>NC_060268.1:149970331-150270331 GCF_021613505.1 Equus quagga
GCGGGGGCCCGCTGCCGCCCGCGCCGCCGTCCGGGCAGCGCGCAGAGCTCGGGGGGCGCGGAGCGAGGCAGCGGCGCCCGGCGGGCCGCGCACGGTATCCGGGCGGGCGCGGACCCCGGCGGGCTCGCGGGCGGCGCGCCCCGGGCTCTGCCTCCCGGGCACTTGCCTGGTTCCTGCGCGCTCCTGGCGTCCGCTCTGCAGCTGACACACGGTAGCGGGGACGCCCGACGCCTCTAGCGACAGGCGCGTCCCAGGGGGACGCTGCACTTGGGGACTCCGGCGCGACCGGCCAGAAGAGGAAAGGTGAGGAGGCGACTCTGTGTGGCTCGGTTCCTGAGGCTTGGAGAAGGGGAGAGAGGGGCTTTTTTTTTTTAAGTCTCTCAATCCAGTAGATCCACCCAGGGCAGCTGCCTAACCCCGCGTCCCTGGCAGAAGAGTCCCCACACCCCCCAACCCAGGGGAGAACTGAGGCAGGCGAATCCCGAGGGAATGCAGGCCAGCCATCACATGGGCTGGAGAACACCCTGTAAGTTCTTCCTTCACTCATTCAGATTTGCCTCGGGTCCCCACTTCATTTTGTGTGTACAGTGTGGAGGTGGCCAGTACAAAGAAGAAAAATAGAAGCTCTTTTTGTGACGGTACCTAGCAACAGTATTTCAAGGAAGGTGCTCAAGAGATTATTCCTGGAGAGACTTATCTACATCAAGTCCTAGAAAATACAATATTGGACCTGGTCCCACTTTAACTGGTAATTAGAAGGATGGCTGCGTCTTTTTTTTTTTTTCCTCTGAAAGTCTTCTAATGCTGTCATAACGAATAACCTAGAGCTACAAGTCCTCCCTCGTGGCTGATGTTAAATGCACAGTGTAGATTTATGTTTTCCCTCCGCCTGCCTGGTATTTAAGCCATGAGACACTTGGTTCAGCTGACTCAACCAATTATTCTGTGTAAGAAAGATTCATTTTTTAAAGATTTATCAGCGTTATTTTAAACAGCTCCCTAAATAGATGTTAATAGGATTCACTTCATGGAAAAGTTTTATTTGCACACGGTTCATGATTTTAGTTGCATTATGTGAAATTTGCTGGGAGGTCATTGAGATCCCTGCAAAGTTAGTGCGTTTCCATGTATTTCTTGCAGGAACCCCTGGTAGGGATAGGGTGCGGCCGCTGCCATTGAAACCGCACAGCGCAGGCCAAGAATGCTGGACCCCATTGGGGAGAATTTTGGAGAGCTTGTCTTGGGAGGTGGATGCAGGTGACCCCACAGATGCCTGTACAGGGGCCCAGTTGTTATTTGGGGAGAAGGGCAGGTAAATTATCTTTGGATGCTATTTGCAGCCATGTCTTCCCAAATACTTTCTGAAGAATGCCTGACGTTGCTGTCATCTAGAACATTCTTTCCTCTTCCCGATGGCCCTTCCTTCCTCATTTTTACCACTCTAAATCCTTATGATCCTTCAAACTGAATTTTGTTGCTGCTGTGACGCCTTCTCTGATACCCCGGCCCCAAATACTCAGCCTTCCCCTGCTCTGATTCCTACAGCATTTTACCTTCCCGGCCTTTTGCCCCTGCCTTCCATGAGAGTTATTTCTGTAGACGTCTCATTTTCCCTACTGAAGGCATTTACTGTGGCTTTCTTGGCGTACTGCTTGCACCTAGAAGGCCCTCTAGAAATAATTGCAGGCCATTATTAAATGTTACGACTTTGTTTCTTCAACACATCTCTACTTTGGAGGAGGTAATATAACCGAAAGGATTTAGAGAAAAGCGTAATATTTACCATTCACATTGTCCTCCATTTACAGCCCCACAGGGGAAAGTTTCTTTATAAGGAGCCATGCATAATAATCATCTTTGGTCCATGCCTTGGAACCAAGTAAGAGGGGAGATTGAGCTGGAGGGATGTTCTTCCAGTCCTTCTAGTAACATTAGCAACTTGGATGTGCTCCAAGGTTGACCTGTGTCATTAAAAATTCCATGCTCAAGTGGGTTGTGGTGAAGCTAGATTCCAGCGAAGGTAGCTGGTTTTCTTTTTCTATTTGCAACCATTCCTAGTCACGGTTTTCTCTGGGCTTTTGTTGTATACTTTAAAAAATCATTTGATGTGCAATTTGTCACCTACAAATTTCTAAATGAATAAAGGAAGATTGAAAAGAACTGTGCGTGATGGATCAGTCTTCTAAAGCAGAGAGCAGGGAGTGTTTCCCATGCCTGGTCAAGAGGAGGTGTTTGCACAGAGCCAGGCTGCGCTGCACGTGTGTGTGTTGGCAGGCCCTGCCTTCTACACACCTGGCTGGCAAGCCGCCCATAGAAGACAACAACTGCTTCAGTCTGGGCTCCTTCTCTCTGCCCGGGCTACCTCTGCTGGGGAGGAGGGTTGGTGCATGGGAACACAACAATTTAGAGCTTCTGAGTTCAGAAGGAGAGGCAGGGAAGAAGCCAGAAAAAACAGTAACAGCTTAGAGTGTGAATCTGTTTGATCAGGTTGCTTTCCTCCTGATGTTTTATTGAGATCTTTGGCATTGAGCAAGTAGGCGTTTGTTTGGGGAGAGGAAAGGAAGGTGACTGGGGAGGATGGTGCTTCTGGAGGACTGGAAGGTATTGATGGGGGCTTAGGAAAGCATGTGGTCCAGTTACATTGGGGATGAGGGAGTGGGGAGTAGAGAAAGAAGAAGATACCAAAGATACACTTTGCTGTGGGCCAACCACAGGGCCTAGAAAGGAAGAGAAAACTCCAGCATCCTGTGGTCCTCTCTACTCCCAGGGTACCGAACTCAGCCTTGTTTTTATTAATGCTGTAATTTGTCTGTGCTATGGCTTAAACAGGTTTTCATGAGCCAAATTGGGAACTCAGCCCTCTAGAGCTGTGCTGTCCAGTATGGTAGCCACAAGCCACATATGGCTGCTTGCATTTAAATTTAAATTAGTATTAAATGAAATTAACCGCATTTCAAGCGCTCAATAGCTACATGTGGCTAGTTGCTGCCATACTAGACAATGAAGATATAGAACATTTCCATCATCTCAGAAAGTCCTGTCCTGGAGTATTGTTCTAAAGGATTAATGCCTGCTAATCTCCAAGGTACTGCTTTCCAAACCAAATTTATTCATAAATTAAAAATTTACTGTTTATAGTCTCCTGGAAAGTCTAAAAATAGATTAATAGATGAAAATAATAGTAGTGACTATTGTTGGTAACACTTGTATAGTGCTTACTCTACCACATGCCAGGAGTGTTCTAAGCACTTACATCTATTAACTCATTTAATCCTTAGAACAACATTAAGCAGGAAGTGCCAGAGATCTGTTATCCCTTAGCTGCAATTCCAAAATCAAAAATGTTCTGAAAGCTGTGGTTTTCATAAGTTTGGCTACAAAACTTGGTCTGAATGACTTGAGGTTATTATAATCTTTATTTTTCTCACCTGTTGAGAACTATTCATACATTTTTACTTCAGAAATAATGGACATGTTTGTTTGCTGCAGACCCCACTGACAGTGTTATGTAATAGGTGGTGTATGTGCTGTCTTCCTGTTACAAAAGGCAAAAAACTTTTGGATCACACTTAGCTCCTCAGAGTTTGGATAAGGAAGTATGGAGCTCCATTATGATGCCAGTTTTGAAGATGGGAAAACTGAGGAACTGAAAGGTTAGGTAACTTGCATAAAGTCACAGTAGGAAGGTGCCAGAGTCAAGATTCAGTCAGAGCAGACCAGCTCCAGAGTCCATTCCCTTGACCACTGTGCTATCCTCCACCGGCCTCTGGGCTCATCACCCAAATGACTGACCTTTCTTGGCTGGGTGGGTGAAACCAAAGAGCTTTAACTCAGTTCATTAGAAAGTTTCAGGTAGGGCTGTGGCTAACTGGTTTAGCAGTTGAGATTTTGAGATGCTATCCCTAGTTAAACCACTGGGATAGGCATGCTTCACAATTGTTTAGCCTGCCCCTTTCCCAACCTTGTGCCGGTCACACTTGGTTTTGAGCCATTTGCTCAGTAAGAACTGGTAGGGACAGAGGTCATTCATCGTGGGCCCTGTTAAAACCACTGGGCCTTCGTTGAAACCTGTAGCACATGGGGGCTTATACACTTAGAACTGCTGTGAGGTAGAAGGCAGGGAGTGGTTTAGTCCTGGTGTATACCAACTATTGAACTGTGGGTGGGGCCATTCTGGTGGCCTGCCAGATTCTGAGACTTCCTGGTATGGTTTCAGAGGGTCTGGATCAATCTGACTCAGTTGAAATTCCCTCCAGGGGAGACTGTGAGTTCCTCTTTTCTTCTGGGAAGGCAACTGGAACTGCAGGAGGGGTCTGGGGTCAAGACAGACTTTTCCCTTTCCCTCTTCAAGTAGAGGCAAGCCTAAGTGGTCTCTTCTTGGCTTTTTGGTTCAAACCTGCATTTGAAGAAATTCTTGAGTAACCACAAGGTTTCTCCTTTAAGTATGAGAAAATGTTCTGGATGCTCCATCATCTGTGCAGACCTTTTACTAAGGGCTCTGCACGACCCCCATCTCTCTGTATCCAGGGAGCATGCGTACCTCTTGTGGCACAGTCTCTGAGACCCCTAATAACTGTGGTGGCTCCAGGTATAATGGCTTAAAGTGTAGGGACAAGGCACTCTATTGGTGAAACACAAGGGCTCTGGAATCAAAATTACCTGGGTTTGCATAGGCTTTCCCTACTACCTGTACAACCTTAGACAAGCAATTAGCCTTTCTGTAAGATGGTAATTTTATAGGGTTGCTATGAGGCCTAAGTATAATTCACCTAAAGCATTTTGCATAGTGCCAGACACATAGTCAGTACTCAAAAAGCTAGCTACTGTTAGTGTGGTTTTTTCCCTCTAGGCTTACCTAAGTCTTTCTAGTCTGAAATTTTAGACTTTGGAGAGGCATGTGTGGTAGGCTGAATACAGTCATGTACCACATAGCGACATTTCGGTCAATAACCCTGTGCCTACACAACGGTGGTCCTGTAAGATTGGTACCATGTAGCCTAGGTGTGTAATAGGCTATACCATTTAGGTTTGTGTAAGTACGCGCTATGATGTTTGCACAATGATGAAATTGCCTGACAACGCATTTCTCAGAAAGCATCCCTTATCCCTCCTTAAGTAATGCATGACTATAATGGCAGTGGCCTCCCAGAGGTGTCCAGATCTTGATTCCTGGAACCTGTCAGTGTAT
This sequence comes from Equus quagga, assembly GCF_021613505.1. Classification (NCBI taxonomy): domain Eukaryota; kingdom Metazoa; phylum Chordata; class Mammalia; order Perissodactyla; family Equidae; genus Equus; species Equus quagga. The sequence goes on from NC_060268.1 coordinate 149,975,520, forward strand.
TACTCTACATGACAAAAATGTGGATTTGCAGATATAATTAAAGATTTTAAGATAAGGTTGTCCTGGATTATCTGTGTGGGCTCAGTCTAATCAAAAGGGTCCTTATGAGAGGGAGGCAAGAGGATCTGAGTCCCTAGTCGGAGGAAGGGGTAATGTGAGGAGGGGAACACCAGCCAAGGAATGCAGGCTGCCTTTACAGGCTGGAAGAGGCAAGAAAATGGATTCTTCCCTAGGGCCTCCACAAGGAATGCTGCCCTGCCAACCCATTTTAGACTTCGGAACTCCAGAACTGTAAGATAACAAATTTATACTGTTTAAGCCACTAAGTTTGTGATAATTTGTCATAGCAGCAATAGGAAACTAATATGATGTGGAAGTCAGGAGTGGAGTGAAAGCTGTCGAAATAAGAGAATAATAGCCAGCGTTTAGTGTGAACTTTGCTAGGTACTGTTCTAAATACTTTATATGTATTAACCTGTCATCCTCACAGCAACCTTCCTAGGTAGATATTTTTATTTGCATATCACAGAAGAGGAATCTGAGGCACTGAGAGGTTGAGTCACTTACCCAAGGTTACACAGCAAGTATTGGGTATAGCTGGGATGTGAACCCAAGCAGTCTGGCACTCTTAACTATTCCCCACACTGCTCCCCAAAGCAGGCGTTTCTGTCTGCTAAGTCTGACAGTATCAGCCACTGAGTGGTATGTTACTGTATGGAAGGAAAAGGCGGTATTTGAATCAGCAAGAGACAGGCCGATGTAGTGTCCCCCGCCAAAAAAAAAAGAACAACAACTGGTATTGAAGTGCCTGGTAAGTTTTTGCTATTGCTGTCTCACATAATGTGTGTGGACAGCTTGAAGCCGGAGGACGCTGGCTCTGGGAGCAGTTCCTTTGCTGGCCTCCCTCTCACGCTCCCACCTCTGTTCCTACAGCAGCCTCGCTTGCTCACCACAGACCGCTGGCCCTGGCGTCCTGTTGGCTCTGCTTCCCACCTCTGCCTGTTTATTGGGCTTGCCTCATTCCTGCCTCTCTGCTCCAGCCCTGAATTCCACCTCCTTCTGGCCCCTCAAATGCTCAAACTTGAGATGGTTAGAGTCAGGGCCTGGTGTGTGAGGTACCTCAGCTGGTGGGGGGGCATTTTTACCATTTTCTTTTGGTTGAGCTGGCTGTTGTTGGTTTTCTAGCTGTGCCTCTTTGATTTCGCCAGCACATAATTCAGAGTGATATTGGTTTGGACCGGTTGTTTTCAAGCTGTGTTCCAGGAGTGTTTGGGGCCTCTGCCAGGTGAGAGGATGGCAGGAGATGAAGACCTCAGCCATTCTCCCTGCTTCAGCCATGCAGCCCTCCTCTTGTTCATATGGTCTGTTGGGCTTCTGCCTGAGATTTGGCATGAAAGGATGTTCTATTGCTCGAGAGACAAAGAGAGAGGAGTTTGAGAAGAACTAAACCCAAAGTTAAGGCACTATATGTATGATCTTTAGCCCAAAGACTTGGATGCGCAAAAAATATAACTCTAAATTTTCTCTAATTGTGTTTCACAGGTTTGGGATCTGGAGCCAGGTTGCTTCGATTTGTTTACGTCCTGGCTCCACTACTTATGTACAATCTGTATGACCTTGTGCAAAATACTTGGCCTACTGAGGCCTAAACTTCCTTATCTACATAATGGGAGGGGTACTAGCGGGACCTACCTGATAAATGAGAGCATTCATGTAAGGGACTCCGGGCAGTGCCTGATATAAAATAAGAATTCAACAAACACTAGCTCTTATGATCATTTTTATTATTAGTGAGTTTCCCAATGGAATGGCAGAAAAATCTAACCTCGTCTCTGCAGGGGGCTCTGCCCTCCAGTGGTGCTGTGGCTAGGGGTCTTACTTGCATTGGCCCTCTCTCTCTGGCTGGTTGCTGCTGAAATGCTTGTGGTCCCTGACCACAGGTGACTTAAGATGCAGTGACATTGGGCCGATTCTCATGGGTGCAGCAGCTGTGCCTCCCTGAGGTCTCACTGTCTCTGCCAGGAAGCAGGGTCCCTTCTGCTTTCAGGACCTGCAGGACATTTCTCCTTTCCTCCTCTGTGCACCAGCTGTGGGGGCTGGGATGGGAGGGGCAGAGGGAAACTCCCCGTCTTCTCCCTGCTGACATTTGGTTTGTAATACAGACTTAATACTCTTGAATCCTTTCCCCTCTACCCTTAGGGCTTAAGAAAATATAAAAATGTGGGATATTTATATATATATTTTTAATAATATAAATATATACACAATATAACCTGTGGCTAAGCTTGACAAGGTTATTGGTCAAACACTGCTGGCCAGTGCCATTATATACTTAGTGGTGGCATTGCTGCTGGCTCTGTGGAGTGATCTGCTATGTGGTGGCCCCAGTGAATTGTGCTCCATGTATAAAAATCCTAGAAGCTCTCCTTCATGGGGCTGATTGCATGTACATACAAGTCCAGAGCGATAACAAAATGCAGCGAGCATGTATGTATTTTTATTGCTATGTATGAACAGCTACGTTATAAGAATAAAACAGTAAGGCCACTATAATTCAGAATTAAGGAAGAGAGAGAAGCAAGGAGAGACTCTGTTTTGATGACTTCATTTTAGGTTTAAACTATATAATATCACTGAATATGGAAAATCCAGGGAATGGAAAAAAATCATTGGGAAAAACACATGTGACTAAGTGCATACTATACACATCTGGGATTAAAATATCATGTAACACAGTTTAATTTGGATATCACTGGAGTTGGTTCAACTGGCTGTCATTTCTAAAGAAAGTTTCAATTCCTTTGTTATTATTAATAACAGGAACTCAGATTTCATTGATGAGCATATTTTCACCTTGAAAAGTTCGCCTGAAAGAACTGAAGAACTCTCTTAGAGTCTGGTTTGTCAATCTCAGAGCCGTGGATAAAATTCACAGAAGTTAAATACTTTTTGGCGTGAAATTGTACTCCTTTTTTCCCCCAAAAGGCAGAATGAATTTGGATGACAAGGGCAGAGCGTGAGGCTCACTCAGGCTGCCGTTTTGTTGACTGCTGGGGTCTGAGCAAATTCAGATCCACTTCTCTGCTACTCAGCGGGCTAATTAGTCTGTAGCTCAGCCTGGTTTCCTGTGCTTGAGGTTTGTCCGTCCTCATGCCTCCAGGCGTGGTTTGAAAATTCACAATGGGAGGGATTGGAAGGCTCAAGGCAGTTGTAAAAGGAATATGCTCAATTATTCTTACAATCTAAGCAAGAACTTCTTGAGCTATGCTTAGAGGCTATATAAATTTACAAAGAGAGCTACAAAAAGTGACTTTCCCGTGCCATCGGTGCAACGTAGCAGTCAGACAGCCTTGTGGGTTCTTCTGTGACATCTCCTGGGTCTAGGTTGTTGACTGCCCTGTGCTGACTGAGAAGGGGCCAGGCCTCCCCAGTGCCAAGTCAGGGGACGGCTGACAACAGGTGAAGTGCGTTCCCGACCCAGGCGGGCAAGCCCAGATCAGATTAGTTACAGAGGATAAGGGAGTGAGCTGGCTTCTAGGCATGCTGCAGATTTCTAATGAATTAGCGCTATCTAAGCGCCCAGGTCTAAAGTATGTCATCTATTTAGGAGATATTAGTTTTTAAAAAAAAGACTCTTTAATCCGAAATAATTAAAATTAATTATTAATGCAGACATTATGCATCTGTTTATGATTGGTTTATTACTTTTTTATTAATGCTATGTCATCCAATAGTGAAAATTGAGGGCTGGAAAGGAGAGGATCCAAGTGTTCACCTTTGGCTTTTAGAGTTGAAGGAATTGGTCTCCCAAGAGACTCAAGGGTTTGACCAAAGCCGCCTCGCTCGGGAGTGGCAGAACTGGGTCTTTCATTTGCTTCAAATAAAATTAAGATCATACTGTAGATATACAACACACAATTTTGGATCCTGGTTTCTTTGCTTAACTTCCATCATTAGGATGTTCCCACGCCATTAGGTGTTTCCAAACCTTGATTTCAGGGGCTGTGTCTTACTCTATCGTGTGGTCCTGTGGAGGGCTGACCCATTCCCCTGTTGTTGGACCTTTAGTTGCCGATCCTTGATGGTTTTCTATTTAAATAATTCTCCGTTGTCCAGATCTCTAATTCTTTCTTCAGCACAGAGTCCCAGAAGCGAAATTACTGGGTCAAAGTGAAGAACTTTTTTTAAAGCCTCCTCATACGTACTGCCAAATGCTCTCCAAAAATATTGAACCAGTTTGCACTCTACGAATAATGTCCTGGAGTGGTCTTTCCAGGGCTGACAGCGAGAGATACTAGTTTTGTGGTATCTCTCATTTTTTATTCTTCATTTTTGCTAGTTTGATAAACAAAACTTGGTATTTCATAGTTTGAATATGCATTTGTTTGTTTACTAGAAAGGAAAACACTTCTTTATATTTATCATCAATGTGCTTGCTCTCGGTTAATTTTTTTTCGATTATTTTATTGAGGTCATATTGGTTTATAACATTGTGTAATTTCAGATGTACATTATTAAATATCAGTTTCTGTGTAGACTGCATTGTGCTCACCATCTCTTGGTTAATTATTTAATGGTGTTCTTTGCCCATGTGTGTGTGTTTTTTACTTGAGATGACTTTTTTTTAACTTACTGAGGTCATATTGGCTTATAAAATTGTGATAATTAAGAATAGAATATCCCTGGGGCTGGCCACGTGGCCGAGTGGTTAAGTTCTCGTGCTCCGCTGCCGGTGGCCCAGTGTTTCGTTGGTTGGAATCCTGGGCACGGACATGGCACTGCTCATCAGACCACACTGAAGCAGCGTCCCACATGCCACATCTAGAAGGACCCACAATGAAGAATATACAACTATGTACCAGGGGGCTTTGGGAAGAAAAAGGAAAAAAAATTAAAAAAATCTTTAAAAGAAAAAGAATAGAATATCCCTTTATCATATTTTTTGCAGGTATTTTCCTGTCTTTGTCATTTGATGCTATTTTTTTCAACTAGCAATTTTTTCTGATTAAAAAATAATACAAGTTAATTTTGAATAATTTAGGAAATAGAGAAAAGCACAATAAAGAAAAAGCACCAAATCACCTGCAGTTCTACCATCTGGAGTAATTACTAACATTTGGTGCATGGCTTTCTAGAGTTTTTTGTTTGTTTGTTTTTTCCCAAATTGAGAACACCCTTTCCTGTTTTTGTTTGTTTGTTTGTTTTTTGCTGAGGAAGATTCGCCCTGAGCTAACATCTGTGCCAATCTTTTTTCTGTATGTGGGTTGCTGCCACAGCACGGTCGCTGATGAGTGGTGTAGGTCTGCACTGGGGAACCAGACCTGGGCCATTGAAACAGAGCGTGCTGAACTTAACCACTAGGCCATGCAGGGGGCCAGCCCCCTCATGTTTTACAATTTGCTTTTTCACCTAAATTTGTTAATAATAATTAAGCATATTGTGTTTATCCCTACGATGGGGTACTATATATAAATATTAATATCATTTTTTGAAATGTTTATCATGTTTTTTCATGTACAGAAAATTTTAATTTCTGTATGGCCATGTAGGTCTATGTCCTCCCTAATTTCCATGACCTTTAAATTTGTAGTATTTGTCTACTTTCTGTGATTAACCATACTTTTTAGCATTTTAGGCTTTTAGTTACATTCACCTTTTTATTTGGAATCAGTTTTTTGTATATATTATGAGTTGAAGACCTAACCTGTTTTCTAAATAATTAATTTTTCTTAATAATATATTTATTTTCATATATATATTTATATTCCTTATATAATTTCCTTAAACAATATATTTATTGGATAATCCTAGAAAATTCCTAATCGTGTTTTGTGTATCCTAAAGTCAGTTTTAGGCCTAATATATCTATGTGTAAATTCCTTTTTTTTTTTTTTTTTGAGGAAGATTAGCCCTGAGCTAACTACTGCCAATCCTCCTCTTTTTGCTGAGGAAGACTGGCCCTGGGCTAACATCTGTGCCCATCTTCCTCTACTTTATACGTGGGACACCTACCACAGCATGGCTTTTGCCCTGCGGTGCCATGTCCGCACCTGGGATCTGAACTGGCGACCCCTGGGCCGCCGAAGTGGAACATGTGCACTTAACCGCTATGCCACTGGGCCGGCCCCTCTATGTGTAAATTCTTGAATGAATACCACACTGTTTCAGTTATGTTAGCCTTATGATATATATTAATATCACATGGAGCAAGTTTTCTTTCATTATAGTTATTCAAATTTTCCTTATTTTTTTCTTGCTTATTCTTGCAAATTAAATTTTGAGACTTTTTGACAAAACCTCAAAAATTCATTGAGATTCTGAGTGGGATTATAATAAACCTATACATTAATTCAGGAAGAATTAATATGTTTACAGTATTTAGTCATTCCATACTGCTATGTTTCTTAATTTATTCAAATGCTTTTGTAGCTCTCAGTTAAGTATTGTAGTAGTCTTCACATTAATATTTTTCTTATTTTTAAAAAAAGTTTTGTTTTTTTTAAATCAACTTAATTTTTTACTTGATTCTCCTGGCTTTCTAGGTAGAGATTGTATATCCACAAATAATGATTGTTTCTCTCTTAAATCAGAACTTGCAGAATATAAATAACTAAGAGTGAGGGTAATAAACTTCTTTATTTTATTCCTGATTTTAATGGAAAGGCTTCTCATATTCACAAGTATGCTGTTGGCTTTTGGTTTAAATAGTTTAAATCACATTGAGGAAGTAGTTTTATATTCATTAATTTTTTTAAAAAATGAGGAGTTGAATTTTATCAAATGCCAAAAAGGTAATCTTTGAGGTGATTGTATGCTTTTCCACATTTGACCTACTGATATGTTATATTATACTAACAAATTTCCTATCATTAAACCATGTTTGCAGTCTTGTTGTGGCAGTTTATTATCATCGTGTTAATGAATTATGTCTCTAAAATAAAGGTTAATCTAGAACCCATTTAGATTTTACTTTGGGATTTTTTTCATTAGCTTTATTTTAGCCGTGGTCATCAAAGGCTGGTGTTAAAATTAGCTTGCTCCTCCTGAGTGTACATAGACCGAATTCCAGGAGACCCCCTGTACTTTCCTGAGGGTGACAGGGGCAGCTTCAGATGTGGTGAGGAGCTGGAGACAGTTTATGTGGGAGAGAGTAAGGAGCATGAAGTGCACACCACAGATGCGTTAATTGGGGCTCTTCCTATGAGATGGAAATACGTTGTCCCCCTTTTTTTTTAAAGTAGGACACTCTCATTTCTTTGCTCTCCTCATAAGACAGGCCGAATTAGAACTCTGCTATTAGGTTAGACATCCCCCTTGAGGATTCCAGACGCCGAATGTGGACCTCCTTGGCTGGAGTGATGGGATGTTAACTAGCAGAGCAGCAAACCTGAAAGACAAGCTTGGGCCACATCATTGCCTTAGAATCTACTAGTAGTTGAACTCAATGCCAAGTCTGAAGTTTAGGTGAAGAGTTAAAAGAAAAGTGTTCCTAAGGTATATAGAACGGAAGAGAGAAGAGAAAGCAGTCACAAAACTTAAAAATATTAAATGGCGAATATTTTGTGTGCCTTTGACAGCTGGTAGAACTGAGAAACTGACTCAAAGATTTAGCTGCTGTGCGGGTGTCTTTGGGAGAAATTGAGGAGAATCTGAGCCTCAGAAGGAAGCAGGTGGTTGGTTGTGTCTTCACCTTAGCCTGCTTCACACTCTTGCTGCTTCCATGTTGCCCCTTAGTCCCTGTCTCCTCGCGTTTTTCTACAATTTTGTTTTTTCCCAGTCTTGTTTTCTCATCCCTTTAACACTCCTTCAGTCAGCAGTCACTTTGAGTCACTCCTATGTGTCAGGCACTGTGCTGACTGAGGGGGCATGCTGGTGAGCAAGGTCCCCATGGCTACTGCCCACCTGAGCTTACCTGGCCCAGGTAAGAACGCAGGTGAGAACCTGCCAATTTCTGTAATTGTGAAACAAGATGTTACTAACTCTCTCCCTTTCTCAATATTGCAGACTTTTTTTTAATTTATGGAAGGGTAATATAAAACATCATGAATGAGGAATCATTTATAAGTTGTAAAGTTTGACAATATCTTATTAAAGGGGCTCGATTAAAACTCTGTGACCTGACTCATGGGAAAGAGGCTTCTATTGCTACTACTTGGTGTTTTCTCAAGTAAAACATTTTCATCCTTGTTTCTTCCTTTCTGAAGAAATTTCTTTTCAACTTGAAGAATTCTGGAAGCAAGAGCTGCTGGCACTGAAGGAGGCGGCACGTTCCAAGGAATAGACTAGAATGCACAGGGAGGGGCAGCGAATGCTCACCTTGTGACCGGCTTTCTTCGGGGCAGAGGCTCAGGGGAAAACTTGGGAGAGTGCCCAGGACATTGGTTGCTGTTGTGTTGAGGAAGGCACTCAGCTTCATCTGGAGTAACTAGTTCACATAAATGGTCTGCTGTTGATTTCTTGCTTTATTACACTTTTTGAAATTGAGTACTATTGGTTGGTTCTGTAAAAGGATGCTGACTGCGTTCCTATTTTTATATCCAGGATTTGCCATCAAAGATCTTTCAGTCCAGTTAGGGAGACAGGGCACAAATACCTGAAATTTTCAATGTCCTTACCAAGAAATGCCTGAGTCCCGGGCCAGCTGTTAAATGGCTTGAATCCAGGAGAGGGAGCTCTGGCTGGAGTTTTCTGGTGCACAGCCAGGGCTTGAAAGGCAGGTTGTGGCTTAAAGGAAAGGATGGAAAGGTATTCCTCCTTGGGAAGAGGTGAGGCAGTCCTTAGAAAGCTTGTCCACAGGAGAGCATCAATTGGCCAAGTGGGCAGGGTCTCCTTTGAGGTGTTCTGTTTGCTTGTTCACCCCACATGTATGTTGGAGTTCCTTAGAGTAAATTCACTTCCGTGAGTGGAGTTTCACCTTTTCATCAATTGTTCCAGATAGTTCTGTGGCCCACTCCTCACTCCTGAGCTCCAGACCTACATATCCAGCTGCCTGTGTGACATGTCCCTGTAACTCTTATCTCAAATTGAACTCAGTCTTTTCCCAAACCTGTTTCTCTCATGTTCCCCATCGCAGTGAGTACAACCTTTATCCACCCACGTACCGAGACCAGAAGCCTCAACTCTCTGAGGCCATCCCCTCTGAATCCATGCTCTCTTAGCACTGGGAGCTTTTCCTTCCCAGTACTCAATGCACTTTGCTACCTTCCATTTTAGCATCTGTCTTTCCCAATAAAGCACATGCTCCCTGAAGCCAGGGGCGGGGACCCTTGTCAGTGTTCACTTCTCTTATCTCTAGCCCAGCACAACATTGAGGCTGTGACAAAGGTGCTCAATAAATACATGTTGATTGACTGTATGAATTGAACTTCCTGTCCATCCTGCCCCCTAAATATCTCTCTAGTCTGGCAGAACCCAGTTTGAAATCCAGCTTTGCTGTTTACCAGCTGGGTAACCTTGATTGAGCTATTCTGTAAAAATTTATTTTGAGATGATTTTGATGTACAGATTAAGCTACTTTTAATCTCATTATGCATCAGTTTCTGAATCTGTAAAATGAGCATATAGTGGCTACCTCATAGATTTGCAGCGGATTAAATGAAATAAAGCATGTGAAAGATTAATACGGTGTTTGACATGGATATAGTCTCTACTGTTACAAAGGTGGGTTTGCAGCTAGATGGTGGAAGGCCATCAACGTGGATTAAGAAGTGTGTGCTTTATCTTTTAGAAGTTGAGGATTCATGAAAGGGTCCAACTGCGTGATGGAAAAGCCTTGAATTCTGGAATAAACAGACATGGGCTCAAATCAAAATTCTACCACTTAATAGCTATGGGCCTTTTCACAAGTTTCCTAGCCATTCTCAACTTCAGTTTTAAACCTCTAAAGTTAGGATAACAATACCTCGTACCAGGCATTGCTGTAGTGTATAAATGAGGTGGTATAGGAAAAGCATCTGACACTGATGATTTTTTTTTTAAGTTACTTTCTTTCCTCCAGCGATAAGCTCTGGGTTCCCTTGGAAAGAGATCTGTAGTCCAGAGGCTTGTCTTTGGCTCAGCCCAGTTTAACGTTTTTGTCAGACACTTGGATGCAGGCATAAAGCCTTGTTTCCCAAATTTGCAGATGACTCAAAGTTGGGAGGATAGCTCATACAGTAGGTGATGGAATGGAGGTTCAGAGTGACCTCAATAGGCTGGAATGTTGGGCCTTCACCAAAAGGAAAGCCAGGAATCTAGCAGGTGGATCAAAGCATTTGGAGGCATGGAGACCATTTAGAAAGCCATTCCACTAGTCCAGGTGATGCACAAAGAGGATCTGAACTGGGGTGGTGTCAGTGGCAACAGGAGGGAGTTAACAGTTGGGAAAAACTTTTTAGAAAAATCACTAGAATATGACAACTAACTGGGTGGATGTGTGGATAAAGAGGGCTAGAGCTGACTGGGAAGTTTCCTTTCTGGGTTCCTAGGAAAAAGGAGGAGCCGGTGAAGAGCAAGGAGGAAGTTAGTTGGAAGAATTGAATTAGGGAGAGGAGAGAGGTCAGGAGTCTGATTTTGTACATGAAGTGTTGGTCCTACCCAACAGGAAGTTGGAAAGCCAGGACTATAGCTCATGGGAGAGGCTATGTCTGGAAAGAGGCATTTGGGAACCATCCACATAGAGGTGATAGTTGAAGCCGTGTGTGGGAGGGGATGGGATGGCCAAGGAGTGGCCAGTGCTATTCAGAATCATTAGCATTGTTGGCTCTAACTTGAGATAAGCAGGATAAACAAACCCTTGCCCAAGTGGGAATTAGTTCTACTGCCTTCCTAGGGCTCTTTAACTCATTAAAGCAAAGTTCTACAGGATGAAAAAATCTCATATAATAATTTCAGATTTTAAAAAATTGTATTTTTGATTTATTTTTAATTACACCAGTAAAATGTGAATGCATTCTTGCTTGTAAAGAATGTGAACACTACAGATAAGGTAAAAGCGCCCATTAATCCCTCTCCAATTCTACTTTCTTTTTCAGAAGTAAAGCACTGTTGCTAGTTTGGTTGATGTTCTTACAAACTTTTTTCTATGCATTTATATAGTTATATACACATACATACCTAAAGATATACTTTTGTTTTCATGTGTGTGGTTTTGTTTTATGTAAGTGAGCTCGTAATATGTTTTGTTCTTTATTTTTATTTTTTAAAAATGAAACACTATGTTCTGAAACTCTTTCCAGGTAAGTTTATCTAGTTCTATGTCATAAAAACAAAAATATCTGCTTCCTGGCTATGAATGTACCATGTTTTGTTTAATCATTTCCTAATTGATGGAATGTATGTTGTTTCCAACTTTTGCATCTGTGCATCCTACAGACATTTATTGCTTGCAGTGTGTAGGAGACTCCCAGCAGACACTGGGATGTGTTGGTAAAGAGTAAGCCGTAAGCTATCAGGGGCAATGAGAAGCACATAAGGAAGAAGCCAGGCAACATATGCCACTTCTTAATATTGCCACGTGCTGTGGTGGCTCAGGGGAAGAAGACCTTGTTCACTGTGGGGATGCAGAAGTAGATGGGAGAGGCTGAGCTGTTTGTCTAGGTTTTGCAGCATGGAAACACGGATGGGTGATTGAGGTGGACTCTATTGCCCCTTAGTGCCCTAGTCCCATCACTCCACAGAGGTCAACCACTAATATGCTGTTGACCTTGTGACAGGGAATTTCTCTGTCAGTTTCAGCCGCCCGCTGTGTTCAACCTTGCCAGGAGCCTCTCAGTGCCTTAAGCTGGAGGAGCTGGAAGTAGTGGGGACAAAGGTGACTGTATGCTAATGAGATGGAGGCTTTCACCTCTACCCCCAGGTCCAAGCCGAAGTTCGGGTGATTGATTTGGGGAGGGGTAGGTTGGGTTTGAGAACATTTTTCTTTTTACAGATATCATCAAAATGAATATACAAAGTTTTAAATTCTCACTTGGGAGCCCCTGAAAATATAACCCTCTTTGAGAGAATGATACATTGTTCCCTTTTCTGTTGAGCACATGAGATTAAAGCAGCTCCAGTGTAAGGACAGCTGGGAAAGGAGAGGAAGGGGAACCCTCTTCTATATTTCCTTTATCCCACCCCGACCATCCCCTCTCTCTCCCTCTCCTTCTTCCTCTCTGTCTCTTTCTCTCTCTGGTTTTCCTGCCTTTGGTGCTCTCAATCATATCATATCTCATGAGCAAATTTGGGGCATAAGTATTTTATGCAAAACACCAATGCTGTAATTTTCCTTTTCTTCATTTCTGCTGCCTTCACTCAGGGCTCAGAGGAGGTTCCACTTTGGGCTAAAACGCAGGGAGTCACCCTGTTCTTTCTCCTCTTCCCTCTGTTCAGCACTGACTCAGCTGCTGCGTGGCTCTGCCAGGCTGTTGGGAAGCTGCACCATCCCGGAGCGAGACTGCCCAGAGCAGGGTTTCACAGGCAGTCCCGAATCAATGACATAGGCAGCTGGTGTCCTCCAGCGTGTGCAACAAGTCTGGCTGGAGAATGTCTTCCCGTGGTATCTCTCTCCACTTGCCCCTAGCCTTTCCCAACTCAAGTCCTGCCTGGTCTTCCCTGCTTGCAGCACAGTGAAGTCTGGATCATCTTTTTCGTTTCACTGGTATCTACTCCCAGCCAAGCCAGACTGGCCCTCTGGGCTACTCGACCAATGAGTGGGCTCTTCACACGGCCTCCATGGGGCGTGTGTCTGAAACATGACTCTGATCTGCTGCCTGCGGGAGAGTGGTCACTCCCTACTTCTCTGGGTACATCTCCCAGCCCCTTTTCCCTCTTTGTCCCCCACCTGTCCCCGGCACCCTGGACACTTCAGCAATAAATACCTGATGCTTTCACTGCTCGGAGCCCCCTAATACAGCATCTGGTCTTTCCATTCTGGGCCTTACCTTGGGCTCCTCACCCTTCCCACCCTCTTCTGTCTTTTAAATTCAGTTTAGGTGTCAATCACTCTAGAAAGCCTTCCCTGACTCCCCCCGGCCGGATTCACCTTGCTGACCGAGTTTTCGATTTAGTGTCTGTGTCCCCCACTCCACTGTGACAGTCTCAGTCACCTCTCTGTCCCTGGGGCAGAGCCCAGGACCTAGAACATACTGGGCACTCAGTTCATGTTTGTTGAACCTGACTGACCTGGGGCAAGGAGCATCTTGGGTTCTTCTAGGGTTGCCCTCCTGGCAGGTCCCTGACTTCCCCAGTAGCATCTTGTTATTTGAGCCCCGTTGGTGAGAAAACTCACTGAGCAGCCTCACCTTATAATAAATAATTTGGTTGCATTCTGTTGGGATGGTCTGCCGGGTGGAGCATCATCATTTTTAGATTCCAGACAAGTCTCTGCCCAGGATGAGTGGAGAGCAGAGGAGGGGCACCCCACTGTGCCACAGTCACGGAGGAGGCCCCTTGAGGTGCTCAGGGCCTCACGACCTGCCCTTCCTCCCACACATGCTAACTCCACCTGTGTGTGGAGTCTTATCCTTTTACAAAGCACCTTGGCACACCCCATCTCATCTGACCTTTCTTACAAATCACCTTGGGAGGTAGAAGGAACTGATTATACGCAGTGACACAAATGAGGATGATTCATTTATTTGTCCTACAAATATCGATTGAGTTCCTACTGTGTCTCTGGTGAGGCCTTGGGAATATGGCAGTAAGCAGAATCAGCACCTTCCCAGCTCTCAGGAAGTTCTGGTTCTCGTCAGGGGATGCCAACAAGTGCCTAGTGTACAAATAAATAATAAATATAATTTACAGTGGTGGTAAATCCTCAGAAGACAATCAGGCAGGGTAGTATTACAGAAGGCCGTGAGTGGGAGAGAAGAGGGGCTGCTTTAGAGCACGTAAAGCCTTTCTAAGGGGATGACATTTGAGCTGAAGTCTGAAAGGTGAGAAGGAACAGGTCGGTTGGGCCTGAGGGAAGTGGGGTGACTTGCTGAAAGTCCGAGGGTGGAGCTGGCGCTGGAGCCCTTAAGCAGGCGCTTTCCCGGCATCCCTTGAGCTCTGTGCTTCCCTCTTTATCATGTCCATGGACACCCTTGAGTATGGCAGGGAAGGCAGAGGACAGGCAGGGGATAGGTGTGCTTCCGTGTGCTGGGACTCTCACCGAGCGCGGGCCCTGCTGTCTCGACTTTGAGTGTGCACAGCCAGCCCAGAGCTGAAGAGGGGCCACCTGAGGGCCAACTTTCTTCACCTTTTGTCTCTAGTGGTCCCTTTTTCAAGGGATCCCTTGGGACCAAACCTCACCTCTTTCCAGGTCAGCAGGAGGGTGTCAGAGTACCTTCCACAAGGCAACTCAGAGGTTAGCATCCTGCCACATTTTTTTTTTATTGAGGTAAAATATGCATAAGATAAAATTAACCCTGTTTGAGTGTATAGGTTAGGGGCATTAAGTACTTTCACACTGTTGTGCAGCCATCACCACCATCCATCTCCAGAACTTTCTCATCATCCCAACCTGACACTCTAGTAATGACTCCTGGCCACTGTTTTTAAAGCCCTGATGGATCATGGGCAAGGAGGAAATGAATGGTGTTTTACAAAAGCCTCTCCCCATCATGGGTTTAGTTTCCTTGTGTTTAATGCACAAGGTGAGTGTTTATCTCGCAGTGTTGTCTGAAGACAACTGGCACCAGAAGGACCTGGTTGAGGGGAGGTGAGGGAAATGCCTTTTAAAATGCAAAGCTCCCCTCTCCTTCCTGAATCAGAATCTTTAGGCTAGTGCCCAAGCGAGTGTGTTTTTACCAAGTCCCGCATGTGATTCTGATGCTGGTGTAAACGTGAGAGTTGCTGGTTTCAGCCTCCTGGGAAGAACACGTGAGGAGGAATATTAGCCAGCGCAGACAAGGCGTGCTATGGGGAGGTGGCTGCCTGGATTTCAATATCCCCTCCACAGTGGCTAGCTGAATAACTCTAGGCAAGCTGCTTAATCTCCCTAAACCTCAGTTTTCTTATCTCTAAATTGGAAATTGTGATTACAGTGTGTCCCTCACCCGGTTGCTGTGAAGATTGAATATTATACACAAAAGGCGCTCAGATTGGTGCCTTGCCTGGACGATCTCAGGTGTGGATGTGGCACAGAGGTGGTGAGGGACCCGAGAGACTGCTTTACACTCAGTAGTTATGTTTTCTTGAGGAGTTAGGGGTAAAGTGAATCAAATTTTACTACTTCAGACGTGCTTTATCTCTAGCTGTCTCCCTGCTGCAGGAAAGCAACCAAAGTTATTAGTCAGGATAGAAAAAATGTATATATGCCTGCAGCCATGGAGAGAGTAAAATGTTTTTCTTGAAAAACTTTTCAGCGATGGATTCACGTGGAGAAGCTCCTGAGAGGAATGGTGATTGGTAGTGATGCAGGTGGTGCTTAACTGTGGGAAATAATAAAGAGAATGAGGCTCTGGCTCCTGGCCCGCATACTTACTGCCACCCCACTTGGGAACAAGGGCAGTTAAGGTTGTCTAAAGAATGTTCTGGATGGTTGGTGCGGCAGTAGTTTGAGAGTGGGGTTCACAGCCACGGGTCAGAAAAGCTTCCTGCGTAGAATGTGGCTCTGCAGGGAGGAATGTAGGGGGGGCTCTGGAATCATGAACAGGACACAGGACACAGGCACGTTCTGTTCACTAGACAGCTAGGACTAGACCACCCTGGCTGAGGTGGGTGTCAAATTGGTGGATTGGAGAGGCTAATTTTGATCAGATCACCCTCAAACCTGGCTCCATTTGGCCTAGTTTAATATCATAAAGTATCACCTGAACCTAGCATCCCTTTGATATGTTCAATTAGACCCAGTAGTTTTATGGACCATGTACACTCAGTGCCTAGCATAGGATCTGACACATAGTAAGTGTTCAAAAAGTATTTGTTGAGTAAGTGAATGAGTGACTCATACCCTTTGGTTGACCAACCCTCGGAAGAAAGATTGAGTGGTCTGGACGTTGTTGTACTTCAAGGATGGGGTGGTGGTTACAAATATGTCAAACAGGGAAGATCATGCATGATGTCAGGGGGCAGGGCATATAACTTTCTGTGATCTCCTCCCTTTTCAAATAACATTTAGAACGTTGGGAAAGGGATTGCTGATGTTTCTGTAGATTTCATTATGTCCAAACGTTATTCCTTTGGACAGTATAATAATAAACAAAAGAAGTGGGATAAAAATGGGATATACAGTATAATTTCAATTCTGTAAAAGAAGATTTATGTTCATGGGGGAAAAACTGGAAAGAAGTTACAACAAAATTAACACTTACCTAATGATCTTTATCTTTTCTGCTTTATGCTTATGAGGCTTTTTTCAAATTTTCTATAGTAAATGTGTATTGCTTTTATAATCTGAAAAACGTAACGTGTTATTTGTTGAAAAACATAATGTGTTATTTGTTAAACAGTATAGAATGCGGTTCAACATTCTTGCCAAAGCTTGCTGTGTTTTTTTATCCCTGGCACTCATCATGAAAATCACAAGTGATATGTGAAATAATGACATCATGATAAAAATGAACTACGCCTTACCAAGTACATACCACCTGTGTCGTGTGACACAGTAGATTTACTGAGGAGCCCACAACATCCAGATCCTGGGATTGGCCGTATGGTGTCTCCTCGCCTCCACCTGCATATCCCTCAGCCTCCTCCCCTTCTACCTCCAGCCCCTGTCAGAGGCTCCGGTATAGCCAGAAGGCAGGTGGTGCAGGTCAGAGCAGTCCTGCTTGCTTTGGATTGTGGACTCAGCAAACAGCTCGGTACTTTCAGTTATGCTGCCCTGAAAAATAGCAAAAATGCCAACATGTTGGCCTACACATTAAACATGTTTTAAAAACAACCACAAAACCCAAAAAACTTGTTTGCTTCATTCTTTTTCAATCAGGTAAATAGTATGAATAATATTGCTTCTCCCCTTTGGATGATGACCTATCAGTGGTAAATCAGAGGCACAGCTAAAGTGGACTTTGAGTTTTAACGAAGTATTCTATTTGCATTTGTAACTCTACTGAAAACAAGCCATAAAAGTGACATCAACTGTTGGAGTCAGCTGTTGGCTTGGGCTTGCACTCAGAATTAGCTGTCATTGTGGAACAGGAACAGGAATAATTTTTTAAGCTTTCTGACCAGAGGACCTCTGAAGACCTTCATTGGTGCTGGTGTTACATATAATGTAAATATAAGAAAAGAAAATGGGCATCTTATGCACTAAGATGTGGTTTTAAAATGCTGTCCATCTTCTGAGGCTTTGTAGCGGGAACCCCTATGAAACTGGAGAGTTACTTTGTTTGCTTGGAAAATGGTTTACTTGATGTGATGACAAAATGTAGGCTAGGTATCAGACGTGGGGGACCCAGGTAGGAAGGACAGCGAGAAGCACAGCCATGAATAAGAGTTTGCAGAAGCTGAATCATATCTTATTTTGATTAAATCAGGATCATTTTACTGAGAGCCTGCAATGTGAGAATGTGTTAGGGAGGGTAGTAGAGTGGTTCTATTGTGTTTATCTCATCCAGAGTAAGTTAGTTTTCATCACATGTATTTTTAATTCTTTGGAAAGACAATTACATTAATTGAGGAATGACTTGTAGAATACCAGTTTGAAAAAAGCATTTACTGAATGGGCGTGTTGACGTTGCCTATCAATTAATTAAAAATTGCTTGTAACATGAGCTATAGGTACCCTAGCTAAATGGTGGCACTTGCTGCTTGGGGAAGCCCATTATAATTTTGATGCATGGGATGGGTAATGCAAGGCCTTCAGGGAAGCAGCTCTGAGTCCTTCCTGCTTTTCTCTTCCCCTTCTTTGCAAGGTTTCCAAAATGTGCTGCCTTGACCTGGTATGAGAACTTTCCAGCGCCTGTCCAGGATGGTTCTATTGCTTCTGCTAAGAGTATGCTTAGCAAGGGGAGGGTAGCCTCCACATGCCAGCCAACCCTCGCCCTTCCATCCTAGCTCCAAGAAACACTAAGATTCCCCCTTTCCTCCAGTTTCTCCCTGGCCTCACTTCCCAGGGCAGAGTCCTCTTATACACTATGACATTCTCTGGGAAGTCTTTGCTCATGACTTGAGTTCATGCTGATTTCTGCCGTCTTCATTTGTTATCTGTTGCACAATTAGTACACACACTATTGGATGAATCCCCCACTTTATAACTGCCTGCACGGTACTATTCAGTGTTTTATGATTTTAGTTCTTATCTTGAGTTTTTACTTTATGGCTCGTAATAACGATTGATGTCCCTCTAGGCAGGGATTGTGCTGCTTGTGAAGTCATGTGGTACCTTGCACATGGGCAAGGCATCCAGTAAACTTGTAGAATTTAATCACTTAGCTGCATGCAATGGATGAGATAAGGAAAATTATTGCATGGTAACATACAAATAATATTCTACACAAAGCAATAAGCAAGCAAATATTTATTGAGCTTACATCATTATTGTACTGAGAAGTGATTTAAAAGAAATGGACATGGTCCTATGTCAGGAATTAATTTGTGATGACTCTGGAGAGGTTTTTATAATGGCAAAAATAAAAGGTGCTATTTTTTGAGGGATTGCTACTTCATAGGATTATTGTGAGGATTGCATGAGGAACTATTATTTTCCCCCATTTTACAGCTGTAGAAACTAAGCCTTAGTAAGGTTAAATGAGTTGTCTAAGGCTAACCTATTAAGTAGTGGAGGCAGGGTCCAAATTCAGAATGATTGATTCTACTGTCCTGGTGCTATGCAGTCATCTGAAATTTTCAGCATTGTACAGTTGAGCAGCTTGTTCACTGCTCAGAGTTTACTGGCTGAGAGTGCCGGTGGGATTGAAATGCAGCCTGTAGTACGCTTGAAAAACTGGTATGGGGTAAAATATACAGTTGGATGAGTACACTCCCATGTAGCTTCTACCCAAATCAAGATGTGGAACATTTCCATCGTTCTCAGAAAGTGCCTTTGTGCCATTTTATAGTCTTTCACTCGTCCATACCCCACTGCCACTGGCCCCCAGCAACCATTGATCTGATTCTGTGTCCACAGTTTAATTTTGCATGTTTTAGAACAGCACTGTCCTATAGAACTTTATGTGGTGATGGAAATGTTCTGTACATCTGTACTGTCCAGCATAGTTGCCACCAGCCACATGGGACTACCGAGCACTGGAAATGTGGCTAGTGCAGCTTTAGGAACTGAATTTTTAATTCTACTTAATTTCAATTAATATTTTACTTAAACTTAAATAGCCGCATGTGGCTAGTAGCTACTATATTGGACAGAACAGGTCTGGAACTTCAAATAAATGGAATCATTCAATGTCTGGCTTCTTGCACGCAAACTAGTGTTTTTGAGATTCATCCATGTTGATTACATAATCAGGAGATCATTCCTTTTATTGCTAAGCAGTATTCTATTGTATGAATATACCACAGGTTATTTATTCATCTGTTGATAGATTTTTGGGTTGTTTCCAGTTTGGAGCTTTTATGAATAAAACTGCTATAAACATGTGCATACAAGTCTATTTGTGGATGTATGCTTTCATTCTTCTGCTTCATGTGCAGTTTTCAAGTCATATGGTAAATATATGTTTAGCTTTGTAAGAAACTGCCAAATGTTTTCCAAAGTGGCTGTACCATTTTTACATTCCCCCACAATATTCCAGTTATTCTACATTCTTACCAACTTTGGTATGACCAGTTATTTTAATTTTAGCTGTTCTAGTGGCTTTGAAGTGCTATCTCATTGTGATTTTAATTGGTATTTCCCCCTTGACTAATAATGTTAAACATCTTTTCATGTGCTTGTAGGTCATTTGTATTTCTTCTTTCGTAAAGTGCTTATTCAAACTTTTGCTTTTTTTTTTGTTTTGCTGAGGAAGATTAGCCTTGAAGTAACATCTGTTGCCAATCTCCCTCTTTTTTTTATTCTTGAGGGCATCTTGATTTGGGTAGAAGCTACATGGGAGTGTACTCATCCAACTGTATATTTTACCCCATACCAGTTTTTCAAGTGTACTACAGGCTGCATTTCAATCCCACTGGCACTCCCCGAGCTAACATCTGTACCAGTCTTTCTCCACTTTATATGTGGGTCTCTGTCACAGCATGGCTGACAAGTGGTGTAGGTCCACACCTGAAATCCAAACCCATGAACCTGGGCTGCCAAAGTGGATGGAGCGTGCCAAACTTAACCACTACACCATGGGGCTGGCCCCAAACCATTTTTTCAAATAGGTTATTTGTCTGTTTATTATTGAGATGTTGGAGCCCTTTATGTATTCTGGATGCAAATCCTTTGTTAGATATTTATATTGCAATTATTTTCTGCCGTGCTATCGGTTGCCTTTTGAAGAGCAGATATTTTTCATTGTGATGCAGTTCACTTTATCAACTTTTTTTTTTGTGGTTTGTGCTTTTGTGTTCAGTATAAGAAATTTCTGCTTACTCCAGTGGTTATAAAGTTTTTCTCCTATGTTTTCTTTCAGAAGTCTTATAATTTTAGTTTTTACATTTAGGACTCTGATCCGTGTTGAGTTAACTTTTGTGTGTGGCATGAGGAAGGGATTGAGGTCATTTTTTTTTCATACAGAAATTTTGTTGATCCATTACAATTTGCTTATAGGTTATTCACATATTTTATGAAGTGTCTGTTCAAGTTTTTTGCTATTTAAAAAAATTAGATTGTTATCTGCTTATTATTGAGTTATAAGAGTTTTTTTTAATATATATCCTGGATGCTAGAATTTTTTCAGGGATAAGTATTGTGAATATTTTCTCCCAAACTGTGGCTTGCCTTTTTATTTCTTAATAGTGTTTTTTTTGAAGAGCAGAACTTTAAAATTTTGGTTAAGTCCATTTTACCTTTTTTTTTCTTTTATGGGTAGTGCTTTTTGTGTCCTGTCTAAGAAGTTTTTCATATCCCAAGGTCATGAAGATTTTTTCTGTTTTCTTCCAGAAGTTTTATAGTTTTAGATTTTATGTTTAGCTCTATAATCCATTTCAAATTAATTATTGTATATAGTTTGGTGTAGGCGTTGATGTTCATTATTTTTCTATCTGGATCCAGCACCATTTATTGACTGTCCTTTCCCCATTGAATTACCTTTGCACCTTCATTAAAAAGAAAATTGACTGTATGTGTAGGTCTGTTTCTTGATTCTATTCTATTCCACTAACCTAAATTTCCATCCTTATGCCAATAACACACTGTCAAGATGACTGTAGCTTTGTAGTAGTCTTGAAATCAGGTTGTGTAAGTTCTCCAATTGGTTTTCCCTTTAACAATTATTTGGCTACCCTAGGTCATTTACATTTTCTACAAATTTGCAAAATTGTTTCAATACTTGAAAATCAATTAGTATAGTTTACCATGTGAACCCGTTAATGGAGAAATATCATACAGTTATGTCAATAAATGCATTAAAAACATTGGGCAAAACTCATTTGTGATAACAAACTTCCAGCAAACTAGGAATACAAGGGAACATCCTCAGTTTAGTAAAGGGTATTTATAAGACACCTACAGCTAACATTATATTAAATAGTGATGTATTGAATATTCTCCCTCTAAGACTGAGAATAAGGCAAGGATTTGTGCTCTTTATACTTGTATTAGCATCATAATTGGAGATCCTAGCCAGTGCAGTCAGGTGAGAAAATAAATAAAAGGTATCCATTTTGGAAAGAAAGAAGTAAAACTCTCTTTTCTTTGAAGATGACATGGATGTCTATGTAGAAAATTCTAAGTCACCTCAAAAATATCTGCTGGAAGTAATGATTGAATTTAGCAAGGGTATAAGTTATAATGTCTACACACAATAATAAATTCTATTTCTGCATTTCAGAAAACAACTAAAAACTGAAATGTTAAATAATTCCATTTACAACAGCAGCACTAACATAGGAACATATTTAACAAAAGCTATGCAAGACCTCTATGCAGATAAATACAAAATATTACTGAGATGAATCAAGGAAAATATACGTGGAGCTTCCAGGTTGGTGAACATGTGGAGATCTGGAGAGAGTGGTGCAGTCGAAGAGAGCATGGAAGTTCCTCATCTTTCCCCATACCTTGCCCTGTGCATCTATTCCATCTGGCAGTTCCTGAGTTATAGCTGTTTATATTATAAGTGGATAATCTGTGTCTCAGCCTCTCAGCCATCGCTTTCAAAGCAACAAATTGTTTGTGGAACAAAGTGGCAGCAACATCAGAGTCTCTTCTCTGGGCATCCCTGCGCTCCAGGATCATGGCTTGTCAGGTTGCAGCTGCCTTGGTTGCTCTCCAGCGCCTTCAGGAAAGGTTCCCGATGAACCAAATATTGTTGAGGAACCATGAGAAAATCCCTTATTTTATAATCTATTAAGAGTTCATATTCAGACAACAATACCATGTGCGAACTTGATCTTCCTCTGTAGATGCCAGGGGGCCGTGTGGTTGCCTCTGCCACCACCTCTACACGCCATGGCCAATTTACACACCCGCCGTCCTCTGCCTCCTGTGAGCACACGCACTCTGGCTGTGTGACATTCAATAAACGACACACACGTTCTGAAAACAGCCTGACCATGCAGCAGCTCTTTCATCCATGGCATGCAGAAAATAGTCAAGAGAGTTCCCTATCTCCTTGGGATCTGCAGAGTTTTGGTTTTTTTAAGTTTGCTCTTGTATAAATATAACCCACAATTGAGAGAGCTGCTAGACCCAGCTATCACACAATATGTCATATAAATCAAAATAATAAACACAGTCATTATTTTACCTAAACACAGTTTAAAACCAGTTTAATTCTAAGACGCATCTTGCTCCCAGTATTTTATTTGAAAAATGCTATTTGATGTCCATAGCGGTTTTAATGTAAAGGTATTTCAACTTAAATATTAGCTCTGAAGGTATCAGGTATTATTTTATGCAAAGCTTCTTCCTTCTTTTTTTGGTGAGGAAGATTAGCCCTGAGCTAACATCTGTTGCTAATCTACCTCTTCTTTTGCTTGAGGAAGATTGTCACTGACCTAGCATCTGTGCCAGTCTTCCTCTGTTTTGTATGTGGGATGCTGCCACAGCATGGCTTGATGAGTGGTGTGTAGGTCTGTGCCAGGGATCCGAACCTGTGAACCCTGGGCCACTGAAGTGGAGCGTATGAACTTAACCACTGCACCACCGGCTGGCCCCTATGCAAAGCTTTTAAATCGCAATCAAATAGTTATGAAATTGCAAATAAAAAGATATATGTATCTACCCATAGATACATATATTCACACATACATACATATATTCATATATATATGTATATGGAGAGAGACAGAGAGCACTAGTGCTGTCTAGCTATATCATGTTTATGGAATAGAAGCCTCGATATTGTTAACATGTTATTTCTCTCCAAATTGATATATTGATTCAAGCCAATCCCAATCAAAGTCCCTGCAGGAATTATTTACAAGGAAATAGATGATATTCTTGAGGATTAGAGTAAGATTTGAGTTTTCTAATAAAGAGAGTGGAAGTCATGAAGCGTTAAATCTTTGGGGTCTTTGAAGAGGCCCCAGGTTGGTACACCAGTGCCTTCAGGGAACGTTAAAAAGCTTTGCTTCCTTGTGAGTTTGGACTTTCCGTCATACTAGTTCAGGGAGAGGAGGTCAAGAGGGAGCGGAGTCGCCGACCTTCAGTGGAGAAGAAAGTGGAGGCTGACTAACGTCATGTAGGATTTGGGGGTGGGGCTGTGCGTACACTACGACCGTGCACACCATGTACGTGTGCTAGGGAGAAAGGGAGGGAAGGCGCGTGTAGACAAAATATTTTCTTTAATCTCTATGCAGAGTGGGTTTTGGGGAAGAGAACACATAAAAAAGTGAGTGTAGGGGCTGGCCCCGTGGCCGAGCGGTTAAGTTCGCGCGCTCCACTGCAGGCGGCCCAGTGTTTCGTTGGTTCGAATCCTGGGCGCGGACATGACACTGCTCATCAAACCACGCTGAGGCAGCGTCCCACATGCCACAACTAGAAGGACCCACAGCAAAGAATATACAACTATGTACCGGGGGGCTTTGGGGAGAAAAAGGAAAAAATAAAATCTTTAAAAAAAAAAAAAGTGAGTGTAGCATCGTTGTTTCACATACACGCAATACTCAAAGGGACTCTGTAAAACCCTAAAACCCTTTAAGTTTAAAGGCGCAAATAGGGCTATTAACTTCTGTTACTAGTTTTGACAGTTACCTAGTATTTCTTTACCATGAGGGTGAAATTCCTGAGCAACTTGCACTTTCTTTGACTGGATGAAATATTCTCCTGTGAACTTCAGATGAGTTCGTGGTTATGCACTGTTCTTTCTACCTGAAGTCTCTTTTTGCCTCGGTGGATACAAGTAATTGCTACCTTTCTGTAAAGTTCTAGCTCAAATGCCGCTCCATCAGAGCTTTACTGATCTCCTGATCCATGGCCATCTTGCCTTCAGAACTCTCGATTATAACAGGTGCAGAATAAATAATTGACACTTATCTGATAAATTAGTTTTTGTTGTTGTTAAGCCCCTCCCCTTCCAACACCTACAATCGGAAGAGACAATGTGGGGGCTGGCCCGGTGGCACAGCAGTTAAGTGTGCACGTTCCACTTCCGCAGCCCAGGGTTTGCCGGTTCGGTTCGGATCGCGGGTGTGGACATGGCACTTTTTGGCAAGCCATGCTGTGGCAGGCGTCCCACATAGAAAGTAGAGGAAGATGGGCATGGCTGTTAGCTCACGGCTGGTCTTCCTCGGTGAAAGGAGGAGGATTGGCGGCAGTTAACTCAGGGCTAATCTTCCTCAAAAAAAAAAAAAAGAAGAGACAATATGCTTGTATTTAATATTTTTCTAATTTAATTATTGTTTATGACAGAGGATTTCATCTGGTTTAGGAGCATAAAATTGGAAACATATTAGGAATTAATGAATATGACTTTCCCTTCAATGCAGTTTCTATACAGCTTCCTTGTTATATCACATAGCTGTACTTTTAGATAAGTCATTCAAATATTCTGAGCCTCATCTATAAAATGGGGATGATATAGTACTCACCTGTATTAGTTAGGAAAATGTTTAAATGCAAGTGGCAGAAAAACAAAAATAGTTATGGTTTAAACAAGATAGAATTTTATTTTTCTCTCCCCAAAATCCAGGAAACAGGCCCCCAGGCTTCTATCTTGTTTCTTTGCTATGCAAGGCACGCATTCTCATGTTTACCTCATGGTCTAATATGGCTGCTCCAGATCCAGCCATCATGCTTTCCTTCTTGCCAGCAGAAAGGAGAAAGAGTGGGAAGAGAAGGGCACATGCTCTCTCTTCAAGGACGCTTACCAGAAGTTGCAAACTACTTCAGCTTATATCTTATTATCAGTAACTTAGTCACATGGCCACATCTAGCTGTAAGGGAAGCTGATAAAGGGATGGCCATATGCTTGGCTAAAATTCAGAGGTTCTATTATTATGGAAAGTGCGTACAGATTTTGGGGGGGAAATTAGCAGTCTCTGCCACCCTACTGATACAGTTATCTTAAAGATTAAATGAGATAATGCATACATTGTGCTTAGAAGATGCCTGACATGATACATGCTGAATGAGTATTAGCCTTGTTTGTATAATTAATCATGATAGCAGTCATCCATTCACTCTATTATTTGTTCAAACATATTGAACACCTTCTGTGCTGATACTGTGCCTCCCTCTGTTTAAATCCTCTATTAACCATTAGGAGAAGACTACCATCCAAGATAGCTTGTCCTTTGTTAACAGCTCTAAAAGTTAGGGAATTCTTTATTGGATTAAGCCAAAGCATTCCTCCCCAAGAATTCATTCCTCTTGGCCTTGATCCTACCTTTGGAAACATTATGAAACAACCGTATTTCCTCATCTCAGTTCTTCAAATACATGAAGATTGCTGTTAAACCTCTCGCTTGGTTTTCTTGCTCTAAACAGCCATTTCATTAACTCATTTATCTAAGGCTGGTTTGGCAAACTTTCTGTAAAGAGGCAGATGGTAAATCTTTCTGGCTTTGTGGGCCGTGTGGCTCTATCACAGCTTTTGAACTCTACCATTGTAATGCAAGTGCAGCCATAGACATTACGTAAATGAATGGAGGCGGCTGTATTCCAATAAAATTTTATTTACAAAAGCAGACAGCAGGCCAGATCTGGGCCTCAGGCTGTAGTTTGCCAGCCCCTGATTTAGCCCATGGAAATTCATCAACAAGGTTATTTGTGACTAATATTCCCTTGTCCTGAAGCTGAAAGCTTACTTTATGTCACTCCTAATTGTTCTTGCACCTTGCACTTCTTTTTCTTATCTTGCTACTTTGGCTACAATTTTCAGCACCCCAGCATCTCCATAGCTCTGCTTCCCAGCCAATCATTTCCCTAGACATGTTATCCATCCCAGTTCATCTCGAGCTCGGAAACGCTGCCTTGACGAGTCCCCTCTTGTTCTGCCATATTCTTAGCCCGCATATCCTTTGACCTCCCCCAGGCTGCCCCTTCTTCAGTCTTCCCCACAGACCTGTCCACACTATGAAAAGAAGAATCTCTTTTTCTATCCTTTTCTTCTTCAAACTTGTTAGACTGTGATTTTCGTTCAGTGCTTCAGATTTTCTTCAACCAACAGTCTAAAGCTAACTATAACCCTAATCTAACCCAACTTCCCTCAAAGACAACCTAAGGCTGCCCAAGAGGAGGTAGGTAGAAAATTAACATTTATTGATGGGCCAGGCACTGCTGGCATATAAAGTATGTGTGATTCATCCCGATGTTAGAGATGTGGAAACTGTAACTCAAGATTGATAATTTAATCAGCTCACAGTCATGCAGTGGAAATTCAAGGTGTTGATTGCAGTTATAGAACTGAAATTCCAATTTGAGTGGACCTGGTGAGTGGAGGATATGTGTGCATCTGGCGAAAGTAAGTTCAACACCAAGTCACTGATAGAACAGAGCTGCTGCACTTTGGTTATCCTCTCTCATCAAGACATTTACAAAGCATAGAAGAACAAATATTTGCCCTGAGATTTTGGTTTTCAAAGCGTTTCTTTTACAATCTTATGGAGTAGGTGATTTTATTTCTATTTTACAGGAGAGGAAGTCAAACTCCAAAGTGGTTAAATATTTGCCTGAAGTGCTGGGTCCCAATGTTTGACTGATTCTCTCTGTGAGAGTCCACATTTGCTCTTCTGAAAAGTTTATCCCACCTCTTTCTCTGGCTAAATCCTCCGTGTCTTTCAAAACCCCATTGGATCATCATCTTCTCCAGGAAACTCTCCCTGGCAGTCACCTCCACCTTGTCCCCACCATCTGACGTAGATGCTGCTCCTCTGTGTTAACCCAGATTATAGCTCTATTTGCACTGTATCTTAACCGATGATTTATGCACTTCTAAGGAAATCAAGGGCAAAATCCCTGCCTTATTTAATCTTGCACTCAAAAACTTGTTGAATAAAGCAATGACCTGCGATGACGCCAAATCAGTGCTGCAGGGAGTCAGCGCTCTGTGATGTTGCTCGTTCCTGATTACAGCTGGAGGCAAAACAGAGACCTCAGCCTTCCAGAGACGGACTCAAACAAAAGAGACTCCTCCCAGAAGCCATGAATCTCTGCAGCCCGGGGACATCAGAAATTCAAACCCATGGAGTTCCAGACTAGATAGCAAAGAAAGCAGCATAATCTATGGTGAAGAGCACAGGTTCTAGAGTCAGGCTTCCTGGGTTTGAATCCTGACTCCATCATTTTCCAGCAGTTTGATCTTTGGCAAGTGACAGCTTTTCTATGCTTTGGTTGCTAATCAGTCAAATGTGGATGATGATAGAATTTATCTGTTATTAGTCATCTATTGCTGTGCAACAGATTACCCCAAATTTTAGTGCCTCAAAACAATATACATTTGTTATGTCACACTGTTTGCGTGTCAGGAATTTGGAAGAGGCTAAGCTGAGTGTTTCTGGCTCAGGGTCACTCATGAGGTTGCAGTCAAGATGTAGACTGGCTGCAGTCATCTGAAGCCTTGACTGCGGTTGGAGGATCCCCTTCCAAGATGGCTCACTCACGTGGCTGTTGACAGGAGACCTCAGTTCTTGGCACAGGGAACTCTCCTTACAACATGGCAGCTGACTTCTTCCAGAGGACGAGCAGGGAGGAATCCCCAATGACTTTATGACCTATTCTCAGAAGTCATACAGTTACTTTCACCACATTCTATAAGTTAGAAGGAAGTTGCTAAGTACAGACCACTTTCAAGGGAGGAGAATTAAGCTCCACCTTTGGAAGGGAGGAATATCAAAGAATTTGTGGACGTATTTTAAAACCATCACGCTATCCTGTAGAGATTAATGAGCATTACATGAGATAACAATTGCAAAGTGCCTAGAAAAGGACATAGGCACCAAAAATGTTTTCCTCCTCCCCTCCCTTGAATTACCTTCTTCATAAGTGATAATGGTCGAATTAGCTGTCAGTCTGAAGGCTTTGGTTTAAAGAAATTCTCTAAAAAATAGAGTAAAGATATTGAAACCAATTTAGTGCCATAAGCCATTAAAGTTATCTATAGTTCTGTTTTTTATTATTTTGTTATTTTTTTTATTGCAGTAACATTGGTTTATAACATTATGTAAATTTCAGGTGTGCATCATTATATTTCGACTTCTCTATAGACTATATGGTGTTCACCACCAAAGGTCTAGTTGCCACACATCATCATACAAGTGTGTCCCTTTATCACTTTCACCCTCCCCCTACCCCCTTCCCTCCTGGTAACCACCAGTCTATTCTCTGTATGCATGTCTCTAGTTGTTGTTGTTTTATCTTCCACATATGAGTGAAATCATATAGTATTTGGCTTTCTCCATCTGAATTATTTCACTTCACGTAATAACCTCTAGGTCCATCCATGTTGTCACAAAAGGCAAGATTTCATCTTTTTTTTATGACAGGGTAGCTTTCCATTGTATATATATATACTGCATCTTCCTTATCCATTCATCCATTGATGGACACTTAGGTTGTTTCCAAGTCTTAGCTATCGTGAATAATGCTGCAATGAACATAGGGGTGCATGTATCTTTTTGAGTTACTGTTTTCATGTTCTTTGGATAAATACCCAAAAGTGGAATAGCTGGATCATATGGTCGTTCTATTTTTAATATTTTGAGGAATCGCTATACTGTTTTCCATAGTGGCTGCATCAGTTAACATTCCCACCAGCAGTGTACGAGGGTTCCCTTCTCTCCACATCCTCTCCAACACTTATTTCTTCTCTCTTTAATAATAGTCATGCTGAGGTGTGTGAGGTGGTATCTCATCGTGGTTTTGATTTGCATTTCCCTCATAATTAGTGATGTTGAACATCTTTTCATGTGCCTGTTGGCTATCTGTATATCTTCTTTGGAAAAACATCTGTTCGGATCTTATGCCTGTTTTTTAATTGGTCTGTATAGTTCTTGACATAAAAACCTGTTCATGTTTTGAATTTTAAAAAGCAAGTATAGAACAGCATGTACAATATGATCTGGTATTTGTGTAATTATGTACATATAACTCTCTCTGTATATTGAGGCATAGGGAGCATTCCAGAAAGAGATTCCTTAAAGTATTAGTAGTGATTATCTCTGGGTGGTAGCATTTATGTTAAGTTTAAAAAAAATTTTTTGTCATTTGTATTTTTCTGCATTGTTTGAATTGTTTTAGAGTGAGCATGTGTCTACAAAAATAATAGAGGCATTTTCCAAAGAAAATAAAATGAAACCAAGTTGGAAGGTGTACATGAAAGGTAGAAAGGGTCAGGATGTTGAACCAGGACATTGCTGCTCTGTGTGGGCTGGTTTATTCCCTGCAAAGTCCCTGCTTGATAGGGTGTCCTCTGATCCTTCAAGGTAGTTATGAAAACCTGCATGTGCTGGAAGCAGGTAAGAATTTGTGGTTGTGCTTGAGGGGACGTATACGTAAGGGAAGAAAGGGTAATTGATGACTCTTTGGGGAAAGTGGAAAAGGGAGAAGCAAAGGGGAGAGAAATATCTGTGTGGCAGAGGGCAAGGACAGGGCAAATCTGGTGTTGACAGCAGAGCGTAAATGCTCATCAGTTGCCTTTGGAAGAACATCTTTGCCTACAAAGGAATCGTATGCTTATGATGGGCACCCTATGAGCCCACAGTACCTTGTATATGCTTTATAATTGCACTTGCCACATCAGTTTGAAGTTGGTTCAGTTCCTTCTCTCTCTCAATAGTCTTGCAAGCAGGAACTGGCTATCTATCGAGCCCATTACACAGTTCCCAACATAGAGCAGGGTTCAATAATTTAGAGAATAAGGACAGGCTAAATTATTTTTTTAAATAGTGCCACTCATAAATTGAAAATTTTTATACCTACTGATATTCAGCTGAATAATTTCTTATTTGAATTAAACAGAGGGAGTTAAAAATTTTTATATTTTATGAGAAAAAACTAGAAATGCTGCCTAAAGATGCAGTTTAAATCTACCATTTCTTTCCCATTTTTCACATCTATTCTTTGTTCACCTTTTCCTCTTTTTCTGCCTTCTTTTTTATTAATGGAAATTTCTTTATGATTCTAATTTCTTGACTTATTACCTATATCTCTTTTTAAAGTGTTTGCCTTGGGGTTTATAGTATATACACCTTTAACTTATGACTGCCTGCCTTTAATAAATGCTATACCAATTCATTTAGAAAATAATCCTATAACAATATTCTTCCATTTCCCCTTTCTGACCTTTGTCTCTTGGTGTCATACATTTTACTTCTGCATTTGTTAGAAACCCCGCAATACACTGTTATTATTTTTGCTTTAAATGGTCAATTATCTTAAATGATTTAAAAAGTAAGAAAAAAATATATTCACCCACGTGTTTAACATTTTCTATACCCTTTTATTCCTTTGCGTGGATCCGGATTTCTACCTGGTGTCATTTTCCTTCTGCCTAAAGGACTGCCTTTACCATATCTTATATGCAAGTTTACTAGTGATGCGTTCTTTCAGCTTTCATGTGTCTGAAAAGTCTTTATTTCATTTTTGTTTTCAGAAGATATTTTTGCTGGGCATAGAATTCTAAGTTGGAAGTATTTTTGCCTTTAGTACTTTGAAGATTTACCCCACTCTCTTCTGACTTGTGTTGTTTCTCATGAGAAGCCTGCTATCATCCTTATCTTTGCTCCTCTCTGCTTAATGTGTCTTCTTTCTCCAGCTTCCTTGGCCTCATTAAACTCTCAAACTTCTCTCTTTAAATCAGGCACAGCCTTGGGTTCTACCTGAATTCCTCTTCCCTCTTCTGTAGCCTAGAAACTCTCAAGCTGGAAGCTAGGGCGTTTGTTGAGTTCGCTTCATTTGGTTTTTTTTCTTCCTTCAGGGGTCACTGTTTTGTGTTGCCTGTTGTTCAGTATCTGGAAAGCATTATTTCATTTTTTTTCTGCTTTTTTTTCCAGTTGTTTAAGGCAGGAGGATAAGTCTGTTCCCTGTTAGTCCGTTTTGGCTAGAAGCACAACTTCTGAAATATGAAATCGGGGAAATAAGTAACTTAAGACATTAAAACTAACTTCTGATTGCAAAACTCCTTCCTCAAAATTGGTTCATATTTTGCATTAGCTTAGAATTATGATTTCATTTAAAAAAATTTGTTTAATGCCACAGTGTTTGACATTATCCCTTTTTCTTTCAGGAAACATTCAAACTGGATTTTTAAATCATTGTAAGTCAGCGATGGATCAGAAGGTGCAGAATGCCATCCCGAATAAAAGTCTTTGAAAGAATTGCTTCAAATAACAGGGGAAAGAAAATTGATCTACCATCTTAAAACCCTAATCTAGAAAAACATATTGCTCATGATAGGAAGTTGTAACTGGGGAAATTTATTTGGCTGTTAAGGTACCTGAATGAAAGAAATTGTCACTCTTTCTCAGAAGACTTGTATATCTGAGATTATTTTAATAATCAGTCGTTTTATGAAAATCTTGACATGATCACCAGGAAAGAGAAACAGAGCAGTAGCTAAAACCTGTGTGTTGGTCAAGATGACTTCTGAAGAAATGGCAGCTTCTGTTCTCATACCTGTGACTCAGAGAAAAGTGATATCTGTTCAAGGGGCTGTTGATGAAAGTAGTGAAAAGGTCTCAGACATCAGTGTTCCAAAAGTGCATACTATCAGACAGAGTGGGCCAACTTCTCATGCCATCTCACAACTGAACACACTTAAAGAAGAATCTTCTGGAAGCAACTTGCCCAAGATTTTCTCCATAGCAAGGGAGAAAATAATGAGTGACGAGAACAGTAATGAAAAGTGCTGGGAGAAAACCATGCCAGATTCTGTGAAAAACCTTAACATTAACTGTAACAACATATTGAAAAACCTTCCTCAGAGCCAGTTTTATGAAACATGTGATTCTGTCACAGAGGAAGGCCTGTGTATGGAAACTGGAATCCCTTCTTCACTGGAAAGAAAGGTGTTCCCTGGAATTCAACTGGAAATAGACGGACCTCCCAAGGACGTTAGTCCCTTAGGAAATCAATCAGCGATCATGGATACCAGCAGGGCACGCTCTGACAGCAACATGGCGGTATTTCACTTTCACTATGAAGTTGACAGAGGAATGTCAGACACTTTCTGTACCCTGTCAGATAACTTGATTTTGGATGATTGTGGAAACTGTGTACCGCTGTCTGGTGTTGGTGGAGAGCAAAAGAAAAATTACATGGCATATACTTGTAAACTGATGGAATTGGCAAAAAACTGTGATAATAAGAATGGACAGCTGCAGTGTGATCATTGTGACACCTTGAATGACAAATACTTGTGCTTTGAAGGTTCTTGCCAGAAGGCCAATGTGGTATGTTCAAGCGACAGCTTTTGCAAGGAGAATTTTACTGACAGTCCTCCTGCGAAGACCTTTCTGAGCCATTTGGAAGACTTCCCTGATAATTGTGAAGATGTAGAAGAAGATTTTTTCAAAAGCAAAAAGGAGCGATCCACTTTGCTGGTGAGGAGATTTTGTAAAAATGACAGGGAAGTTAAGAAATCTGTGTACACTGGGACAAGGGCAATTGTGAGAACTCTGCCTTCTGGTCACATTGGGCTGGGAGCTTGGAGTTACATTGATCAGAAGAGAAATGGTCTCTTGTTGCCCTGTGGGAGAGTAATGGAACGGCTGTCAACAGTGGTGACTGGGCAAGATGGGAGCCGGTGTCTGTCAGAAGCCCAGTGGTATCCGGTAAGAGTTAAAGTCTCTTTTGATAATTTCTTTCAACTTGATCTTTTAAAATCCAAATTTCCATTGTCTTAATTCATGGAAAATTTTACGTTCTGTGAAATTATGATTCTTAGGGGAAGTATTTGTAGTTATTGGAATCTGGTAGACCTAACAGATTCTCCAATTGATAGCCGTCAAGATTGAGATAAGTCTGCAATATAATAACAAAAGACACATACTATGTCATCAGGAGTGGGGAAACTAGGGAGATTGCGTGGTTACTCCATGTGGGATTACAAGAAAGAGACTCTTGGCAGTGGGAAAATGGCTCCGTCAGCTGATTATCTAGTGTCCTTTGGGGATACACGCCTCTGTCCTCTTCTACCGTGTAGCTTATCCTTGTTTTTAGGTTGTAAGGCCTAAAGGAACTTAAATCTGGTTTCCTCCGTTTTTCACTCAGTGCTCCCAGTTTCTTTCCTCTTAACGTTTTTTGTGTCATGGACACAATTTGATGAAGCCTGTGGACTCAGAAGAGTGCTTTAAAGTGCATCAAATGAAATACAAAGCATTATAAAGGACACGGATTATGTGGATGTATGTTTATCAAGATATTTTTTTGAAATTGTCATTAAGAAGGCAGGTGCTTCTTTATTAACACACTAGCTAATAGCATCCAACAACGTGATAACTACAGTAATTTCTAAGTAGTGATCAATGTAAGGAGGGAATGGTTTGCCTGGGACTTTCCCAGTTTTAGCACTACAAGTCCCGTGTCCTTGGACACCCCTCAGTCCTGGGCAAACCTATGGGCACTATGTCATCCTAAATATAAATACTATTTTAGGGTCTCTGCCATGACTGTAATATATAGAAATGTCTGTTGCCCCATTAATAATTGAAGGAAATGCTAAATTTCTGTTTGAGATTAATAAAAATATTTTTTTTAATCTAAGTTTCTGGGCTCTCTGAATTCTATCCATGGTCCCCCCTCTTTAAGTTAAGAGTCCTCCTCTAGAGATGCTCACTATCGGGCTGCCCCATCTTCGACCTGATCCTTGCATCTGAAGCCAGCACCATGTATACTCTTGGCTTTTTCTTCTCCTGTCTAATAGCCCTGCTTCCTTCAACTGTGCTTGATGGGGAACTGTTTCTGAAACTCTCATATTCTGGTTTTTCACAATTCCTTGAAACCTGGCCCTATAAATAAACTCCCAAGCTAGAAAAACATCCTTTTTATTGAAATGTAGCTAGTATATTTTTACTTTCCTCATCATCAATCATGGTAGCTATAATTTACTGAGCATTTTACATGTGCCAAGCATTGGGCGAAATAATTTACGTTCTTGATTTCGTGCAGGCACCTCAACTACCCTCTGATATTGGTTTGATTATTAACCCCGTTGTATTGCTTAGAAAACGGAATGTCAGGGAAGTCATGTAATTTGTCCAGGGTTGCTTAGAAGTGGTATAACTAGGATTGTAATCCAGGCAGCCCACACTCTTAGTTTCTTAAGATCCACAAAGAAATAAATTTTAGGGTAAGCTTTTAAAGGAACCGAAGAATTCTGTTCATCTCAGCATCTGTTGATTGAGTAGCCTCACTCCTTGATGCATGTGGCATCTCAGACATGGCCGTGGTCAGTAAGATGGTTCTAACCCTGGTTACATGTTAGGATTACAGTGTCCACCTCCCACCCCAGACCCTCTGAATCAGAATGGCTAGGGTAGGGCACAGCATGGATATTTTTTTCAAGGTTGCCCTGGTGATTCTATGATTCTGTAGAGTTGACCACACTGACTGGGAGCTTAAACTGAGCTCTTTGCTTTGTGGTCAGGACATCTTGGGACTGTTCGCTCTGTCCCAAAGACTTTGATGCTGTTTGGGCTCTCAGGAGTGTCAAGGCTGACCTGGGAGCCTGCCTGAAAAGTGAGCCTGCCCGCCCTTCCCTCTGTACATTTGACCGACCATTCACCCCAGCAGTGTCACGGATTTGTTTTTGAATCTTTACCTGATCCCTCATGAAACCTGAGTCAGGAGGCAGTGTCAGCCACCCAGCTGCTCCCCAGCTCTTCAGACTGAATTTTATCCAGCAGGGAGAAAGGTGTTCATCACAGGCACGAGTGTCCTGCCTGCACTATGATGACTCATCTATGACTTTCCCCCACCACAGCAACACATCATCCCACTTAAAAGTGCAGTGATTTTTAAACTCATGTACACTTGAAATGGAAGATTAAGAACACAACAGAGATTTAAATATAGCAAAGTGAATGGAAGTAGATTGCTTGAGAACAATTATTATAGTTCCCCACACACTTATACAGGCATGAGGGTCATGAATCTGGAGTAAATTTCAGAAGAATTTATGGCATACCTGTGCTCATTCTTCCTGTTTCTGGAACCTTGCTCTTCTTCTGAGAATGTTCACAGGTTCCTGGCTCAAACCTGCCCCTTTTAGTCAGAGGCCCAGGATGGGGAATTTCCAATGAAAAGAACTGAAAAGATCATGCAAATCATTTCCTCCCTGCTTCCTATTCTCTGTAGCCTGGGAGGAGTTGTCACACCACTGTCACAGTGAGCTCAGGAACTTCTCTCTCCTCTGTTGTGACTGGGTTTCCAGGAGCATTTTTATTAACCCGTAAATGAAGCTGGGGGGTGGGCTGACCATCCTCCTGTCCTTTCTTAACAGAGCTTTCTGAAAGGGAGAGTCCTTTTTGAACATTTAAACCATACTATGGCAGGAATGAATCAGTATTTTCTAAAGTATGGTCTTCTGTCTATATCTTGTTTTTTTTTTTTTTTTGAGGAAGATTGCCCAGAGCTAACATCTACCACCAATCCTTCTCTTTTTGCTGAGGAAGACTGGCCCTGAGCTAACATTCATGCCCATCTTCCTCTACTTTATATGTGGGACGCCTACTACAGCATGGCTTGACAAGGAGTGCATAGGTGCGCACCCGGGATCCGAACCGGCGAACCCTGGGCCACCAAAGTGGAACATGCACAGTTAACTGCTGAGCCACCGGGCCGGCCCCTGTATCTTGTTTTTTAGTTTAGACTCTGCTGGAAATCATTCTCAAAAGTTGCACAGATGAATTATAGCCACTTCGCCCCAGCTCCTATAAATTGCTCCCTTCACCTAAAAAAGGCAGACCCTAATGCTATGCTCCTGGTCCTATTTTCTGATTATTCCACGTGTCCATCCTGGTTCCCCAGTCAGGTTGTAAATTTGTTAAGGGCAAGAAATGGCCCTAGCTTTTTTCTGCTCTCCATAATGCAAGCATAAGGCTAAGTATATAGAAAACAGGACAATGTCATGCTTAGAAACATGGTGTGTGGAGTCAGTAGGCCTGAACTGAAAATGACTCAGGCAATTTGTTTAATGTCTTTGTCCCCAATTACCTTATGTGTAAACTGAGAAATGCCACTATAAAGTCATCAGCATCGTGCCTGGCGGGAGTGAGTGCCGCTCTTTTCCCTCTGGCGGTTTATTGCATGCTTTGTTGTGAACATGGCCCCATCTCCTCCTTCTCTTTGGTAGCTGCTCACACAGGGACGTTTCCGGTGGTATGAGTTCGAGTGTATGTCCTTCAATCTATGATGTGGTAGCTTGAACAATCCTTCCCACGCGTTTAAAGTATGTCTTATTTGTCCATTTAGTTCCTTTGCCTCACATGAAAAATTTTTTTCTTGTATCCCTTCATCAAAACGCCCCAGTTAATTTATATTTGCATAGCTGGGCAGAGGAGAATGGATTTGCATGGGAGACATTAATGAGGATTAATGTTTGTTGACTGACTAACCATCTTGGTATCCTCCTCCCTCTGCTTGTGAAGAATTAAAACCCTACTCCTTACCCAGTTACAGCCACCCTCCCTCTCTCCTGCTTTCGACAGCATATTTTGGCTAAAGTCTCCAGGTTAGAAGTTGGTTACGGGTGTTTTTCCTTTCAAAAAATTCTCTTCCTGCCTAAATTTTGGGGAGTTTAGGTCCCTAGAGTTATCCTGAATATGAAGTACAAGAAGTTCCTGCCTCTGCTGGCATCATTCACGTAACCTGAGTTCCGCGTGCCCCGAGTGATGGAACGTGGAGAAAGTGAGGGTGACTGGGGCAGACAGTCCGCCAGCTCCTGTATTATCGTTTCATTTATTTCCCTGCCTTGAATCCACGAGAGGATTTACCGTACAAGAATATGTACAGCAAAATAGAAAAAATGAAGTTTTATTTTTTTTAAAAATCAGACTAGAAAAACTGTAAATTTAAAAGGAAAGTCAAAACCAGCTTCTATGTTGCTAGCTCCTTTCTTCCTCTAAAATGTGTCTTTCTTCACATTTATTCTACTTTCTAGCAGAGAAAGTTAAACTTGAGAGGCAATGAAAATTTTTTGTGTTTAGCATAAATATCTTTGTCAGTATGTATGTCCTTGATTCTAAATTTTCTGTGTTAAATGCTAAGGGACCGACCGATAATAAATTCATCTTCTAAGTTGTAACTTTTATGGATGATCAGATATCCACTGAGCCCTGCTGTCCAGTGTTGTGACTGATGGCTGTTGAAATAGCAACGTGTCTTGTTTTCTTGTCTGGAAATTTGGTCTCCCTGCACCTTGGGTACAATTTGGACCTTGTAATAATTAAAATTTCACAGGGTGTGCAGGCTAAGCTGAAAGCTTGTGCTTGGTGACATGCCAGGACTCCTCTTCCATTACTAAGGGTATGTCAGGTTCATGACATGGGTATAGGACGATGCTGGCCCCTTCCTGCTGAGCACAGTGAAAGGGAATCCAGCTCCCACAGTAAACTCCTGTGCGGCTTAGTCACGTCCAGCGCATCAGTGGAAAATGTGACGGGCTGTCAGAGGCCAGCTCTGTGATGATTGGATGACTTTCCCTTCTAAGCTGCATTGAGGCAGTTTACGATAAATTTACTTCCACATCTCTGTAGTTACACCAGCTCTTTGGCTAGGATTTGGCAAAAAATGGAATGAAGAACACTGACCCTGGACTCTAGTTTAAAGTGAATGTATTCATGGCCACTGTTTTGCTCATGGTAGCCTTGGGACAGTGTGAGCATTAGAGTTTTTTTGTTTAATCCTTTTCCCCAGATGTCCTGCATAGCAGCTGGAGAGGCCCCATCCCCGGAAATGGGCCCTGGTTAGACTGTGACCTGAAAAGAATCAAAACCTGTGGGCAAGGATGAGTCCATCGGGTGGAGCTCTGATCTGATCCACACGCTGCAGTTTTACACAGTAGGCACTCAGGCTGCCCATAGAATGACTTCCCCACGATCATAAGCGATAGGAGTGTCCCTCTCCCCTTGATCCCCTCCCTGGGTGCTGATTCAAATACAGCAGTACCCCTGCGGTTGGTAGGCCTCCTAGAGTGGTGCAGAGGTTTCTCTCCTGGTGACCAAATGATTCCGCATTCAAGGACTGAAGCATCATCGGGGGTGAGAGGTGACCATCCCCCAACCCCTCCATGACTAGAATAACTTGTGGCTCAGACAGAGCCCTCCCTGAAAAGCTGTTCTCGGACAATAGTGCTGGGGTCATTTTCTGGCCCTGAAGAGCCCCATGACGCCAAAATGGTGCCAGTGGTTCTTTGTTCTAGCGGCTGGCCTGGACACATTCAGAGCCTCAGATTAAATGTGGGTCCTGCGGAGTTCAGCATCCCAACCCCTAACCCCAACACTTGGCCCTTGAGCCCCAGCCCCTTCCGTCTGGTTTAGGCCATCACCCCTCAAGCCCTTCGGAGAGAGCTTAGCAGAAAACCACCTCAGCCTTCAGCAACACGAAGACACGATCCTCTTTCAAGTGTGAGGAGAGCCCATACTTTGAAACCCAATAGCAGGTCTCCTTAGAGGGCAAGAGAAATGCTTTGATTTCTTCTTTTTTTTAACAGCTTTATTGAGATATCATTCACGTACCATACAGTTCACCTATTTGAAGTATGTAATTTATTGGTTTGGGTATGTTCACAGATATGTGCAACCGTCACCATAATTTTAGAACATTTTCATCACCTCAAAAAGAAACCCCATACCCTTTAGGTATCACCCTCCGTTCCCCCAGCCCTTCCTCCTCCCCCAGCCCTAAGCATCCACTGATCTACTTTCTGTGTCTATAGATTTCCCTGTTCTGGACTTTATATGAATGAACTCACATAGTATGTGGTCCTTTTGACTGGCTTCTTTCACTTAGCATAATATTTTCAAGGTTTGAGGTTCATCTCTGTTGTAGCATGTATTGGTACTTTGTTACTTTTTACTGCTGAATAATATTCCATTGTATGAATATACCACATTTTGTTTATCCATTCATCATTTGTTGGGCATTGGGTTGTTTCTACTTTTTGGCTATTATGCATAATGCTACTATGAATATCCATCTGCAAGTTTTTGTGTGGACATGTGTTTTCATTTCTTTGGGGTATATATCTAGGAATGGAATTGCTGGGTCATATGATTGTGTTTAACCTTTTGAGGAACTGCCAGACTGTTTTCCAAAGCAGCTGGACCATTTTACATTCCCACCAGTGGTGTGTGACGGGCTGCAATTTCTCCACATTCTGACCAACATTTCCTAGTGTCCATCTTTTCGCTTATAATCATCCTAGTGGGTATGAAGTGATATCATATTGTATTGTATTTTCCTGATGGCTAATGATATTGAACGTCTTTTCAACTTATTGGCCATTTGTATATCTTTGGAGAAATGCCTATTCAAATCCTTTGCTCATATTTTAATTAAGTTTTTTTATTATTGGGTTCTTTATATACTTGGCATGTAAGTCCATTATCAGATGTATGATTTGCAATATCTAGGTGTAGGTATAATGGATGACAGTCAAGAGAATGGCAAATAAGGTTTACAATTTTAATGCACAGGGAAACTTGTTAAACATTTTCTTTGGATATTGATCTCATTCTAAGTCTTTCTCACACTAACCCACCGGAAACAACTTTCAAGTAAAATTTTTTGTCTTCGTTCTCCCCTACGTTTACTCCAAAATCCAATCGGCATAGTTTCTCCCTCCTCTTCTGCCTAAACTTTTTATTATGTAAGTTGTTTTTCTTATTATCCAAATTCTGCATTCCAGAATCTGGTTGGGAACCAGATTGTCATCTGAAAATTTGTGCATCACAAAAAGGCATCCGAGGCAGTGATGATTGAGGTCAGCACTTCACATTAAGGTACTCCATTATCCACAAGTGTGGGCAGGGCCAGGCCTAGGGTGAGACATTGAGGTACCTAAGGTAGAGAATTTAAGGAGGCACTCACTCTCAGAATCTCGCAGGGGCCAATCCTCTACTTGTTAGTGAGTGCCTCCTTAAATTTTGAGCCCTAGGCACCTCACTTGTCTCACCCTAGTCCCAGCCCTGGGTATGACAGTCTAAGAGATAATCTATGGTTTAGAAATGCATATCATCTTCCCAGTTCAGGAATGACATTGACTAAACCCCATATACCTTAATACCTCAGATATTCTTAAGATGTAAGCTAAGAATGTTTCCTCATTTTTAAAGGGTTAAAAAAGTCAAAAGAAGTAGAATGTTTCATGACATGTGAAAATTATATGAAATTCAAATTTCACTGTTCACAAGTGACGATTACTGGAACACAACCACAGTCATTCCTTTGTGTATTTTCTGTAGCTCCTTTCTCCCTGTTTAACAGCAGAGTCGAGTGGCTGCAATCAAGACTGTGTGACCTGTAGAAACTGAAATATTTCTTGTCTGGTCCTTTACTGCAAAAGTTTGTCTACTCCTGGCTTAGAACACCCCTCTCTACCTGGCTAATTCCTACTTATCTTTCAGTCCTGAACTTGGATTTCATGTCCTCTCCATGGTCTTCCCTGCCAGCCCCTTCTCCCACCATGGACCCCAGCCCAGATTTTCTGACAGTCAGTGTTCAATACATACTTCTTGAATGACTGTCTGTATTATAAATAAAGAAAAGCATTTTCCACCTGCTCCTGATGTCTCCTTCTCTCCTTCCCCAGACCCAGCGCAGACTTGTTAGCTGTCCTCCCCATGACCCTCAGAGCTTGGAACCAATTTCTTTGTGCAATACCTAGGACAGGATCAGAATTTTCCATTGACATTCAAAAGGGTCTTTTTCTGTCCTGTGAATCCAGAAATCCATGCTTTTCACCTCCAAAGACTTGGCCTTGAGGACAAAGAAGGGACATATTTGGACCTCCTTGTCCCTGGCCCCACGTTTCAACTGGCTGTAAAAACCCTTGGGAAAGTTTCCAAACGTTTTGTGTTTATAAGGGGGCACCTGAGACTGGTGTGATCTGCAGTGGGCCAGCAAGGAAAGAAAGCCACCTCCTCTCAAGACCCTGGAGCTCTATCCCTGCCCTTTAGAACCCAATCCTTACAGGTAGGGATTTCCGCCATGGACCATAGGGAATCCAGCTTCTCTTTCTCACTGGTGGTCAGGGATGGGGTTGGTGGTAAAATGGATGGGATGGCATGCTGTGTTTGTTGGTTGGAGAGATCATTCTTGGAGTTTGGAATGTGTTGGGCCAGTTCCTTCAAACCATCTGACCCACAATACCCTCCATAATAGACTTGAGGCAGCACTCCACTCCCCCCGCCAAAAAAAAACATCCATTACCAGTTACTGCTTTGCCATTAACTGGTTGTGTGACCTTAAGCAAGCCACTTTAAGGTCTGGGATTTTAGTGCCTTTGGGTGTAAAAGAAAATGAGCGCAGATGTATTCATTGCCTGCTGTGTGTCAGACACTGTGTATATAATTTGCATATATTAACTTGACGAGTTGTAAGTTGCACGTTTCCTCTTAACTCTTAAAGCCCAGCAGTCTATGACTTCCTGATTTAAGTCCTGACCCTGGATTTTGGGTTGAGTGAATATTCTACCTCCCTCAGCAGTGCCTGCTGGAGGTTTGATTGGGGGAGAACCTTGTCACTCCTCCAGCACGTGGAGAGATGCTCCTTCATCATTGGCTAAGCCCTGAAATGCCTGCAGCAGTAAAACGGCAAGCACTTACTGAACTCCTATTGTGTGCCACGCGTTGAGCTTCCCAGACGTCTTTTCCCTCCTTTCATTCTCACAGCAGCTGTCTATGAGGTCGATGCTGTGAACACCCCCATTTCTTGCTCATTAATCAGTAACATGACCAAGGTCACACAGTGTCAGGACTCGAACCCAGGTCTGGCTTCCCCCAAAGCCCAGGCTTATAGCCACTCCTCAGAAGTTCCTCTGGAAGATTCTGATGTAACTCACCCCTATAACTTGGCAGAGGTTCTGTTCTCTTATTAAATGTGCAAATGTTGAGCTGGATGAGTCCTGGAGCTGTTTCTGCCTTCAAATGGGAGCTGGGTGTGACCTTTGGATGAAATGGGAGACATGGGGAACAATACCAATTTTTAATGTGAGGGGTGTGTTGGCTATTGAAATAGCTAAGATTTATTTTTATGACTCAGCCTGCTAGGGGGAGGAAACCAAGCCCGAAGGTTTGAATTTTTTACTGAATTGCTGTAATTTAGAAGTACGTTTTAAAAGTTTTATAAGTAAGTAAGCAAGAACAAAGTCCAAAGCAAACTGCACATCTGACTCAGAATCTATAGCTTATTCATGATCATGCTGAAATGACCAAAACGAGCGGGAACATAATTTAGTATTTTTCCATTTTAATTTAAAGTTTTCTGTGATCTTCAAGGGTTCTGACCAACTGAGCTGAGTATGAAAAACATTACTCAGTAACATTTCTTTCCATAGTCACACCATTACTATGAAGTGTTCACCTACTTCACAAGGTTGTGAGGCTGCAGGAAAAATTAAGCTGGTTGTGTATTCAAATGCTTGCTAAATGGTTATTAAATGTCCCTGCAGTTGTAACTTTTCTCCTCTTACTCTCTGCTGAGGATTCGGAATAAGAGACCTGGGAAGAAAGGAGGCTCAAAACCCACTGTGGACGCAGCACAACAAAACCCGAGTCTGCTGTTTCCTTTCATAAATGCTGCAAGCAGAGGGTAACCTGCTCGCCGAAACCCGACCCTTTGGTTTCTGTTTCGTGATGCTGGCCTAGTTTTAATCACTTCGTTTTCAACTTGAGATTAGGTAACTTTTACCTCTGACACCTACTTCGTCTTATCCCTGTGTTTTAACAGAATAAGGAATCAATTTGTCCGTAGGTCATGTTGAGTAGCCCAGTTTCAGAAAGATTTAGCACCAAATTATAAACGGTGACACTTGAACAGTGAGTGTAGATGTGCCTTGAGAGCCAGCGTGTGGGAGTTTGGCAGTTGGAAAGCCCCATGGCTTCAGTTTTTCCAGATAGTGTACCCTTCCATCAAATAGTCATTTCTTAGCCTTGAAAAACTCTTTTCTAGAAAATGGGAAAAGTTCATTTGAGTTCTAAATTGGTGAATGTAAAACTTGTTTAGTAGCAAATGCATTATTTTTCTCCTTAATGAGGCCAAGAAAATAGTCTCAGGCCCTGGATGGACCAGCCACTTCTCCTTTTGATGGCTACAAACCAAATAAAGGCACTGTAATGATGGTCTGACTTTGGCATGACTGATATTTTGGGAGGGTAATGTCATTATTGTGGTGACCATATTTTCCAAATAAAAAAGTTGGGAACTTTTTATTGAGAGAAGAGAGGGGCAGAATATTTGAAATGGAGACTGGCCCAGGACATCCAGAATGAACGGGCTTGGTAGCTCTTGATCACAATATGAAGGAAAAAGAATGTGAGTGAACTAGGACAAATCTAATTTGTTGCTAGGAAAATCAGAAGCTCAAAATGAATGACTTGATAATGGTGGTAAAGAAATGTCCACATGTAAAGCCAACACGTTAGAAGCCCAAAATGGAATCCAGCAAGTGTTTTTCTCAAAGTTTTTGTGTTTTTTGTCTTTTTGCCAACTATTTGGTAGCTGCTGTGCTTTGGAAATACGAGGGTAATGAAATAGATTTATTTTAAATACCTGGACACGTTCAGCTAAATAAGTGTTGTTTCTTTCCAAGGAATCACCTTGAAAGGCTGTCTCCATTTTCCATCTATGCTGCCATTATGCATAACATCTTAATCCCTTGAGCTTGGATTGAGATTTTAGAAACAGTGCATCAAGCATCCTCGCTAATGCTGGTTTAGGTCAATATTGATGTGTGTCTATGAAGCGTAGGATTGGTTTTATCACGGGTCTTACAAACTGACTGAAGATGA
Organism: Equus quagga; assembly: GCF_021613505.1. Lineage (NCBI taxonomy): Eukaryota > Metazoa > Chordata > Mammalia > Perissodactyla > Equidae > Equus > Equus quagga. The sequence continues at coordinate 150,019,899 of NC_060268.1, forward strand.
AAGGTGTCTGGAAATGTTTTGAGCAAAGGTAAAATTCTAAGTTCTGCATACAGCATAAACTGGAACATAAACTTGGCCATTGCTTCCCAGTCTTGCTCACTACTTTCCTTCAGTGTCAATGGATAGTTCCGAGGAACGCACAAACCCATATGTACCTTTGGTTTGGACTCAGCCTTGTGGGCACAAAGCTCATGCCAGATTGAAATTTCATCTCTCCCGCCCATCTTGGCCAGGTGCCCTTATACAGGGCGCAGCATGCTCAGCCATACATGGTGATCCTGGGTAGGACCATGTGGAACAGAATCAGAAGAGCTACTCAAACCCAAAGCTGCAATTGTTTTTCTCTTGGATTCATATAGTGCACAGTGGAGTCCACTGAGTTCCAATGGTCTGAAATACAAATTAAACTGGTCCAGCATGAATGCTTTTCTAGGTGAATATAAAATAAGTATCTGATAATTTTATGAACTGTGGAATTCTTGATCTCGAAGGCCCATCTTCTGTAACCTTATTCAGCCCCTCGTTTTGTGTATAAAGTAGCCAAGGCCTCCACAGGTGAAGTTGCTCAACCAGGTTCGTATAGCTAATGACAGAAGACAGAACTGAAATCTGGATCTCTATAGACTCTGTCTCCTCATCTCTAAAATAGTATAAAAATACACGATACAGGCTGTCACATAGTAGATGCTCTGTTAATGTCAGCTCATTCTGAACCCCACTGCCTTCAGGGTTCCTGGGATTCAGAGATTCCTGATGCAGCACTTGCCCTGGAGGAGTTCATGGTGAGATGCTGGAGGCAGACATGCCCATGCTATCTTTGATTTATTCCTGTGTTTTCCAAGATTGTACATAACTGATTTGTGCATAGTTTTTCAGGTTTTTCCTGTGTTCTCTGGTCCATTCAAGTTTTCATGGCTTATCCTGTCTTCACTTCTTTAAGAAGCTGGCTCATCTTGTTGCAATAACATTGTCAGTTCTTTAAGTACTCAGAGATGTCCTTTTAATTTGCATGTAGCCAAGTTTTGTGAGTTCATCTCTCCCCTTAGGCTAGTTTCTTTCCATCCTTCACTTGGCAGGTAGCTCTCTCTAGTTAATGACTGTAAGTTCTTCAAAGCATACGTCGGAGCAGCCGTGGGATCCCTCCCAGTCTCTCAGGAGGATATTTTTTCCCTTGTTCTTTTTCTCTTATTTATGGGAAGTAGAGCCAAATGTGAGACACTGAGCCCAGCAGGAGGGGCTGGACCTGGCCTGCGAAGAGCCAGTATGGCCAATGCTGCAAGGAATCAAGCCAGGAATCCCAGGCTCATGAAACATCAGCCCTGGAAGGGCCCTGGAGACCATCAGATCTAACCCTTCATTTTACAGAGAGGAAAACTGAGGCTCAAAGAGAAGCAGTGGCCTTGCCTAGGTCTGCTCAGGCATCGGTTTCAGAACGAGGCCTGGAACCCAGGTGGCTCTTGAGCCTACTCTCCTGCCCTCTGCCAGAGGCCAAACAGTATTTCTGACCTAGAGGTGTGTCGTTGAACCGATTCTATCACAACAGTTAAGTTATTGAAGGCTTAAGGCTCCATAGTGGCTAAGTGAGCGTGGGAGCCAGACTGCCTGGATTCAAGTCTGACCCTGTCCTTACCAGCACTGTGACCTCATGAAAGTTACTTAAGCTCTCTGTGCTGCTGTCTCCTCACCTCTAAAGTGAGGATAATAATTTAACCTTCTTTGAGTTGTTGTAAAGATTAAGAGATTGTTATATGTTAAATGTTAAGAAAAAGAGGTTGTTATATGTTAAATGTTAAGAAAAATGTTCTTAATTTTAAAGCGTTTAGAACGGTACCTGGCACTACTGCTGTTGTTTCTCTTTGATTCTTAAGCTTTGATTTTTAACCAAAATTCTGTATTATTTCCCTGAAAATACAGATTTTTCTCTAGGGACCCTGACAGAATAACTCTGAATTGTGAGATATAGTCTCTAAGTGCTGCAAGAGCAGCAGGAGGATTTGTATAGTCCGAGAAGGCTTCCCGGAGGAGGTGGGATATCAGCTGTGTCCTGCCAGGAGTGAGAAGGCAAAATGTTCCATCGTAAGAAAACTGACCACCTTTCTCCCTTGCAGGAGTCCATGTGACTTATTCCAAATATATTCCAAATATAATACTAATTTCAGAGGCTTTTTGCCATTTCGCCGTAACCATTTTTTTCCCCAAAGAAATTACTACCTCTAAAATTTTAAAGTGATGTAATTTTTCTCAATAGAATAGGAATTTTCTTGTTTTGTTTTCAAAACAACTATTGTGAATATTGCCTCCTATATTTTGCAGAAAGTTGTTGATGGCATCTGTTGATATGAGGGGGCAAAGAGGACCAGTTTGTTTATTTATTTGTTTGTTTATGTATTTGGTCATTTTCAATAATAAAACACTCATAAACCTTCCAGCCAAAACTAGAGCTAAGACCTTGAAAACCCCTATATCTAGCTGTATGAGTCCCTTCTTTTGGCCATTCCACACCTCTTCCTGTCCCCTCCACCACCGTACCATCATCGTGTATCCCCCATGTCCGTCATTCCTTGACTCCCCTTTGTATACAGTGTTGTTGCGTCTACATGTATTTTTAAGAACTATACATTTTTAATAAGTGCCACTGAATTGTACCCTTTAAAATAGTTCCTTAATTGTATGTTATGTGAATTTCACCTCAATAAGAAAACTATATGTATTACATTTTAGTTGTTTTGAACTTTACATAAAGGTATACTATGTGTAATCTTTTGAGAATTTTTTTACATAACATTGTTTCTGTTTCATATATACTGTTGTATGTCGCTGTAGTTCCTTTGTTTTTATTGCTGTATAATATTCCTCGGTGTAACTATATCATAGTTTGTTCATGTGTTCTCCAGTTGATGGACATTTAGAGTGTTTTCACATTTTTAGTATTTTAAACAGTGCTTCCATGACCATTTTTGTATATGTTGCTTGTTATACATTTCCCAAATTTTCTTTTGGATATATACCTAGAAGTGGAATGGCTGAAACCTAGGATACGTGCATATTCATTTTGGAAGATAAGGGTAAACTGTTTTCTAAAGTGCCTGCACCTTTTAGACTCCATGCCCCCTGCCCCCAGTGATGTATAAAAGATTCTCTGGATCAACCTTCCTCTCTAATACTTGACATTTTTCAATTTGTTATTTTTGCCAATCAAGCAGTTATAAAAATATATTTCTGTGGTTAATTTTGCATTTTCCTGATCACTAATGATGTTAACCAGATCTTCATATTGTCATTGGCCATATGGCTTCTTTTTTTGTGAAATGCCTCAAATCTTTTGCCCATTTTCTATTGGGTTGCTAGTGCTTCTGATTGATTTGTAGGAGTTCTTTATATATTCCTGATATTATTCTTTTTTGTTTATGTGTATTGCTCATATTTTCACAATTTTAAATTTTTTTTCTTTTTTGTAATATTTCTTTTGGTAAACAAAACTCTTAATTTTTATAGTCAAATTTGTTGAAGTTTTATTTTATGGTCAGTGCTTTTTGTTTTAAAGAAATGTGTCTCTACCTGAAGCCTAAAAGATATTCACTTGTATATTCTACTAAGAGTTTTAAAGTTTTGTTTTTGACATTTAATCCCTAATCCATTTAAATCCTTGATATTGTATAAGATGTGAGGCAAGATCTCATTTTAATCTATTTCCATTGCAATATCCATTTTCTATTTCTAAGCTGACATGCCACCCTTCTCATATCCCAAAGTTCCATGTATGCATAGGTCCTCTCTGAGCCTCTGATCTAGTGTGTTGGTTAATTTATTCATCACTGTGCCAATAACATTAGGAAGGCTTAACAACTTCTTTTTAGAAGTATCCTTACTATTCTTGGCCCTTTTCTCTTTACAACGATGATGTTGATGATGATTGAAGTATAACATACCTACAGAGAAATACGCAGACCATACAAAGTATACTGCTCCATATATTTCACAAGGTGGACACAGTGATGTAACCAGCACCAAAATCAACAAATGGAGCATTAGCATTTTAGACAACTTCCTTGTATCCTCTTCCAGTCTTTCTCTCTCTCTCTCTCCCTTCCCCAAAAGGAACCAATCCTGTCTTCTAACACCATACATTCATTTGCTCTATTTTTGAACTTTATGTAAAGGAATTCATAGTAGGTACTATTTTGTATGTCTTCTTTTACCCAACATTTTATCTGTGAGATTCATTCATGTTGTTGTGTGTAGTTGTAGTTTGTGCATTCTCATTGCTATTTACTATTCCATTCCATTTCATGACTATCCTACTCTTTATCCATTCCACTGTTAACAGTTATTTGGATTGTTCCCAATTTCAAGCTGTTATGAATAGTGCTATTCTGTCCCCTGCCAGCCTCCAAGCCCTTGCCTGAGCTGGTTCCCTCTTCCTGTCATGCCCCCATTCACTCCACTACTTAAGATGCTGGCCATTTTACAAAGACTTGGTAAGTATATCTCATCCCTTTTGTGAACCTTTTGTAGGCTACCCCAATATACCAAGTTATTCTCTGTCAGGGCATCTAACCTTATAGCCCATGTGTTGAATCCTAAGTGCTATCTTGGAAAGTTTTTTTGCAAAACAACAAAAAAGAAGGTTTTACAAAATAATTAGTATCTAGCAAATATGACTAAAAGGATCTAACTACTTGCCGAGGATTTTGAGAAGTTTTTTATAAACATGTAGACACTGAGTTCACTTTTAGTGATATGCAAAGAAAGGAGGGAGTACAAGGCTTCCAAGAGTTTGTATAAGTTGAAGAGATGATTGGGATAACCAAGCTCCATTTCATCCTTCTTCAGGAGAAAGTGTAGGGCAGGTTCCTAGCATGATGTGATGGAGAAAATGATTGAGGTTGTTAATGACTTAAGTGTTTCTGCCCTTAACTATGGCCGGTTTATGGAATGGGATACTTGGAAGAAGTTGAGGCAGAGTATTAATATTTAGTTTATTTTAATGCTGTCAGATGGCTAGGCAGTGGAAACTTATTGAAAAACTCTCTTCAACAACGTTTTTCAGATTAAGGACTTTGGGAAACCAAAAGGTCCTGTGAATTAGTGGTTTGAAATGCATCATTTGCCTACTAATGGGACAAGACATTTGAAGACATTGAATTAGAAGATGTTAAGGTAAAAACAAAATCCAAACCAAACAAAAATAAGTGTAATGCTGATTTGTTCAAACAAGTAAAGATACTCAGACTCAGATTGGACATAGCATTTGAACATTCATTGATTCATTCAACAATTATTTATCCAGCACCTGTTACTATGTGCCAAGTACTATTAATGAACTAGAGAAACAATAGTGAACAAGACAGAAACATTCCTGGAATCTTGAAATGTAGTAGCTGGGATATAGCTTCTGTCATCTTTAGCAGGGACCGAAAATAAGAGTGGTTTAAATTAAGATAGAAGTATAATTCTTTGTCACTTAAGAGTAGCCCATGGTTGTTTAGAAGTTCTGTCCTACAACATCATCCAGGGACCCAGGCTCCATCTGGTATATTTCTCATCCACTTGGTCCAAGATGGCTCAACATTGCATCCATGTTCCCAACTACAGGCAGAAGGAAAGGGGTAAGAAATGGCGTGCCCACTCCTTTTAAAGGACACACCCCAAAAGTTGTCCACATCGCTTTCCAAAATATTCCATTAGCCAGAGTTTTGTTACATGGTCACTGCCTAGCCCTAACAGAAGCTGGGAAATAGAGTTTTGATTCTGAAAGATCATATACACAGATAAATTCAAGGGCTCTATATCCCTGGGAGAATGGATCCTGGAGGATGACTAGTCTTTGCCACATTCTAGTAGAGGGAAAAACACGATAGACAATAAACAAATACCTAGATATTATACAGTCAGATGGTGATGTGACAAATAAAGCAGGGTACAGAAATAGAGGATAAAGGGAAAAGAGATGCTATATTAATAAGAGATAAGAGAAGAATTATCTGATGAGATAATATTTTATTGAGAGGCATGGGAGGAATGCATAATTCTCTCATTTATAAACATTCCTAAGCTCATGCACTTGCAGAGTTACTTAGAAGAAACTGAAATCATAATTGCAGAAGAGATTCACAGTGTTTCATGTATAAGAATAATGTTTTAAGATTTTGCCAGCCACCTTGGTGTATCTGGATAATCAAACATCTGCTTCATCATTGTAGCTCTTTTTTTTTTTTGGAGGAAGATTAGCCCTGAGCTAACTACTGCCAGTCCTCCTCTTTTTGCTGAGGAATCCTGGCTCTGAGCTAACATCCGTGCCCATCTTCCTCTAGTTTATACGTGGGATGCCTACCACAGCATGGCTGCCAAGCAGTGCCATGTCCGCACCCGGGATCCGAACCAGCGAACCCCGGGCCGCCGAGAAGCAGAACGTGCGAACTTAACCGCTGCGCCACCGGGCCGGCGCCCATTGTAGCTCATTTTTAAGGAAACTGATCCATCTGAAAGGAAGCTGTGCTCATCAAAAGAATACATCATTCCATAAATTTTGGAGATAAGTATATGCGTCCCAAAATTAGCCAGAAATTTCTGATTATGTGGTCAAACACTGGGCATTGTTGGAGACCAGTGGGCGTTATGAAAGTACATTCTTTGTCACGACAGCACTAAAATTGAAACTTAAAGTCACCATTAGTAAAATAAACCTGGATTCAGAATTGAGATTTGCTGGGACTGAATACAGTCCATGATGCTTGAGGATACCTAAGCATGCCGGACATTGATATCTTTATCAAACATGATTAAAATCGAACAGTACCAAGCAAACCTTCTACAGACCCATGGGCAGGCTTTTAGTCCTCTGACTCACCTCTTAGATGTCTTTGTTTGTATTTTTATATCTTATCTCTCTAACTAGGCTTTAAATTTAAAAAAAAATACTAAAGTAGTACATGGTCCTTGTAAAGAAAACTACGTGTGTAAAATTTTTAAAGCAATCTATTCTTCCTTCTCCAATCTCCCCCCATCGTAATGCCACCTCCAGGTTAACAAATTGTTGGTTCTAGTTCCAAACCTTTTCCTATGGATTCTCTATAGGTTTTAAGCTTCTGGAGGGCTTGGCTTTCTTATTTAACTTTGTAATCCTTTCTGCCTAGAAGGGTGCTTTGCTTAAAACAGATTCTCGGGACACATTTATTTGACTGATGGCTGATTAAAAAGAGATGGGGAAGAAGAATGCCCAAATGGAAACCTAGAGGCTTATGAGAAACCAAATCATCGTTTCCAAAGTTCGATTCATTTGCATTTGACAGAAATATCACTAATAACCTTTGAAGGAACACTCTGATTGCCATTTTTCTACCTCCTTCTTCCCCTTTAATACAAAATCATGAAGAGATAATAAACAAGACCTTGGGAAAAGAAATGTGGTTCCCTCTTCCACCTCCTCCTCGGAGAGTGAAGAACACATAGAAAGGGAGGTTGGGGACACAGGAGAGGGACCCTGCAGTAGATAAATCTGTTACTTTGTATCACCTGACTCTAAAATCTGCTGCGGAGTCTTTTTCCTCGTAATTTCTTTTACAGATGTTTTTGGAGAAAGCTGAAATTATGCTGGTAAAAACAGATCTAGACTCCACATTGCAATTTTAAACATATTGTATTTTATTTCCTTAAGCATAAGAGCAGGGAACTCTTTTTTTTTCTCTCTCTCTCTCTTTCTTTTTCTTTTCTTTTTAACTAAAAGAGAAGGCATAAGGAAAGTCCAAAGTACTTTTTCCTACCTGGACTGAAAAATTAATTCTGCTTTGGAAATAAAGGTAGTAAGCATCCTGTCTCCTTCCTAGTTAACCAGTAGTTGCCCTTAAATATAAAGAACAATGACTTTGGAAGACTAAAAAAAATATAGTCTTAAGGTGTGATTCATATTATTTCCCCAAGGTTTCATTTTTATTTTATTATCTTCCAACTCCATGACTAAACGTGTATTTGGTGCTTGCAAATTGAAAAAGTCTGGGTTGCAATAAGCCATTTGCCATTCCTGATTAATTGCCACGGATATGCTTTTAAATCCTCCTGGTGAACCTGAAGTGTCCTGTCTCCAGGAGTGCTTTCTGAAGGGAAAACTTCTGGAAGGACCTCCATTTCTTTGAGTTTTCATAATAGTGGAATGTGTTATACAGGCAGCCGAGCGAGCAGTTAAGAGTTGGCCTCTGGAAACAGTCCCGGCTCCACTGTTAACTCGCCATGGAGCCTTCAGCAATTTACTTGATCTCCCTAAGCCTCCGTTTTCTTACCTGTAAAATGAGAATAATGAAAATAACACCTAATGCAGAGAGTTGTGAGGATTGGATAGCTGAAAAAGCACTAAACATAGCACATTGCAATTGTTCCAACAAATTTTAGCAGCTGCCATTATGATTATGATCTCTATAACTATTACTACTAGTAACAACGAATTGTGAAGTTCTGTAGTAGAGGAATGCGCCATCTATATCTGAGCAAATATTGTGCACGTCACCAGTATCTTATTTAGCATGCATGACGTTTTTCTCTGCCAAATGGTAATTGTTTATAGTCCGTTGGCCCTCCTAGATTGTCCACCTCCTGACCCACTCATATATTAACCTTCGCATCTGCCGCTGACTCTCGGGGTGGCTTGCATCGAGCAGGTCCTCAAGAAAGGTTTATTGAATTGCATTGGCAAGTTATACGTGGAGGGCTGGGTTCCAGCCTGCTCCAGAGTGAGGTCTCTGTCTTAGAAATATCCTCTCAGTTGTTGAATGAAGGCTGGGATAGAGATTTGGGATTTTGCATTCCAACCAGGAAATGGAGCTGCCAAGGTGCTAGTCACCATAGTAGGAGCCAGCCTTCCAGTCTCTGAATGAAGTCGAAAAGTAGAGCAAATTTGGAAAATAGAAGCTAGTCCCTTTTACAGGGTGGCCAGATGAGTTTCTATTATGTTTTTTTCTAGTAAATATTTTAATTTATAAAAAGTAAATGGTCAGAACTTGAGATTCAGATTTGTAAGTTGCCAGAATCCAAGTTGAAGAAACAGGCAGTAGGAGCATCAGTACCAATGATCAGATCGTCTAGGGATAAATGCAAGTCTGAGAGTCTCAGGATGTCGTTAAGAAAGTCTTACAACGTGAGGGGTGGGGACACACCATTGGGTGAAACAAGAGGTCACATGGAAGGGTGGATAGCCCCTCATTTCTGCACAGCCTCTTATAATAGCGCAAGAGGGGAAGGTACATGTGTGATGGTCTGTTCTGTGAAGGAGACAGGTTAGCTGTTTGGCAAACCCGTTTTCCCTTCTTCTTTAGCTCCCAGCTAGACCACATTCCCAGACTCCCTTGCAGTTAGGTGTATCCATGTGCTTGTGTTTTGGCCAATGGAATGTGGACAGAAGTGAAGTATACCATGTCTAGGCTGGGCCCATTAACAAAACCTCCTAGTTGATCCTCTTTACTGTCCATCTTTTCCCACCCACCTGCTCAAGGTGAAGGGTTAGAGGCCCGGGAGAGGTGGAGGGTGAGATGCAAGGAGGCTGCTTCCTGAATCACGGTGTAGAAATATTCCTGCCGAGCACCCGTTAAGGTGACTGTGTGAGTGTGAAGTGAACTCCTCTTGAAGCCTCTGAGAGTTCAGGGTTTCTCTTTTACAGTAGTCAGAATTACCTTAGTCATTAATAATATTCTCTTCTAGTGTTTTTAGTCTATTGGGTGAACAGACAAAAATTAAATGACCACACAAATTATTGAGGTGAAATTAAAGTTCCGCCCAATCAGAGAATACAGGGAGAGCCTAATAGATTACAGAGTCACTTCTGAAGAGCTGAAATTTGAGAGCTGTGATCCAAAAGAGGAATATGAATCATTTTATTATGAAAGCAGACAGTATAATAATGGGAATAATAATTGGTCCTATTTCATAGGGTTGTTCTGAGGATTGAGTAATGTTATATTGTCAGTGGGCTAATAATTATATACATAAATTAATAAAACATAGAACATTGCTTGAATTGTAGTAAATGTTTATTGTTTTTATTGTCTTACTTTTGAGTTCTGCTTCCTGGGTTCAGATCCCAGCTCTGCCTCTTTCTTATTGTAACCTGGGCGGGTTACTTAACCTCTCTGAGCTTCAATTTCCCCACCTATAAAGTAAGGATGCAAATAATACATACCTCATAGCGTTATTGTGAGGAGTAATGAGATAATTTATGGATCCCTCTTCAGTGCCTATGCAGTTTGTAACAAATATATGGCCTTTCTCTTCAAGCTGTTTTAGAGCATCTCTTACCATGAGCTATCACTATGTTGGGCTCCATGGGGATACTCTGTGATCCCTGTTCATAGAGACCTTGCTATCATTTAGGAGGGTAAGAGATACACACAGAGTTAAACAATGGTGCAAGGCATTATGTGATTTCATGTGAATATGAATGGTTGTATCACTGTTGTGGCCACATACCAGTTTGAATTATCAAAGGACCTTTGAATACATTCTGAGGCGCTGCCCGCCTCAATAGTCTACATCCGTTGGATGTCTGTAGCTTGGCTATTCTATGGATATCTGTGCAGCAGGATTATATTTTTTAGCAAACTCTTTCCTACCTCAGTAGGTATGAATTTCTGAAAACTAAAGATTCATTCTTTTGGCTTCATTTTGGAAAAGCAGCACCATGTGCTTAAATTTATACTAATTACTCTTGGATTCTATCAACATTAAAAAGAGGGTATTGAAAAAAGAGAGATAGAGGGTTGGACTAAATAATTGGTTTTTAAATAGGGTTGGAAGATCACCCAGAATTTATTATTCTCTTTGTCAAACACCATGAAATTCTGTTTTATGAAACATTAAGTAACTAGGAATAGTGTTACATACTAAATGAAATAACTTCTTATTTTAGATTGTGGGATAGACTGTGCTAGGTAGTATAAAAAATGTTTAACATAATCAATTTTCAGATCTGAATATTTATGTATTTATTCTACAAAACTGAGAATACAAAAAAGAGAAAAAGAAAAAAATTTTCTGGCATTGAACTGCCAAAGAATGGCCAGTGTTATTATTTGGTAAATTTCCTTCCAATCTTTATTCTATGCACATAGTTTCTTTTCACAAATTTTGAGTCATATCATAAATAATATTTTTTCTTAGCCTTTTTTAAAGAATAGATTCATTAAGATATAATTTACATAGCATAAAATATACCCTTTTAATATGTGCAATTTAGTATATTCACAGAGGAGTTGTCCAACCATCACCATAATCAATTTTAGAACATTTTTATCACTCCAAAGAGAAACTCTGTACCTGTTAGCACTCACTCTCCATTTTCCCCTCCCCCAGACCCTGAAAACCAGTATTCTACTTCCTATCTCTATGCTTTTTCTGGACATTTCATATAAATGAAGTCGTACAATATGTGGCCTTCTGTGCCTGGCCTTTTTCACTTAGCGTGATGTTTTCAAGGTTCATCCATGTGTAGCATGTTTCAGTACTTCATTCCTTCTCAGCTGAACAACCTTCCATTGTATGGATATACCACTTTTTACCTGTCCGTTCAGGAACTGTTAGACATTTGGATTGTTTCTACCTTTTGGCTATTATAAATAATGCTGCTGTGAATATTCCTGTGCAAGTTGTCATGTGGACATTTTTTCATTTCCCTTGTTTATATAGCTAGTAGTAGAAATGCTGGGTCATATGGTAATTCTATGTTTAAAATTTTGAGAAATCACCAAACTATTTTCCAAAATGACTGCACCATTTTCATCATGTTTTAAAGGGTGCTTTTTTTATCTAGCGTTACATCGCAATCATTTGCATGTGTCACTAAATTTTATTTGAAAAGATTATTTTTAATAGCTGACCTATATTCTATCATATGGTTACACAATAATTATGTCAACCATTTTCCTAATGTTAGACATTTATTATTATTATTATTATTATTGTTATAAATAATGATACAGTGACATTGTTTGTATGTATCTCTATTTTTTTTAGAGTAAATTCCCAGAGGTGGAGTGACTGGTTAAAAGGGTATAGACATATTTAAAACCCTTAATACTTAGTGTGAGATTTTCCTCTAAGAAGGATTAGCAACCTACACTTCCACCAAACTGTCGCATGGCCTTTGTCATGTCCTTTGCCCATTTTTCTGATGAGAACCTAGCAAGAATCTGTATTTCTATTGCTGCATAGCAAATTACCACAAGTGTAGTGCCTTTAAACAACATGGCTTTATCTTCTCAGTTTCTGTAGAGCAGAAGTCTGGTGTGGTGTGGCTATATTCTCTGTTCAAGGTTTTACTTGGCTAAAATCGAGGTGTCAACCAGGGCTGCCACTCTCATTTGGGGCTCAGGGGTTTCTTCCAAGCTCATTGATTGTTGGTAGAATTCATTTCCTTCTCAGGCTTCCTATTCGTTACGTTACTTTTTCTTTGAATTGAGAAAAGGCACACTGCTATTCACTATTAGTAGTTGAACACCTATTTTCTCCAGGTACGAAGTCTGAGAATCAGTAGATTAGTTTAATTTTAAGACTCTTCTAATTATAGTATTTTACCATTTGGCTATCTTTCTGCAACAAGAACCTAGCTGTACTGAATTGGTGTAACACAGCCTTTCAGAGGATCCCTCCAATTAACAGTGACAAAGAGACATTTTTTAATGGAGAATTAACGCTCCTTTTGTGTGTTACTATGTGTTAAAATGTTTTTCAAAGTTGTCAAGTGCTACATAAACGTTCGTTGTTGTTATTGTTATAATAATAAGCTCAGCACAGTCTCTCAGCTCTCTTCTCTTTTTAGGATTTTACCTGTCTCTGGAATCAGAAACTTCCATGGCAGCGATGTCAATAATTATAACAGCCTTTTTTGCAAGCGTGTTCTGTGGAACTCCAGCCCTGCAAAGTATTTTTTTGAGCCAAGATGTGTTAACCATGATGACCAAGTTTGGGAAACATTGCATTTTATATTTCTACTTTCCCCTTTCTTTCTCTGGAAGGTCATACTACGCATAAACATTCAAGAAGTTCTTCAGTAGAGTACTTGTTTGAATTACTAAACCAAGTTTTCCTTGGCCATGGAATGAGCATGCCTCAGGCAATGCTGCTTTATGCATCTCGCTCTCTTCATTAATGAGGGTAACCAGAGTTGAGTGGTCCTCTAAAACTTGGATGATGGCCAGGAGCCCAAAAGAGTAAGTTCTGGGAATCTAGAACAAATCACCTAACCTGTCTAGCATGCTAGTTCCTCCTTGGTAAAATGAGAGAAGGGGATTAATTACACTTGAAAGTCTCCATTTTAATGTTATGGGATTCTATCATTTACTTTGTTATAAAAGTATAAAGGAAAAACTTCTCATAAACACAGCTTTACCAAAAATAAAATAATAAACACCATACCAAAACAAAAAAATTAAAGTCATCTGCTGGACCTCTGAGAAACAATTGGATCATGGGAATCTTTCCTCATGAATTTTTGCAAGTCCCATAGTATGAACATGTGCTCATATTGGCATATTGCTTGTGTTGATCTGTCTAAATAACAGGTTCAGGTATAGGCTGCCATATTTCAGATCCGCAGGGTGATGACAATATGAAAGGGAAAGGCAGAAAAGAGGTTTGGCTGAACAGACACAGTCATGGTGGAAAGTGAGAGAACTGGATATATAAAAAGGAATGCACTGAGAGCCCTGAATGGCATGGGGCTAGTAAAAAGCCCCCGGTAGTTCCTGAGTATAGAAATAACATTATGAAAGGTGTGATTTAGACCAATTGCTTAGGCTGTGATGCACAGGATAGAGCAGAAGAGAGAATTGCTGCAAAGACCAGGACTGAGGCCTTGGCGGTAACTTTGTGGGCAGAGATGGGGCTGTGCCAGGTAAGGACTAGAGCAATGTAGACAAAGGGTTGTTGGAACATGATGACTCATAAGGTCTGACTGTTGGGGGAGAAGGAGGAACCAGTGGTCACTAGGGTGGAGATCTCAGAAGAGGAAGTAGTGCCATTGGCAGTGACAGGGAAGGTGTGCAGAAATAGTGATTTAGAGGTAAAATGATACATTGGGATCTGGAGAGGAAGTGAGGCAGCTCCACAGAGCTGGGCAGCTAGCAGGGTAGGGGAGCCCACTGGGAAGTGGGACTGAGAAAAAGTAACTCTGTTTCTCCGCTTACCAGAAATATTTATGTTACATGCTAATCTTATTTACTCATGTACTATTGCACTGGGAAGGTACCTTTGTATTCCATTTAACACATCTTTTTACCTTGTTTGAGGGTAAATTTATTACAGTGCTTCAAAACATTTGACATTTATACTACTTTTCAAGCTCCATTTTTTATTTCTTTATGTTTTGAGTGGTCCTGATTCAACACAAGTACTTGGCATTCTCTTCCTGCTCCTGATGGCTTTTTTCTTTTTTCTGGTTCATTTCCATCGTGGCTTTTGAAGAAGTGCCTGGGTTTGATTAAACTTGGCACCTTGTTAAATTACATCAAGTTATAGTGGAAGCATTATTTGTGTTTTTTTGTTTGCCTTATTAAAATAAAAAGACAGCTAAAAACAATATCCATATGGACACTTCTTTAAGTTTCATGATTTTAATGGTGTGTGGTATGTAGGTCAGGGCTCGGGTGGTATGAGAGGAAGTGTGGCTTTGAAATGAAGGCTTGCTATGTGCCGGGGCTTGGTGAAGTTACTTTCCCCCTATAAGCTTCAGCTTTCTCCACTGTAAAATGGAAATAATCCTACTACTTACTTCCTAATGTAGTTGTAACACTCAAATGAGTTGCTACGTATAAAGGCTTAGCATGGTGCCTGGTGCCTAGTAAGTACTCGATAAACAGGGACTACTATAATTATTATTTTTATTATTATCAATGGAACTATGTGAGATCTACAGCTAATAGAACTGGTTAGAAAGTATAATTATATAGAAAAGAATAAAGACATAAAAATAAAGGAGAAAATGAGAAATAAGTTTAGCTTGCTCTAAATGTCTGTTTCTTAGTTTTGTAAGCTTGGCAAGACTTTCCTTCTCTGTGCCTTGAAGAAATGAGTACTCTTGTGGCTTGCCTTACAAGAAAATTACAAGGATTAGTGCATTTATATTGAACTCCTGGACTCTGATTGCAAAGTAGGAATATTTTTTGCAGCTGTGATGCGTTAACGTTTGCATGAACACAGGCACAATGACTGGACTTAGATGTTTTTCCCTGCCTTTTTTCAATTTTTATGAAACCTGTCTGTGTTTCTTGATTGTGAGACTAAGGAAATGGCAGAGAACGTGCCTCCACAATGTTCAGCGAGGAAGAAGCTCTGGGACAAGGGCACTGGATGCTCAGCGTGGTAAGTGTCAGGCAAAACCTGTTTTGCTTTTTTTCTGGTCTGAGAAAACTTTCCACAAAACATTTTTCTCACTGAGACAAGCTGGAGAAACCAGTTGTGTAGGAAGATTATAACAGGTTATGCTGAAAATGAAGTTCCTTTACTGGAGATCAAAAGATTAGCTTCAGCGGGTGATCTCTAAACGGTAGTTCTCCAGGAGTGCATGGAAATGGAAAAGACCACAGCAAGCCAACACCATGTCTCTGTGGATGGGAACTAAAGTGTATTAAAGACCACACCCTTAAATAAGGTACCCAGGACAAATGGAAAGCAGTGATTAACTTCGCACAAAACAGTAGCTGGATTTCTTACGAGGTGCATGCCTTTAGCCGAAGAGAAATTGCCTTTTATACTTTTGCGATCAAGACATTATCCCCCAGGATTTTCTACTCTTTGTTCATTCAAGTAAGGAAGTGAGAGCTTAACCAATGGTATCTAAATTGTAGCACAATGAAGCTCAAGTACAAAAGTTAGTTTTTGTTTTTTCCTGCCTCCAATGATGCCATTTGGAGGGACAGCTCATGGGAGCAGGCAGTGTGGTGATGGAGAACAAGGCCTCTTGAGCCAGATTGCCCGATTTGGAGTCCAAGTTTACCTCTTCATAGCTATGTACCTTTGGGCAAGTTTCTTGACCTCTTTGTGCCTCAGTTTCCTCATCTCTAAAATGGCAGAATAGCAGTGTCTACCTCAAGAGTGGTAAGAATGAAAAGAGTTAATAAATGCATGATGTTACCAACAGTACCTGACTTACAGAGTGAGCACTAGGCATGAGTTAGCTATCGTTATTTTGATAACTTGGTGGTTAAAGAGAGGGGGCTCTGGACCCAGATGGACTCTCCTACTTGTGAGCTGACCTTAGACAAAGTGCTAACTTTTCATAGTCTTTATAGTTGTTAAATGATTTTGCTAATGGTTCCTACTTTATGGGACTGATGTGACAATTAAATCATAAAGTACTTCATGATTCACACACTGCCTGGTAAATAGTAAATACTCAGTAAGCGTTAGCTATTGGTTTCTTGATTTTTCTTGTCTTCAGATTTCAAAGACAACGTTTTTAGCCCTTAAGCAGAAAATTAGAAAAATCTCAGAGTGAGAGCTGTGGGGGCTTATCTCCACCTTCCATTGCTGGAAGCTCCTTCCCAGATTCTATGTTGGCCCCTGAACAACAGAGTCAATTGTTGTCTTTCTGAATTCACTCTCCAGACCACAGTGTTCTATAGCCAATCTTGGCAACACATCAGGTTCCAGGAAAGAACATGAATCATCGCAGGGCTCTCGACTCTGTACTTCTGAATTTCGTGAAAAAACATGTGATTCTCTTTGCAGTTCTCCTAAGTACCCTTCTTCACTGATTTTCTTACGTCTTTTCATTTACTCATGTCAGCCACTGGGACCTACTTCCACTACTTTCTCCTTCCTGGGTTCGTGCCCACCACTCCAGGCCCCCTCCCCTCCTGCTGCCTTTGGCCCAATCCCCAAAACATATCCAGCCCTTTCTCACCTGGGCTCTCTTCCACCTGCTTCCTTCCTGCTCCCTCTTCCTCCTGCTCTCTTCAGAACTCTGCTGTAGCAGACTCTGTATCTCTGCCTTGTTTGCCACTCTCCCTCCTGTCCTTTCCTTTACAGCAGTTTCATTCGTTTTTTTTTTTTTTATTGAGTTATTGATAGGTTACAATCTTGTGAAATTTCAGTTGTACATTAATATTTGTCAGTCGTGTTGTAGGTGCACCACTTCACCCTTTGTGCCCACCCCCCACCCCACCTTTCCCCTGGTATCCACTAAACTGTTCTTGGTCCATAATTTTAAATTCCTCATATGAGTGGAGTCATACACAGATTATCTTTCTCTCGCTGGCTTATTTCACTTAACATAATTCTCTCAAGGTCCATCCATGTTATTGCAAATGGAATGATTTTGTTCTGTTTTGCAGCTGAGTAGTATTCCATTGTATATACGTACCACATCTTCTTTATCCATTCGTCTGTTTACAGCAGTTTCATTCTTAACTGAAGACATCACATACTCTGCTGTCTTTACACATGGAAGCCTCACCTTCTATGTGGGGAAGAGAGGATTCAGCTTTCTCATTGCCCCGTGCTGGGAGTAGACATTGAACTTCCACCTTCTTCTTGACCCATAGGATGTTCATATCATCTTTCTGAGGTCCTTGCTGTAGTACGGCCACATCTCATTTCCGTAATCCCAGGCTGGACCTCCAGAACAGAGCCTGGCACAGAGTAGGTGTTCTAATATGTGTTGAGTGAACTGAATGAATTTGTGAATGAATGATTGATTCTTGCTAAGAAGTTTTATCAACTGGCACATTTTTTGCCTACCCTGACCCCATTTCTTATCATTATATATTCATTGACTCAATAGATATTTATGGAGATGCTAGGGCTGGTTCACTACTGCAGATACAGTGATGAATAAGAAGATGTGGTCTTTTCTCTCAAGACATGCCATTTAGTGAGAGGAAGATATATTGCTTAAATAAATAAATTAGAGTTGTGATAATTGTTTGAAGAAAAAGTGCAGGGTTCTCTGAGATCTAACCTAGTGAGGAATAGGGTGGTCAGTAAAGGTTTTTGTAAGAAAGTGAGGTTCAGTTGTGTACTAGGAGTGGGAATAGTAATTGGTTAGGTCAAGGTAGGTGGGAGGAGGAGGAAAGAGTGTTCCAGGCAGAGGGAGTAGCATGTGCAAAGGCCCTGAGATGGGAAGAAGCACAGCATACGTGGAAGGGGCTGAAGGAAGACCAGAGGCACAGGAACAGGAGTGGGGGTGGCAGCTAAAGATAGTGAGAGGTGGGCAAGGGCCAGGCCTGGGGCTTCAGCATTCATTTTGATGACCCTTGATAGTCCTTAACTTCATGGCTGTCAAATCCGGACAAGTGCTTCCTTGCCCTGCGTGTTTCTACACATGGTACATTTTTATCCCTATAAAAACCCTTTTTGCCTTATCTCCCACTCAGAGTGATCACAGTGACGAGATCTGGTACAGGTTAATCATGGTAATCTGGGCCTGTTTGATGATTAAGGGCATGAGCCTTGCAATCAGGCAGAGCTGTGGTTCAGATTTTAGCTTTGTCACCTAGCAGCTGGGTGATCTTGGGCAATTTACTTAACCTCTCTGAGCTTCCATTCTCTCATCTGAAAATGAGGATGATAATCTTTAGCACATGGAGTTGGTAAAGATTAAATCAATGAATGCAGTAAAAGCACTGAGCATAGAAGTTGGGTCATACTAATTGCTCATTACATGGCTGTGCTTGTTGAAGGTTGAGGGGCATTTAGAGCCCTTGTGCCATAGGAAACAGTCACCCAGCCCTTTTTCTGCAGCTTCTGGACCTTTCTCGGCAGAGCCCTGCGTAATAACTGGGTGAGAGTTCCGTTTTTTTTTGGTGTTTTGTTCTGCAACTGCTTTCTTAGGGTATGAGCCAAAGACTTCTTTTTCATTCTTTGTTCTCTCAAGAACATTTGACATCCATGTTTAGTCCTGGTCTCTGCTTCTCACTCCGCATTCCTTAGGGAAACTCTCTGTTCTTAGATCTTCTTCTATCTTGTCTCTGTTACTCCCCACACTAGCTGCTCACTCATCCCCTGCCTCTACCTGTCCTGGGTTCTGGACCTTTGTCTGCCCTGGTCACTGAGATCTGATTGTCTTGTTTCAACTATCCATTAATCTGGTCCCAGACTCTTGGATTGCACTGGATAGGTGACAGCATGTATTATTTTTCCTCCCTTTGATATCCTGGCTCTTGGGCTAAGGCTCACTTCTGACACCTGCCATCTGGGAAAACTTAAACCCTGTATTCCTAGACCCAGACGCTTGTCCAGCCTTCTCTTGGCCTTACTCCCTATGTGTAAAACCTCATGCTATCTCTGCCTTTATTTATTCCTAGATGAGAGACCTGACCTTTGGATTCCCACCGTCAGTTCTGGCTCAACATACTGAAAACAGAATTCACCTCTGTATGCCTCATTCTTTCTGTACTTTGCTCAGGTCGCAGACATAGAACTTATTGCATCATGTTTGCTTGCCCCATTAAGTTATGAAATCTCTGAAGACAGCAATTGTCCTTAATTATCTCTGTGTTCTCAGCATTTAATTCAGGTCCTGGAAAATAAAAGAAGACCTTTACTTAATGATTTTTCAAAATTAATTGGAAATTGTCACCCTGCCAGAAAAACTAGGGTCAACGGGCGGCATCAGGGAGGAATAGGAGCATTGGCTGATGGAGGGCAGCAGGGACCTTGGGACAATTCCAGAGATGGTATGGTCAGCTTCAAACTATGTGGGGGAGGATTTCATGGTCAGCTGGTATTCAGTGAGGTGGCCTTCCTCTCTGCTTGGGGAGGACTTACTAGATACCAATATAGCACAAAAATTAGTGCATGGATGTTCACAGCCTTTCCTCCTTTTCTAGCCTCTAAAGATAAGTCTGTGTTTGCTTTTTCAGGGTTCCATTTGTTCCCTCTTCCAAAAGTGGTAGACTTCTGACTGGCTGAGAGAGAAGCTAAGTTCATCTATAAAATAATGGACACCCAAGGGGTCGGAGGAGAAGAACAGAAATCACAAAGAACTGTGTGGAGAGAGAGAAAGCTTGGGGGAGGCCATTTTGTAGAGAGCATTCAGCAGCTGCTGAAAGGTGAAAAGGAAAGGGAAGGTGTGAATGGGCCCCCCTGATGTTCTTTAAGAAAAGCAAATAGAGGATTTGACTTGTTAATAAACTTCAACTGCATTTTCTGTTGCTCTATCCCTTGTGCGCAACATAATGTCTGGCACATGGGATGCTCTCAATAAATATTTGTTGAAGTAATTCCTTAAATATTGGAACTGTATCTTCAACAAATGATCATACCCAGACTGTAGGCTCTGTATTCACAGCATCCACAGTATTATGGGGCTAGAAGCACAAGGTTTTGACATCATGAGTCTTGTATGGTGGGGTGTTATGGAGGAGCAGGGGGACATGCAGCAACCCACCTCCAACTTCAAACTGGAATGACTCTGCCCTAGTGTGCAATGCTAGTTCAGGACCAAGGACAGCATCCTTTGGACGCTCCCCCTCGCATTTTAGTGCTGCTACTCCCTTGCTTGTTTGCGATTTCAACATCATGGGACCCTTGTCTTTCCATTATACGTGGTTTGCAACCCTCCCAACTGGGATCAATCCAACTACTGCCTTCTGCATTTCTAGACATGGACTGCCGAGTGCTGCTGGACAGAAATAACAAATCCAAGCCCTTGGATGACATACAAATGTATGGTCTCTTGTCTGAGCTCCACCAAGCAGTCCTAAATGTTCCTTGTCATCACTCTCTACCCCATGCCCCACAATGGCTATTCCAAACCTACATCACTCTAGCCCCTCACACCTTTGCCTGTTCTTTCAGTCGTAGTGGGTGACTCTGCCTCCTACTTCCGTGAGAAATTGAAGTTACAAGGTGAAAATTCCTTTACCTTCCTTTTTAGACTCACTTTGCTTTGCCTGCCCTCAAAAGAAAAGGTGTCCTTTGATCTTCTCAGAACAAATCCCCCTACTTTTGTTGCTCATTTCCCTCCCCATCCCTCCAGGTCCTCTAGGACCAGACCTTGTTCCATCAGCTGTCTTCTTCCCTCCTCTGGATCTTTACTGGATCCTGCCCAACCTGCTAGTCAGTATTCCTGGACAACTATGAGGTTCCATCAGAGTCACATGGAGTTCTTATTTAAAGATATAGATTCAGAGACCCTATTCCAGGACTACTGAATCAGAGTCTTCTGTGGTGGCACCCTGAGATCTATATTTTTAACAAGTATTCCTGAGTTGGGAAGCACTATTAAAAGCTCTGCCTTTATTCTTGCTGCCCCTCTTCCACCCAAGAGCCAGACAGACCTCTCTGAAATACAGATCTGATCACGTCATTCCCTGTGAAAAGCCCCTCAGGAGTTTTTTTAAATAAGTCAGGGTCAGGGCAGGATGCACGTGGCTGTAACTGCAGCCACAGGCATCAGCATCAACCCACCGAATGGCCAGATGTCATCAGCAGGTACCATCAACCACTTCTGAAACTGAATAATGCTTGGCGTGATACTGACTTACTATCTAAATTTTAAACAGTTAAGATACCGGGCTTAGAAAAAAAGAACACATGCCATCAATCGTTGTAATAAATCCCTTTTTTTTAACATAAAGAATGAGGTATATATTTTCTTATTAATAGAAGAATAATTTTTGTCCTTGCTCTAACAAGTAAATATGGAGCAAATATGTGAAGAACATCAGTGTAAGGGATGCCCAAATGTCTGGTATTCCTCCTCTGAACTCACACCCTCTGTTAATGGCTTCATCCTACAGAGGAAGAGCTGGACTTCCTCCCTTCACCAGAAATGTTGATCCCCCAGCACAGGCCATTTAGTTCTCCTTCTAGTCCTGTTAGTCTGCCCCGCTCTCTCTTCCCTTATCTCAGTCCTGGCTCTAATTGCTCAATTGCTAGGGCAGTTGCCTCCAAGGTATTTTAACAGATTACTCCTTGGCATGGAGATACGCTTTTCTTGAGCAAAACTTCCAAGCCTTTCCACAATCCAACGCACATTAAACATTTTTCCTTACTATTTCTGCCATTCACTTTAATTGGGAAAGTTTTCACCCTGGTCATCACAGACAGAAGCTCTGGGCTCATTGTAGCTTCTCTGCCTTCAAGCACTGTCTCCTCAATTCCCACCACCATCCCCCAAATCTCCAATTCCCACCATTCCCTCTTCCACCCCAACCTCAATTCTCTTTTCTCTTTTTTCATCAAATCCTATTTTTTAGGTTCCTCCTTATGTATAAAGACTTCTTTGACTGTATTGGCCGGTGTTAATTCTTCCCTCCTGATGTGACCTTGTACATGCCGTGTGCCAGGCACTGTGCTAAATACTTTACACCCGTTGGCACTCTTAATCTTGGCAACAAATCTGGGAGGAGACATTACTAGCCCCATTTCAGAGGTGAACAAAGTGAAGCTCAGTGAGGCTGAGCAGTTTGCTCAAGCTCAGATAACTGCTAAGTGCTGGAGCTGGGATTCAAGCCCCGTCTTGGATTTACTGTCAGTTCTGTGAAGCTAACACCTTTCATTCAGGGTAAGTCCCTTCAGCTTGGGCATGTCCCGTGCAGACTCAAAGGGCTGCAAGAGTGTCCTGCTTGCATCCTGCTTCCTGGCTCCTCTCACACCTCGAGGCCCTCCTCTGGGCCACTGGCAGTCCCTTGAGCTTGGCTCCTGGTTCTTCCTCTTTCTCCCTCCTCTGGGAAAGGCGTCCATTACACAGCTCCTTCCTCTCCCACTGCCTTCCATTCCACCTCAGCAGTGTTTCCTGAGGTACAAACACACATGTCTTCTTAAACCTCCTTCTCTCTCTTTCTACTTCTCTTTCACTCTTTGTCTAGTTACATTGGAAAGTCTTCCTCTTTCTTTGCCACCCCATCACCCCGCTTCCTCTGTTTGTCGGCACTCCTATTGTTGCCCTCTCCTTTCACCTTTATGTTAACTCATCTTCTTGTTTCTGTCCCTCTTTTACTTCTCTTTCTCTTTCATCCATTTCCTTTCTTTGGAGCTAAAAAAATACCTGGATGGTGGCTGATTAAGAAAGCTGTGGTCCTGGGCGCTGTTGAGGGTGGTGGGAGTCATTCTGCCTGGATTTGGCTCCCAGCTCTACTGCTTTCTTACCTTGGACAAACTGTCGAATCTCCCTTCCTCAATTTCTTCATCTATCAAATGGGCATGAGAGAAGTTATTGAGGCTGAAATGTGCTACTCCTTTAGTGTTTGGCTATTCGTATCATTATTATTTGAATTTGAATTTGAATGTTTTTAGACAGGGGCCCATTGTCCCTACATGTTACCTTCCCTATTTCCACCACTTCGCCCATGTTACCCATTTCCTTTGTCTGCTTGACTCCTGTAGATATTTGAGTTTGCGATAGATACAGACCAAAGCTTAGAAACTACTCAGAATGTCTCCATTTGTTTCTGTTTATTCCAAATTTTTCATTTTTTCTTTATTCTCCCACAAATAAACCATTTTTCTCTCAAGCATCGACAGTGACATGTGTTATTTTTTTTATTATTATTACATTTGATTCCGAGACTTGCAATAAGACTTTTCTATTCTCATTTTTTTATGTATTGACGAGGGTTAAATGAATGTCACCTGATGTCATCAGGTGGCCCTACTCTTTGAGCTCTCCCCAGAAGCATCTGCTCCCCACACAGAAGCATTTTGGGAGAGACGTGGAGGCAGGCTTACTGAGGAGAGGGTTGACATCACTTTCCCCCAGCAACAGCTTGGACTCCTCCTCTGGCATCTCCAGCTGCAAAGTCTTCTCTACCAGGCAGCACCGGGAGTTCTTTTTTCCTTCTCTCTGCCCACCACCTCCTCCCCCAGGGAACATCCAGCTCTCCGGGCTCCTGTCTTCATCCTTCCATATCAGCTTCCCATCCCAATCTTTGGACACTTTCTTAGAGTGTAATGCCACCCCCCCTCCCACCCCAAGCAGCTCAACAGTTTATCTTTAAACATTCTGGCAAATACATTTTTTCTATGTCATAACTTACATTTTTATAGACTAGCTTAGGATACCAATCAATATTTATATCACCTTTTCTATGGGGCAACGTGTCCTGAATTCCAAATGACTGACTTATAGACTTGTAACTGATATATTTAAAGTCGTATGAAGCTCAGTGAGGACTGGAAATGGTCAGGCATGGCTTCATGGAAAGTGGGTCTTGAGTTAGACCTTAAGGGATGTTTAGAAGGAGTTCAGGAAGGGAGACATTCCAGGTGGAGGAGTGAAGACTCGGAAGCAGAATGGACAGGGGACAGTCAAGAGTTGCAGAGAGGAGGAAACACGTTGGCAGAGTTTTTACTACTCAATAAATAGAAGCCAATGGAATGATTCAATTTGTTTCCCCATCCCTTCAGCTTCTTTAATGTTTTGAGTCAGGGATGCAATGCTGGGCACGTAGGCTGCTATCTGCCCACTGGGCAATATCAGATGTTACTAATCATCATTACACTTTTCTTTGAGGAATCCAGGCATAGCCTAAATATCCTTCATGGTGAAACATCCTAAGCACTTCTACAGTTGCATGTAATATGAAATCTGTTTGCTCTTTGTGTCCCAGTTTTAGTCAAACTGATGATTTTTGTCTCTAAATGGGACTGTATTTAGAATAACTTCATTAGGTGAGAAATATAAATATCCATTTGTAACAGCATTAATATAATTGTCCAAATACACTATGATACTGTCTTGCTAGGATATAAATTTCATAGAGATGTACAAAGCCCTTTTAACTGATGCTTAAATCCGTTTGCTTTTAGAAGGTGACGTTGGTCCAGTTACTGATGTTAAGAGCTTTATTTCCTCAGGTTTCGCTTTGGCATTGATCCATTTCCCAGAGCTTGGTAACTGATTTTTTTAAGAATAATTTTTATAATACCAAGTGGAGCAGCTATATTAGTAAGTTGTACTCCTTTCTTATCAAATAGACAATTTATGCCTAGACAACATGGATCTATGCAAAGTTTTCCACAAAGACAGTAGGATTTCAAGTGCCTGGGCCTCCGTGGGTTCCCTTCACTGCCTCCCTTCTTCCTCTTCTCCTCTTGGCGTTTACTTCTTATTATCTAAGAACTGGCTCAAGAATCATCTTTCCTGTTAGATCTTTCCTGAACTATCACATCCACCATCAGAACTAGTCTCTCTCTTGGGGCCGGCCTGGTGGCGCAGCGGTTAAGTGCACACATTCCGCTTCTCGGCGGCCCGGGGTTCGCTGGCCCGGATCCTGAGTGCGACATGGCACCGCTTAGCAAAAGCCCTGCTGTGGTAGGCATCCCATGTATAAAGTAGAGGAAGATGGGCATGGATGTTAGCTCAAGGCCAGTCTTCCTCAGCAAAAAGAGGAGGATTGGCAGCAGTTAGCTCAGGGCTAATCTTCCTTTAAAAAAAAAAAGTCTCTCTTTTCTCCATTCCATAGCACTTCGTTTTTGCACTGTTAGCAGAATGGCTGGTTAGCTGGGGGCATGCCCACCTCTCCAGCTGGACTTGGAGCTTTTTGAGGACAGCCATGTGCCTCACCTTCCCCTCCCCGTCACCAAACACAACGTAGGCACCAGATGCATCTTTATTTTTTGGTTTCAGCAATAAAATCATTTTAAAGTACTAGGCTAGTAGAATTTTCATTTTGTTCAGATGTATTACTGTTGGTGCTGGTTTACTGGAGAAAGCAAGATCGATGTAAAATTAAGTGACAAATCCAGAAATGTGGGTTTGGGGAGTCATTCACCTTGGAAGACTGAATACTTTTTCTACTGATAAACTGCTGGCTTTCTGGTTTTTGCAATGAAAGTGCCATGGGGTACAGGCATTGGTATTGATGTCTAACTGTCTCAAGCTGAGCCTACCTTTGTGTGAGTGAAGGGAATGTATTTGGATCATATGACTGGAAACATGCATGTCATGAGACAAATATGCCAGCATTTCTGTTATGACAACAGATGGTATTCTCTTCCTGAGTCAAATGGGAAAACCAGCGATTTGGGGAAGGCCTGCACCGTGACCTGGGTGAGGCAGTAACATTCAGAATGTCTCGATGTTCAGAGTTCCCTTCCTCTTGAGCATCACCCTTTGCCTCAGTTTTTCATATGGGAAATGGGTGGAAGTCAGTGGAATTATTGTGTAATAAAAATAGCTAGCACTTTTTTCCTCTGAGTCAAGTACTGTGCTGAATACGAGAGCTCATCTAATCCTAACAACAGCCCTATGAGGTGATAGCATTAGGATCCTCAGTTTACAGGACAGAAAAATGTTGACCTTGCTCAAGATCAGCCACTAGTAAATGGAAAAGTCTGCAACTCGAATCCAGGTCTTTCTGACCATTGAGACTGTGGGTTTTTTTTTTTTACCTCCATGCTGGGCTGCCTCTGTGGGAGCTTTGGAGAGTCTCGTAAAAGAGCTAAATGAATAGCAGAGGTCAGGGATATCCCTATTAGAGAGAGTGTTCAGTAGGAAGTTAATGAAGGTAATATTATGTATGTTCTTGAGAGAGCTCTCAGCCTGGAGTAAAGACAGATACCGTATGAACTGTACAGTGGTTGATTTGCTTGATAACTCAATCTTTTGTCTCTAATTAAGCTTATAATACTGTTAGGCAATTTCTGAGACTTTGGTCCATTGCAGTAGGACTTCAGGAGACAAAGGTCTTTATTAGGGCTGGAGGGGGTCAATGTGAATTGATGTTTGAAGGTTGTGTTGCCTTTTCTGAACTCTGCATTGTTGTCTTTTTTCCTACCAGTAGGTGGAAATAGAACAGAATCTTTCAGCACTTGCCCTTTCAGCTGAATCCTGGCAGGATTACTTTAATTTCTGCCTCAAAAGAACAACAACAAAAAAGCCCTCAGGAGAAGTTCGGCGTGTGCAGTTAGAGGATTGTTATTCTGCAGTCAGACTGGAATATTTCCAGTCTGATGGTCAGATAATGGTTTTAGCCTCTTACAAGGCCAGGGTGCTAGAAGCAGCCGCTGGCAACTGTGGGTCTCCTGTGAGCCCAGCTGGACACCTACCACGAGTGGGGGTTTTTTCCTGTCCTGGCCACACGTCCTTTTCCAAGACTTTTATTCCCAGTTTTAAACCTTTGTACTTACTGTCAAATTGTGCATCACGATTTTTTTTCAGAAACTACATTTCTGAAGTAAAAATTTGTCAAATTGAAACAGTGCGTAAATGGATAAAATAGAAGAGGAAAGTCTCCTGCCCGTGGTCCCCCCACATTCCCAAGGTGTTCACCAACAATTTGTTGCATAGATATCCAGACATTTTTCTATATGTATACAATTGTATATCTCCATTTAAATAAAATTAGAATCATGAAATGTGTTATTCTGCATCTTGGCTTTTTTCACTTATCGGTGTATTGATAAGCCTCCCTATGTATGTGATTATCTCTAGAACAGTGGTTGGTTTTCAACTGGGGGCAATTTGGCCTCCCAGGTGACTGTTGGCAGTGACTGGAGGCATTTTTGGTTATCACAGCTAGGGTAGAGAGTGGGGTGCTGCTGGCGTCTAGTCTGTAGAGGACAGGAATGCTGCTAAACATCCTACAATGCACAGGACAGCCCCCCCACAAGGAATTACCTGGCCTCTAGTGTCAATCGTGCCAAGGTTGAGAAAACCTCATCCTCTGTAATGTGTATATAGTAGTCTACACTGTGGATTTCCCATCTGTATTAATCGATCTTCCTACTGGCAGTCATTTAAGGCTATTCCAACTCTTTATGTTAGAAGTGGTGTTGCACTGAACATTGTTTTACATCTTTGTGCACTGTGAGATTTCATTTCTGCAAGATAAAGATACAAAAGTAAAATGTCTGAGTATAGGGACTTTGTTTTACAAGTAAAAGACCCTAAAAACTGAAAGTTTTTTCTTGAATTCACAGCAAGCTGAATTGGTGGCAAAATCTGACTTGAACTGGCGTGAGGCTAGTTATAGTCTATTTATTCCATTTAATGTGAATATTTAGACGTTTTGTGATTATGAAATGCTGCCTCAGTGTGTGATAAGGATGTTACATAATATATGGTAAAGCACCTCACTGATTTTTTTAATCTGAAAAAAAAAGAATTCCAAAGCCCTTTTAACTTTTTCGTAAGTATTGTAGCAATGTGCAGCATTTACTGCCTATAATCTGCATGTGTTGGAATGAGCAGAGAGTGAAAACTGATGATTTTGTTTTCAGCCTCTAAATGCGCCCCCTCCCTTGTTTTTTTTTTTTTTTTTTTTTTTTTTTTGCTGAGGAAGATTCGCCCTGAGCTAACATCTGTTGCCAATCTTCCTCTTTTTGCTTGAGGAAGATTTGCCCTGAGCTAACATCTGTGCCAATCTTCCTCCACTTTGTATATGGGTTGCTGCCACAGCATGGCTGACAAGTGGCATAGGTCTGTGCCTGGGAACCAAACCTGCGAACCCAGGCCACTGAAGCAGGGCACACTGAACCCAACCACTAGGCCACAGAACCAGCCCCTAAACGGCCCCCCCCCTCCAAAGGTGATTTTGAGCCTATAAAGAAAAGTTGAATTTTTCCAGGTCATCATTCTTGCCAGTGCCTTGTGGTTTTCCATGTAAATCAGCCCATCAGAAAACATCAAGCATGACCTTGAGAAGTGCTTTTTGCCTTGCTATTTGTGAACACCATTGAAAATATTAACAATAGCTACCATAATTGAGTGCTTACTGTACTTCATGCTTAGCAAACATGACCAAGTCTGACTTTCACAATAACCCCTCTAGGAGGTGGACTTTTAGCTTCATCTATACTTAGGGGAATGGGCTTCAGCAAGTTGATGATTTGGGCAAGGCAACACTTTTGGGAAGAGGCAGAACCCAAGCCTGCAGTGGTATGTGCTTTATCCCTCCCCAGTGTTATTCTGTTATTCCAATTCACTTTCCGCCATGTGAACGGAGTTTTCATATTTCCACGTTGGTGGCCATTAAAAAACTTTTGAGAAAAAAAATTAGTCCCAAGTTGCTTTTTCTCTCGAGGGGCTGCGGCTACCTGGACTTGACGGCAAATAGGTGAATATCACTGAAGTCAGGTAGATATTTTCACCACAACATTGAGAGAAAGTCGTTGGAGAAAAGCTGAGGTCACGCGCCCTCCCACTGAAGAACTCTAGCACCGAGCGTTGTTTGAAATGAGCAAATGTTAATGTCCTCCCTGGAGCCTGGATTTGATATGGTATTAGGGCTAAGCTTTCAGTTGTATTTATTTCTCTTGGTTTAATCCCAAGAAGATGTCGGTTTTCGTTATGAAAATTGCAGGTGTAAAAAATATCTTCTGTTCTCTCTAGCAAAGCCAATCCAAGCGCCCTCAGGAGAAATACCTGCCCCAAGCTAGCTGGAATTTCTGATTCCTGAATTTTTTGTGTGTGACAAGCTTAGGCTGAGGGAGCGTCCGAGAAGGGTGGTCCTAGGTTGGTTGTTTTAGCTGCCACTGACATGATTCACTTTGCTGCCTCCGGGCTCTAGGAGTTTCTCAACAAAATTAATATGCAAGGAGCCTTCCCATTTCTCAGTGCGCCTTTCCGCTAGATCCTCTGCAGCTCAGCCTGCTGCCTTGTTTTAAAGTGTCAAGTTTATAATTGATTTTACTTCAGTGAAAGGGAATATCAGGTGTGAACTGCATACAGAACAGTTAAGTACTCCTGTTATTCCTCTTTCTGCCCAGCTTTTATTGTTGCTTTTAGATGTCTTTCAACTTTTTATACACAGTCCTTCACCCTGGGCGAGTTCTTTCTGGTTCTTTGGTCTCTGAGGAAGACATAGGTACACTCCCCTTGATCCTTCATCGCAATGCCCTTCCTCACAGCACCCAGAATCTTTCATGGAGGTTTCTTTAGATTCTGCACTAACACCTCACAGGCCCAGATTCCTTTCTGCCTCAGGGCCTTTGTACATGCTGGATTCTCTACCTGGGACACACTCTTCTACCTACTACCTCTTTGTACCTGGCGGTTAACTTCAGTTCTTGTGCTCCAAGAAGCCTTCCTAGACCACCACACCCCTTCCCCTAGCCAAGCTTAGCCATTAGTTCTGATTATTTCATGAGTCTCTCTCTAACATGAGACGTTACCTAGTATTAGGTCAGGGACCAGGTAAAATAGTCCAGTGCAATCAATATTTCTGCAATGGGTGGAGAAGCGAGACCTAGACTTCTCTGGATTCCCAGAGAAGCAGCTTTTCTGCTTTTAGACTTTACTTTCTGAACTAACGTTTTCTCTAAAATGTGCATATTTCTTCACATCTCTCGCCAGTTCCCTTCTGGGCCCAGCCAGCCAGCTCAGAAACGGGCTTATATGGGCACTTTCCTGTTCTGTTGTCGTCCTCCATGTCAACAGGCTGTTTCAGATATAGGTTGCTTGCTTGTGTTTATTATGCTATTTCAAGCGTACAGGAGAGCACAGAGGAACTGATGGCAAATAGCCGTGTACCCACTGCCCAGAGTTGCAAGTGTCAACATTTGTCATGTTTGCCTCAGAGTTTTTTTAAGAAATAAAATGTTACAGAGACAATGGTGGGCCCCATTCTCCACCCCATCTTCTTCCCTCAGTGGTAACCACTATGTGGACAATTGTCAAACCAGTCATCGGAAGGCATGCAAGTGGAGGAAAACAGAAAATTTGACATTTTGGCTAGTCTTACGGATGGGAAATATTATCTCACTCTTGTTTTCATTTATATTTCCCTGATTATTAGAAAGCTTGGACATTTTCAATGTTTATTGGCTCCTGAGGCTGCTGTGAGTTACCTGTTTATATCTCTTGCCGTGTGTCTCTTTGGTTGTTTGCGTTTTTCTTATTGGTTTGTAAAGTTCCCTGTATGTTGGATTATTCCTTTGCCTGTTATATATGTTGCAAATACCTTCTACTAGTCCATGACTTATGTCTTTGTTTATATTATCATGTGTCCTATAGAAATTTTAGAATTTAACGTGATCCAATTAACAATTTCCTTTGTGATTTCTGCTTTTTATATTTTAACTAAGAAATCCTTCCCTACCCTGTGATCATAAAGATATTCTCCTCAAAATGTTTTAAATATTTTGCTTTTCACATTATGATTTTTCATTCATCTGGAATTTTTTTTGTAATTGGGTCGAAATATAATTTATTTTAACCAAGGTGCCACATACAGTTGGGTACATTTCTTCCTTTGCCATCTTTATACCTTTTGTTTGTTTTTCTTGTCTTATTACACTGCCTAGTACTTCCAGTGCAGTATTAAATAGATGTGTCCTCAGCCATATGCTAAATCCCATTTAATTGGATTACACCAATAGTCAGTAGTGTAGGTGTTATCTCAACTTTATAGGTGAAGTAACAGAAACTTGGAGAAAATAAATAACCTTTCCAGAATCACACAGCTAGTAAATATATCAGAATCAGTATTCAAACCCAGGTCTGAGTGGCTTCAAAATTAAACTGCTTATGCTGCCTCTTGGTCACAGATGACTTGGGGTAAAGATATCCCCTTCCACCTTGCATGCTCTTGCCCAGCTCCTCTGTGTCTAATGAGGAAAGAAAATTTTTTTGAAGTGATGCCAGAAAAGCACTCCCAGTGTGTCTGAACAAAACTAATAGACTTTGTTTAGTTTAGACCTGCCAAAAGCAGATTAAAAGACCTTATAAGTATGAAACAGTTCTTATTCCAGATGGTATGAGCATTCACTCAGGTAATAAAATCACATCTTGGAGGAACTTCAGAAGTGGGGAGTAGATCTTCATAGTAAGTTAACATTCTCAGGAATATTAACAGGTAACTAAAATATCCTTCCTTCTTCCTTCCTTCCTTCCTTCTTCCCTTCCATCCTTCTGTCCTTCCTTCCTTCCCAGCCTCTATCCATAAAAGATCTGAGGTAGCTTACAAAGATCTACCCAAAACCAGATAAAATAAGAAGATGAGAAAATCAGGGCAAAGATAAAATAGAATAAAAAACAGTTCTTGCTCTAGTGTCATTTGTTAGAATTTGGCCACAACATAGCCCTAAGCCTCCTAGCAACTGAAGCAGAGAAAACCTGTCCAGCTACACAATTCACAGTGGGCATGGGATCAAAATAGACTGTTGCTAAGGGGAGACACAGTGTTTTCTAATTCTGACATGGAGAGGAACTTCTGCCGTGGCCCTCACATGGGGACCTTCTGTGATGATGTGGGCAGAGTTCATCAGCTTCTTCTCGGTAATGAGGAAGGGTACCTTACCTGGACCTGGTTCCCCTACTCGACCCCAAGCTCCTTGAGGGGGCAGGCACCATATCTACTTCAATCTTCATTATATACCAGTGCCCAGCACAATGCCTGACACAAATTAGGTGCTCGTAATGTATTTTTTGAATGAATGAATGAATTTATTTGTAATATCCAGCAATAAAAGCCAATGGCTAGATACAAGGTCAATATGCAAAAATCAGTTGTATTTCTTTACACTAGCAATGAACAATTCCAAAATCAAATTAAGAAAACAATTTCATTCTTATTATCATCAAAAATAATTAAATACTTAGGAATAAATTTAACAAAAGTGGTGCAAGACTTGTGCACTGAAAACTATAGAACATTATTGAAAAGCCAATGGCAAAACACTGGAGCAAATTTATTAAAAACAACTTTATGTGAAGTAAAAATATTGATATTTTAGATATGTGGCTTTCTGATGATTTGATGTGAAGGAAGACTATAATTTAAAATTTTAAGAGGAACAGATGGGCCAATCATACTTTTGGTGCAATTCTCTATGATTATTACTTTTTACAATCAAGCTCCTGGTAAGAAGGTACAGCACAGAATTGGAGTTTACATTCTCAGTCAAGTATTAGAAGTACAGATATTACGTGTTGCCAATTTGCTGCTAGGAAGTTAGGTGAACCCATAAAATATGGTGCCATAATTGCTTTGTGAATTAGAAAGGTGTCTGTTGGGTAAAATAAAATCAAGATGTATATGGAAAATGGGAAACTGCCTCAAATGTTTAGCAGCATCTAATTCGTATTAAGGGCCCTTATATTACAGATTTCAACCATTAATCTGTACTCTGATACCTGCCTTGAATCATGTGTCTGCTGTCACTGGCTAATTTTTATTGACCCCAGAGTATGTGCTGCCACTTTTCTAAACAACATTACTGATGTTATCTCCTCTAATGCCCACACACATTAACCTTTCCTGATATTATCTCATGTAATGGCCACATCTCTATAAAGGAGGTACTGCTCTTATTATTTCCTTTTACAGAAGAGGAAACTGCGGCCTAGAGAGGTTAAGCCACTTGCCTAGGGTCACACACTAGAATGTGACAGAGCCAGAAACTACACCCGGATTTGGGAACTGTGCAGCCTGTGCACCCAGCCACCCGACTCTGTTGCCCCCAGTTACTTCTAGCTCAATGATAGTAAACACCCGTTTCCTGTGATTGGCTAGAAGTAAATTTCCCTGTTAGGGATGGCGTGTGGATGTATTTGGGGGCCTTGTTTTGATGTTGCTCCCAAGATGCCACAATTAAAGAATTGTCCCAATTATGCGGCCATCTTTCCAGAAGAGTCTCCTACAACTTCAGGATAACCAGCTACAGTTTGTATGACGTTCTCCAAGTGTTGGCCTCAGAAAATTTGTTGCTTAAACAGGGGGCTGGACAGAAGCGTGGTTGCCAGACTTTGTTCCTGCCTAGCAAAGACTCCCATTCTGTAAATGTAACTGAGAGTTTGTAGTTAAGACCTTGGGCTCTGGAGGCAACCAATACAGCTCAAGTCCTGGTTTAATAATAGAACTTTCCTCTTGGTGTTGCTGGAAGGATCAAATGAGGCTATCAGTTAGGGCACTTAGCACACCGTGGGGCGCTTAGAAAGCTTTTAAGACTAGTAGCTGCTAAAACACACAACCTTTTAAAACTGGATCCCACGGCATGGAGTGCGTCTCCACAACCAGCAGAGGCAGCCAACAGTTTAACGCTGAGAGCGGCTTTGGTCTGCAGACTCCTGAGGCCACCTGGCAGCTCTCCAGCCCAGACTCTGAAAATTTAAACATTTTCATATTTATTTTTAACCAAACATAAAGAAAAGGGATTCCCACAGTGTGAAAGAGGCTACACAGCTTTGTCATTTCCCACAGGGAAAAGGACTGAGGGAAGCTTCTTTTTGCTGGTGGAAGAAATGAGGGAGAGGGCGAGAGTTCAGGGAGGAAAAGAGGCACTTGACTGGGAGCTCTGAGTCTGGGTCCTCGGCCAGCTGTCCCTTCAACTTCCCAGCCGCTATTTCTACGTCCATAAAACCAGGACAGTGGACGACAGGCCATTCCAGTACTGACACTCTGCGAAACCGTAGACGCCTCCTTCGATCTACAGTTTAATGTGAGCCCTCGGCTTTTCTGGAGGGGCCTTGTAAGTCTGGGCCCTTGGAATAATGTCTCCATATCTTTCGTGTGAGTCCTGGGGAAGGCATTGTCCTCTGTTACCCAGTGCCCTACATCCCAGCTTATAAATTCCTCTTGAAATTTGGAGCCAGGAAAGCATTTGTCTCTCTGCTCGAACCCTTCCATTTTTTCTGATTGGATGACATCTGTGATACCCTCTCAGTGTGTTTCTCTTATGACTCCATTTGCCGAGAAGCTCAGAGCTAAATGCAGTAGTTAGCAGTAGCAGCTTCCCTCAGACAACTTCGGTCTCTAAATCCTTCTTAGAACTGGATGTTGTTGTTGTTTGATTTTATGTACTTTAATATAGAAACCACACCACATCCTTTTGTGGCTTTAAATCATTCGTGCAGAAAGACATAATAAATAGGTGGAGAAATACGTGACTTCTCCATCATCTGGCTCCTTCCCCACTCTCAGCAAGTCTGAAACAACAACAATAACAACTGACATGTAGTTAGGACCCACTTCGGACCAGGCACTATTCTAAGTCCTTTGTATGCGTTTTCTCGTTCAAAAACCTTGTGTTTGGAAGTACTATTATTTTTATTTAAAGATGAGGAAAGTGAGGCACCAAAAGGTTAAGTAGCTGAGCAGAGTCTCACAGCTAGTGAGAGACCACCCCTTCCTTCACGAGTGGTGGATGTTAGACCCAAAGAATTCCTTTGGCCTTGGGAGTCCTAGTGGCAGAGAGGCCTTGGCCCAGCTGGTATTGGCTTGTTTATGTGCATGATTAGTAAGCCAACCACAAACAAACTGAAAACAGGGATAAAGACAAGGAGGGGAAGGGGAGAACTGATGACCACAGAAGACTGGAGAAACCTCTCTGGCTTCTGACTATCCTGAGGTCTATTCTGAACCTTAGTTGGTCCTATTGATTTGAGAACCCACAGTCCCAGAGATGTCAACCCATTTTCTGGAATGTGTATGGGGTAGGGCTGTGGTTGGGGGATGGTTCCTGGGGCAGCCCGGGTTCCCCCAGACTTAGGTCCTTTGGGAGGCCAGCTTGGCTGTGGGATGCTCTACAAGTCCATTGAAGTGCCCTGCCCACCCCTGATGGGGTTCTAGAGGTATTTTCCAGTGGTTGCCTGACTTTCAGAGCTGTCGCTAAATGAGGAATCAGTCACCTCATTTGGCCACAAGCCCTAAGCAGATCCTGTGTGGTGGCATCTTTAGTGCCTTGCGCTCACTCCTCCTCACACTGAATACAAGAATGGCCACAAGTAGGGATGGGATGGGAAATTATTGTGGCCGGTCATGGTCAGGCTGACCACCTAGGTCAGACAGACTGGGTAAACCCAATCTTAATTTGGATTAATATGTAAATTTGGAGTCAATATGCAAATGTCCAAGTTTTATCAAATAATGACAGTTTTTAAAAGCAAATAATCCAGAATTTTTACTTTCAAAATTCTCTCTCATTCAATCGATCGACAAATGTTTATTGAGCCTCCCCTGTACCAAGCACTGTGCCAGATGCTGGGGGCACAGCAGCAAGCAAGCTGATCTGGGCCTGCTGATAGGGAGCGCACGCAGCAACGATTCTGCAGGCTGTTGCCTCTGGTGTGGTCGAGTGCTGTGCTCAGGAAGCCTTGTCGTTTGAAATCGCTTGGGCGGCTCTCCCTTTAATCTGGAGATGGTATCATTGCTCCAAACGTTTTTGGAACTGCCCTTTAGGAACTG
This sequence comes from Equus quagga, assembly GCF_021613505.1. Taxonomy (NCBI): domain Eukaryota; kingdom Metazoa; phylum Chordata; class Mammalia; order Perissodactyla; family Equidae; genus Equus; species Equus quagga. The sequence continues at coordinate 150,055,949 of NC_060268.1, forward strand.
CCTTCAGAGCTAGTCTGGGCCACACAGGAAAATGCATCTCACTATTTTATAGCCACACCTAGCTTGTGACCAAAAATGGTATTGCCCAGCTTGATGACCCACTTTATTCCCCAGACTTGGCTCTAATTGACTTGCCTGTGAGCCAAAATTACATCCACCCTCTAAGGATAGATATTTACCACCACTGAGCATATTAGCAGTAATTTGGATAATTTTGAAATAACGTCTCACTTGCCCAAACTCCCATCATCTTCGGTGCCTCTGTTGTAACACTTTGCCCGGTCTCCCTGGTGGTGGAATAAGCTCCGTCTGCCTCCATTTCCCCTACTAAGGTTGGAAGCCTTTGAAAGGCCAGTATACTATTTGTGTATACCCTCTGCAGTGCTCCACATGGAGCAGAAGTTCAAAAATGTATATTTACTAAAATGGAATGTACAGGTTCTGAAAGAAGTTTCCAAAGTGGTGTTCCAGAATCGCTCTGAATGATAAGAGTGTCGTTGGAACAATGGACAATGTGGTGTAGACAGTATATCTGGGCTCTGGAATCTATCAGGCCTGGCTCCAATCCTTGATTGTCCCCTTTACCAGCCGTGCAGCTGGCCCTACACAAATCATTCCTTCCCTCTGAGCCTCCATTTCTACGTGGAATGGGAATAATAATACTCCCTCGGGGGCTTTTATAAGGACAAGTGAGAATATTCATGTAGTACCCTAAGCATTGTGCCTATTGCATAGTATACTAAGTAAGTGGGAATGATTATTATAATTATTGCCATTTTCAAGTGAATTCTTATTTGGATGCATAAATTCTGGATTTTGAAAAATAATAACTCAGGGCCAGCCTGGTGGTGTAGTGGTTAAGTTCACGCACTCTGCTTCGGTGGCCCGGAGTTCACAGGTTCAGGTCCTGGATGCGCACCTACTCGCTGCTCATCAAGCCATGCTGTGGCAGCTCCCCACATACAAAATAGAGGAAGATTGGCACAGATGTTAGCTCAGGGACCATCTTCCTCACCAATAATAATAACAATAATAATAATAATTCACTCAGTGTTCACATCATTTAATATCTTATGTCATAGAAATTTCATACTGGAAGGAACCTGAGAGCCCATCAAAGTCCATCTTCCTGATTTTACTGAGCTCCAGAAAGGGAAGTGGATTGACTAAGGTTACACAACTTGTTCATGAATGACCTGGGCCAAGCCAGTGTTCCTTTTATGTGGCATTTGATTTTTACCCTCTGCATTTGGAGGTTACCCCTTCTTTCCAAGGTCCTTGCAAGCCCTTGGAGCTCTGGGGCCTGGCACTCCTGGGCAGCAACAGCCAAGAGTTTGCTATTTGCATTTGGGGAGCTGCAAGCACGTGCTTCCCACACCTTTGTGTAGGAACACTTTCACTTTGCAGAGTGCAGAGCATGCTTATGATCATGTGCCTGTGCAGCTGCTGAAACTGATGGGAGCAATAGATCGGTGATTAGGGAGGGTTTCAGACAAACCTGGTACCACTACTTATCAGCTTACCACTACTTAACCTCTCTGAGCTTCAGTTCTCATTTGCAGAACAGGAACAATATTAGTATCTACTTCATAGAGTTCTTGTGAGGGTTAACTGAGATATGTATATAAAGTGCTTAGCACAGTGCCTGGCACAGGTAAATACTTTTTTAAATTTCATATTATGATCAGTAACACATCGAAAAACAAAGAGTCTACCTCTGGCATGCCCACCAGTCCCAAGCTCACCTCTGATCAGTTGTGAAAACTTCTCTGGTCTCTCTCCTAAGCAGGTGCTGTTGATAAACCCCTTCTCCTCCCCTAACACCCTTCTCATCCAGTAGCGACATCGCAGGGACACCAAATCAGGGACCATGAGATCCTAAAGTAATAAACGGCAGTTGCCCATCAGGAATGGTTTTGGGAACCTCTGGGCTTTCTTATTCCTCAAAAGTTATGGGAAGAAAAATGGACTTCTGGCTTAAAGAAACACCGCTTTTCTTGGGAGTTGCCTTTACTTTGGAGGCATTCACACCTCTGGCATCCTGCAATACGGCAGGTTCCCACATCCCTGGATTGGTGCCGTTACCCACTAGACACCAGGTTCTTTGCACACAAATGCACTTTGGGTTCTGTTTGCTAACTTTTTTCCCTCTTGGTTAAAACTATGGGTATTTGAGAAGGTCTGAAGTTCTACTTGGAAAACATGATCCTGTGATACTCTTAATGAGATCAGAACAATCCCAATAACCTTAAAATTACAGAAGCCAGATTAATAAAACCCAAGGGTGCATGTTGGTTGTTTTTTTTTTTTTTTCATCTAGAAAAGTTGTATTTCACAGCAGTTCTTACCATGCCCTGACTCTGGATGGGGCCCTCCCTTGATTCTGGCCATTACATCATTTCATTTCGGCTAATGTAAACACTCATCACCCTGCGTGTTGCAGGATTTTTCAGTACTGTTTGAGATTGGGCTTCACTCCGTGGGTCGGTTGCGGTGATTGATGGTTTCAGAAGGAAATGCAGCAGGAAGAGGTTTTGCGGGAATGGAAGAGGTGAGGCAGCTCCATGTGAGATTCTGCAAAGGGATTAAGATTTGGCACCGGGCTTGGTTTCTGTGCAGCCTCTGAGGCAGAGCGCCTCAGGAGAGGGAGGCAGGCTGTCAGCTGGGGCTTTGCACGCTTTCAGCCTGCCTTGAGGGTTGGTTGGCTCTTCCCTCTCTCTGCAGTACCCAATTTTACCTTATTAAAGGATGGATGTGGATGCTGGAGGCTTAGAGAAGACCAGGTAAGGGTTCTCGTTTTCCAAGAAGTCCCCCAATGCTCTTAATGCATGGAATCCTGGGGGCTGCTCCTTCACTCACACTGCTGGGCAGCGTTAGCCAAACACAATTCCTCTGAGACATTTCACAAAGAGGATCAGGGAAGTTTCTTTCCTAGTTAAGAAAGTTTCTAAAATGTTTTAACCCCAAATACTTAACTATAGGGATGCAAATTTTTCTTTCTTGGTAATCACAGCTTTGAGATGACTTCTTTGCATTTTAATCTAGGAGATTTTGAAAAGAATCCTGAGGGTTTATTAGATGTTTGTTTTCCTTCCTTTCACAATGGCCTGTGTGTTACGTATCCACATCTAGTTTCAGGAAAACTTCTAGTTCATGATATTCTTTAGAATGCTAGCTTTTGAATAAGTTGATCTTCTTTATGCAGATTTGATGGTTTTTTTCCTTTTTATCTTTTGGCTTTTGTGAATGCGATACTGGTAAGGACTATCCTTAAGTATAACTAATTATAAGAAGAAAAAAGTATACTTGGGATTTCACTGCAAACATATTTGATAGCATCCCTGGTTGAAATGAGCTACATGTCTTTTGATGCTTCAAATAGACTTTATTAAATGAAATTTTCAGTGTAAATGCTCATGGTTCTGGGAAAGGTGACGCAGCTTATCTGTGTGGTTAAGCTATTTATTCACAAGCATTAAAAGCAATTTAGACGTTGGATAAGATTAGCTCAAGAAGAGATGTTGGAAGAGTGCTTTTCTGCTCACCACCAACTCAATTCCAAATTCTGTTCCTTTTCGTAAAAAAAAAAAAAAAAATCTGAAGTTAAAAATAACCCAGAATAAAACTTGAAAACTGTTTTGTTTCTCTGTATTTGGCTAACTTTATTGCAAAGTACTGTGTTTAAGGAATTCAAACTATGAAGATTACTCTTGAAATGGCTCACACAATTCTATCTGCGAATTTCTATGACCCTTTTCTAGAGCATATGATGTTTGAGGAGTATTAGGATTAAAATTTTCAATTAAGCGTTCATTCCTTCTACAGCCCTAGGAGATGGATAACAACTCAAAGAAAATGACATGAGAAATGCTGTCAATTTCTTGACACAAGTTCATTTTTCCTGTGTCCACAGTAGTGGTTGAGTTATCAAAGGGAGGCAAGGGGCATTTGTACCCCTCATTACAGTGAGGGTGTGGGGTGTCTTGGTAAGAGAGAATGCCTATGGTTGTTGTGGCAGATGGATAGATGCGGGGACTCCTGATCCCTGTTACTTACTGAAAACAAAATGTTTCCGTTAAGTGTAGGGGACTCCAACCCTACAACTTTGGGGGGTTGGGTGAGAGGAAGTTTGTGCATCCAGTTGTTCTTACTGTTTTTGTTTGACGTGCCCTTTTAGTTCATGCTGTCTTCTGTTTCGGCTTTGGAAAACAGACTGGCAATACAGTCTCTTACATTTTGTATTACTTTAATGGAGCATTTTAGCCGTTGTGTTTCCTTTTAGTAGATGGCTAATAAGGCAGCAGACCTGACGCTCAGTTTGAGAAGGTGTGAGAGCAGCTGTAATCTTTAGGAAGAGAAAATCATACCAAGGGTTAAAGCATGCAAACTCTTAATTGTGCTGTGTCCATTCTCTTTGGATTATTGAGGGATCTAGACAAGCTGTTGTTACAAATGCTCTCCATAATTGAGCTTTAAAAAAAAAAATCATGCCGTATAGTGTGGAAATGATAAACCCTGATGTTGCCCTGACTTTACTTGTCATATTGATATCTTCTTAAGGGATATCCTTAGTCCTCTGATATTTTTAGAAGGCCAAAACAAAATATAATTTTGTCAACGTATTACCTTGTCCTCATTTTGTCTTCTTCCTCCTTACCTGTCATCTGGAGAGAGGGAAATTGTCCAAGAAATCAGTTAAGGAATAGTTGCCAGGAACATCCAGTAGCTGTTGCCAGGAATCATCCTTTCCTTCTTAATGTGCTCTTGATAAAGGTTTTATTTATTTGTTGTTTTTATCTCTATTGAAATTGCAAGACTTGGGAGTGGCTGAAAAAAATTCAAATAGTACAAAAAGATGAATTGTGAGAAGGCTCCTCCGTGGGTCCCAGACACTCGGTTCTCCCCTAGGCAGTGTCTGAGGGAAGTTTGAAAAGAAGTAAACACGGCTTTAGAACGGTGCTTCTCAAACTTTAGTATGCATAAGCAACCCCCGCACAGTGGGTTAAAACACAACTTCGTGGGTTCCATGCGGGAAATTCTGATTCTAGAAGACTGCTATTGGACCCCAGAATTTGCATTTCCAGCAGTTTTCCAGGCACTGATGCTGCTTGTCGGGACCACACTTTGAACGGCGTTGGTTTAAAGGGAAGGCCTCCTTCTGCATCCATTTTTCACTTTCTCTTCTCCAAGTTTTCAGAATGACTTCTGCTGATATTAATAGCCATAGGAACCCACTGGAAGAAGACTAGTGGCCAATGAATCACATATCTGTAATCAGAAGTTGGATGGAGAAAGGGGTAGTGATGGGGAAGGTATTCTGTTTGAAAACCTACAGCATGCAATGTTCACACACTGAGTGAAGGGCATTGCCTTACAATTGGTCACTGTAAGTTCTAGCCTCGATTACAGTCTGAAATGATGCCATTAACTAAAGTGAGCAGAGCCTCCGTTAAAAATCTCTTTTAATAGGTTGTAATGTTGAAAATGTTTACTGTAATTATACATATATGTACATGCACATGTGTGCTGGAAAAATAACCCTGTCTCTGCCCCCTTTTACTTCCACTTCCCCATGAGTGTAACCGCATGTGCTCAGTCCTATAGCAAGTGACCCACGTGGATCTGCTTGACACAGATGAACATTGGTCACACTTTAGTACTAGGCAGAATGTTTCCCATGAAACCAGCCCGAGTTGGAAACAGGTTTATTCTCATTGATTTATTGGCTCAGTAAATGCTGACTGGGGACCTTAGGTGCCACACATTGCCATGCCCTGAGATACAGATATGGTCACTGCTCTTATGAAGCTTCAGGTATAGTAGAGATTCTTGGGAAGAGAGGCGAGTAGCCCAGCATGGGGATGGAGAAGGGAGAGAAAGGGAGGACCATAATGTATGATGCATGTGGTGGGTGCTTAGTAAATGACTGGTTGAATGGATGGATCCCTTCTAGTTCATGTTCAGTTGAATTAAACAGTTACTCAGTGCAAGTCATAATATTAGGACTATAGGGCATACCTGGAGAGTAAAACATAGCTCTTGTCCTCAAGGAGTTTGCCATTCAGGGGCAGGTGGTACAAGTCCTACACTCCAGCACTGTACCATCACAGACAGCTTCCCCATACATTGTGATCCCCAGTCCACTCAGTGACAATGTGACATGGGTTGGATAATAAAATATAAGCACTTGTCTCTGGCACCCACTTCTGACACTTCCCAAATGAGCTGTTGCTACAAGAAGAACAGAAAGGTCAAACACCTACCGAGTTTTATTTACTGTTCATTTCACACCCTTCCATGCTCTGCCATAGCTGCCAGTTGAATTTGAACTACTTAGACATCTAATACTAATTTCCGTGTTCTCACCTGCCACATAGGGACATACAGAGAAGCAGCAGGTGTGCATGTGTGTTGCGGAGTGGAGAGGGGTTTTGCCAGAGACTCTGTATGTTCAGTGATTTCTCCATTGGGGTCAGTCCAACTTAGGAATCCAGTGGGGGCTGCAAATCGTACCCATGAGGAAAGAACTGTGGCAACCACTGCAGGCTTAGGCAGGTGCAGGACACAGGGGAGCTTTAGGGCATTCCAGAACAGTGACTCCATGTTTGCAAGAGTTGGCAAAGGGAGTTGCATGCTGGCACTAATTGGGTAAAGACCATCTGGTGAAAATGATGAGAACCCAGGAAGGAAATCAATAGGATAGAAGTGGTTCCATGCATGTCCCAGGGATAACATGCCCAACTCTCCCCTTTGGACCCAGTACCACGATTTGGGAGCACACAATAGGAAGGTTCTCAAGGGTAATTTGGGAAGCTGAGAAAGAGGCTGAAGATGACAACCTTTTGTGGTCGTTGCTGAGTTATAGTCTATTTTATATACATATATATATGTATGTATATAGTTTAATTAGCTGTGGTACGTAGCACCCATGAAACAGGTGGAATTTGAGAGTCCTAGTGAAAGCAGGAAACAGGGCTGTTGAGTTTCTCAGGAACCAAAGGCTCTCCTGAGACAGCTGGCAAAGAAGGGTCAGAAACCAGGGTCATGAAACAGATTCTGGCAAAGAAGGGTCAGAAACCAGGGTCATGAAACAGATTCTCAGAGTAGTGGAGAAATCCAAGGAGCCCCAGCATAAAAATGCTGTCAGGAAATGCCCAGTGAGTGGAAATAGCCAACAGTTGATGAAAATATGGCAGTGGAAAGGGGTTATGGGCCACCTGACAAGGATAATGAGATTGAGCTGGAAACTGGAATAGGACTGGCCAAGCTAAAAAATCAGGCCAATTAGTAATAATGAGGGTGTTTACTCGTTTGTAGATTGGCAAAATACCTCCCTGGGATGAATTAGGACAAATGATCATTTCCTGCGCTAATGATTTTGCAGAAGAAAAGGAAGAGAAGCTCTGTAGAAGGTGCAGGGAGTATCCGTCTGTGACCACTGTAATTTAATGAGGCTAATAAGTTTACGATGAACGGTCTGGTGCAAGAACAGAAAACCAAGGTAATGTGTACATAACAGGTGAACTAAAAAAACATGAATGGTAATTATGAAAAAATTGTCAATAACTCAAGAATTTTGCCAACTAATTTTTAAAAAGCATTACCAAACAACTTTTGGGAAGCACAAAGTGTGACAAGATTCAAAAAAGCATTTTAGGGGGTGAGGTTGGAACAACTAGCTTCCTTTTCCTACCCCAGCTTCTCTGGCCAAAACAATAAGAATAAATAACCATTTGCTAAGCACTTGCTTTGTGCCAGGCATCAGGCAAAACCCTCTATGTGCCTTACTTCTTTTGACCCTCAGAGCCATGGAGGTTGGGATAATAATCACGATTTCCAGATGCAGCTCAGAGAGGATTGATCAAGGCAAAAACATATTCCCAAGAAACAGACACCTTGGGGGAAAAAATGGAAATTTCATTGGAAAAACAGAGAAACTCACCTAGGAAACCCACGAAAAAGATCCACATATAATTTAAGGAGCATCCTATAAGGAACAGATATTAAAGCAAAAATAAGAGAGCTTTTGAAAGTGATTAGAATGAAGGAGCCAGCCAAAGACCCAGTGGAACCTTTGTAGATTATCAGAACACTCCTTTGGATCTATGAAAAGGAGCCAGCAGGCATGATAAATTATTTGCCTTGATCTTTTCAGACAAATATATCAAAATGAATATCATTCTTAAATCATCTTTAGAAGTAGAGATATTAGATCAAGTAGGAGTAGATGCACAGAATGTTCTAGACCTGGTTGACAAACTGGATGTGAATAAATCATGGAGACATTTTGGCATTCATCCAAGGATTCTAAAGGAATTCAAGGGTGAAATCTTGGGGCTGTTGGTTAAAGCAACTAATTTTTACCTTCAAAACTCCGGCAACCCCCTAAACTTTCATTGTCTGGTAAAATTGCCTGGCTCCATCTCTCTGCACTACATCATTTGAACATAAATTATAATATATATGTAAAACATGAAATATAATAAATCAAATAAGAAAATAGGTTTTAGACAGCAGTGATTTTGAATTCCCAACCCTGTGGTGTCACAATCTTGAAAGTCTTTGTGAACGTTTCATTCTTGAAATTGCTAAGAATTACCCAGCCCCTTATGATCACGTAGTTGTAATTAGTCACGTGAACTTAGTAGCAAAAGCACAAAGAAGCAAATGGGCAGTGACTGAGTATTTCGAGAAAGTATTCATCATACAGTGCTGCTTCACTAAAGGAAGAGAAGACTCCTGCAGCCTCGGAAATGGACATTCACTGTCCATTAATTAAATAAAAGGCATGTGGAGGATTTGAAAACTAATCAGCTTGTGATCCCTAACTGCACAGTCCAGCTGCCCGATTTGCCTGGTGGCCTGGCCCTGCTCCCAGCTGGCTCAGGCCTTCTTCCCTTTCTCATAGTCTTGACTTCGTCTGGCCCTGCTCAATCGACTGGTGCAGACACCTTGTTCTCTGCTTTACTGCAGGTGGCCCTAGCTCTCTGTCACCCATGGCCTGCAGTGCATAGAGCAGGAGTAGAATGGGAGGCCTGGCCAGAGTCAGAACACCGAATTTGTGCTGGGTGAGACAGAGAGGCCAGTACAGGGAGTTGGTCAGCATCAAAGCAAGCAGGAGTAAACAGGAGATGAGGTGAAGGTCATGCAGTGCTTTAACAGATCTTTTCTGAGCACCTAGAATGTGCTAGGCATTGTCCTGGGGGTACAAATATGAATGAGACAGCCACTGTGAGAAAGATAAACCAGTAAACAACTACACTTGAGTAGGGTTTCTCAACCTCACCACTAGTGACATTTTGGGCTGGATACTCCTTCGTTATGGGGGCTGTCTGTGCATTTCAGGATGTTTAGCAGCATCCCTGAACTCCACGCATTAGATGCTAGTAGCATTCTCTCTCACACGCAGTTGTGACAACCAAAAATGTTTGCAGATATTGCCAAATGTCCCCTGGAAGCAAAATCTTCCCGGTTGAGAATCCCAGCAGGAGGATGTGATAAGTGCCTGAATGGAGAAAGAACAGGTGACTCTGGGAACTCCTTGCACGTCTCCTTAACCCAGACCTGGCCAGGAGGGGAGGCTTCCTGGAGGAAGTCCTAGCTAAGAGGAGACCTGCTGGATGAGTAGCCCCCAGATAAAAGTATGGTGGATGAGAGTAGAGGAAGGGAAGTGCTCCAGGCTGAGGCAACAGCCAGGCCTGGAGACCAGGGGGAGGAAGCCCTAGGCCAGGTGGGTGGTTACTCATGGGTGATGGACACTCCTTTTAGTGCACAACTTTATCAATCCCCAAGAGGCAGCGTTTCACACCCAGAGTCCAATGCCTTTTGGGTGCTGTACCTACATGCACCCAGCTGCCACCAGATGAGGAGTGACATGGGTCTAGAGATGCTTAGCCTAGTGGTCACGAGTACAAGGGAAGAAGTAGATGTTCAGTCCCCTTCTTGGTGAATTTTCCATAGAAGTGGAATTCTGCCTGACTGCCTCTTTCAGCGCTAAAGTCTATTTTTGATTAACTAAATCTAATCAAATTAGAGCAAGATTCAAACTTCTTAGAAAAAACTTCTTTTCTCGCATGGCTGCCCCAGGAATTGTTTCCAATTGCTGGTAACTACAGGCTGTTTTGGCATCTGTTTAACAAAGTATGTGTTTCAATTACCTTTAAAATGCCTCTCTTTCCCCTCTCCTCCTTTTACTGACTCTTTTCTAGAGAGACTGGTTTTATTTCTGCCAGGAAAGAGCTGTGAGCTACATGCTGGGCCAACCTCAGGGCTCACCAACGATGAACCATTTGGGGAAGATGCACTCTGTCTTTGCTATGGCAGGTTCCCATGTGCAGCACGCCTCTCTTGTGGGCTCCTTACTCTCTATTGTACCTCGTGGACCCTTCTGTTCCTTAATAACAATAGCTGACACAGAACCTGCTGTGTGCCACCACAGGGCTGCGTAGGAGATGAGACAGAGGCACTGGAAGGTGGGGAAAAGTGAAATAATCAGGTCTAGCACCATCCAAACTGCTTTCATGTGAGATAGTTCATCTAATCCTCTCAGAAAACCCTCCCCAGTGGGTGGTATCACCCTCATTTTACAGATGAATAATGGGCCTGATTTCACACAGCTGCTAAGGGGCACAGGTGGGATTTGAGCCCACCTGTTAAGACTGAGCTCATGGTCCTTCTACTTCTGTATTCTGGAGGAACTACCCAGACCCATGGGCCTTGCTATGGCCCAGCTCCCATGCCACTAGGACAGATTGACAGGGGTCTTCTTAGGCTGCAAGGCAGATCTGGAGTTGAGTGACCTCCAGGACTGAAAGTGAGGCTGTCGTCTCCAGCTGTTCCTGGGGCTTCTTGTGATCCAGATTCATCCTCATTTGGGCCATTGCTTCATTGATCGTCCACAGATTGCTGAGCTGGCTTCACAAGCTGGACCCCAGTTCTCTTTACCCTTCCAGCTGACCTGCTTACTGCTCCCATGGGCAGTATGGAATGATGCTGAAGAGTCCTGGACCAGGCCTTAGGAGACCTAGATTCTAGGTACCTCTGCCTTTCCCTTGCTGTTTGCCCTTGAATGTGTTGCTTATCCAGTCTTATTTGCAAAATGATGAGCCAACCGTAAACCTACCCATTGTCTCCACTGGTGGCCCTGGGTATGGAATAACATAATGGTTATAAAGGCAGACTGAAAAGATGCATAACTTACCATTTTCAAGAGGTACTGTGTCAGCGACAGGAAGGACAAACTGAATTGGCTCATAGTAGGAACTTAATAGATGTGTATTGAACAAAGGAATGAAAGAAACTCCATCAGGAGGTGAGTTCCAGAGAGGAACTTCGTATCAGCGAGTCTAATTTTCCTGTCAGTCAAGCAGCTGGAACCTATAATAAAAGGGAAGTTTTCTGAACACTTAGTTAATATAACATATTAGGCACAAGGCATTATGGCTTCTATAAAAGAAGGTACCAAGAAGATTATAACTGGCAGGATCCCACCAATTACCCAACCACCCCCTCCTTTGCTGGATGATGAAACTGAGGATCGGAAACATTGGTGGCTAGATCAAGTTCACATGTACTCAGAGGTAAAGCTAAGATTATTTGACCTATCAGTTAAGGTCTGTTTAGACTGTGGGTATGTGGAAAAACAGAAACCCTAGAATATCTTTTATTTGGGATTTTCAAATAACTTTTGATAAGGTGTCCCAGGAAAGGTTCTTAAAGATTTAATCATCATGGGATTGGAGTAAATGAGATTATGACCTGTGCTGAAGAGAGGACTTCATAGTTAGGCATACATGGAGGGAAAAGTGGAGTCAATGATTTTTTTCATAGTGTTTGTTCATTAATGAACCTATTCATTCACTCAACCAATATTTACTGAGCACCCACCATTGTATGCTGAGTGCTGAGCTAAGTGCTGGGATATAGTAGTGGGCAGACAAGCCCTGCCCCGAAGGAGCTTCTGGTCTGTCTGTAACCAGACTCATTCTAAAATGGCTGGAGAAGGTATACAGTGAGCTGCTAAAGGTAATAAGATGGAGCTCAACCATAAAAGCTCCTGAGAGGACTGTGTTAGAGGACAGGGACATAACCGGTGGCTTCAAAATGGGCAATTCCAAGTAAAAGCATCAAGCATGGCAGTCTGGAGTTTTAGGAAATCCAGTGGTTTGCACAGAAAGGAGAAAGGTCAAAGGAGGCAGACCTGCTAGGAGGCTACTGCGAGAATCTGAGTGTGGGTGCTGAGCCTTTAGACGGAGCTGTGCAGCCAGAATGGAGAGGAAGGGTGTCCACTGAGTCATGTTCCAAAGTATCATTGGCTGCCTCACCTGGAGGGTGAAGGGGAGGAAAGAGGCAAAGGTGATGCTGAGGTTTCTTGCTAGAAGAGTGGAAGGACATAGTAGCAATGGAGAGCTGGGGTGGCAAAGACAGTGAGTTTGCTTGATGGAAGGTGACAAGGGCAGTTGGGGCAGGGTGATTGGGAAGGGGTGGCAGAGTGGTCCAGGTGAGCTGTCATCGCAACAGATGTTTGACCTCACTTGGATGAGTACCTTCGCGGACCTTAGGAAGAGGATGATTTCTTGTATCATCAAGGAAGCTGAACTCTCTAGGAAGGAAAGTAGTTGAAGAGCAAAACAGAAGGTTGCTGGGGATTCACCATTCATTCTTTCTTTTTTTTTTAAAAAAAAATTCTTATTGTGCAAGTTTTCAAACAAACACAAAAATACTGAGAATAGTACAATAAACCTCCATGTGCCCATTACGTTGCTTCAACATTTGACAACATTTGCCAATATTGCTTTGTCAACCTCCTCCCAGGAGTACTTTTCCCTCTCGTGGGAGTAAAGTAAACCTCAGATTTATATCACTTTATCCATTAATACTTAATTATATGTTTTTACAGATAAAGACTTTTTAAAAACATAACTTCAGTATTATATCTAAACAAATAAATAATTCCAAGTTATTATTTAATAATGAGCCTATATTCAAATTTCCCTGATTGTCCTCAAAATGGCTTTTAATATTTGATTTTTGAAGTCAGGGATCAGATGAGGTCCAAATGTTACATTTGACTGACACGTCTCTTGAGTCTTTTCATCTCTAACAGATCCCTCTCCTTTTATACACCATTTACTTATTGAGAAGCTGTGGCACTTGTCCTGTAGAACATTCAGTTTTTTTTAGAGCACCTTGAATTACTATTTTAGATTCACTTCTTTTCAAAATAATGGGCATAAATTGTTAGGTGATTCTGGAATTATCTTTCTGTGTTCCTTCTGTCTCCGGAGTCTTCATCATCATGAGTGATGCTGCTCATGGTTTGGAAGAGCAAGCTGGGTGCCAGGCTGAGCAAGGGCAACAAGTATTTTCTGGACCAGTGGTGCATTGAGAGCACAGCATGTGTGATGCTGTGCCAGGACATTTGGGAAATTCAGGGAAAGTGGAAGTGCCTTTGCTTGGCTCTGAGGAGTTTAGCGCTCAGTTGGAGGGAAGAGGATTACATGAAACTGACAGATTAACACAGACAGCATGGTGTCAGGAAGTCAAGGAAAGCTGCACTTGGCTCAGACTTCAGCCTTGACACTTAACAGCTCTGTGATCGTGAACAAGTCACTTCGCCTATCTGAACCTAATTCCTTTTCTTTAAAATAGGGACAATAAATTCTACCTATTTCAGAATTATGGGAAAAGCAGGCAGCATGGGCCCTGGAGTAACACAGTCGAGAGTTGTCTCTAAGCTCTGCTTCTTCCTAATAATGTTAAGTGTTCACAGTCGCTGGGCAGTGTCCTCTGTGCCAGTCCTGTGCTCAGCGCTTCATGTGCATGACCTCATGTTAGGCCTCTCAGCAACTCCATTTTATAGGTCACAAAACTGAGGCTTAGAGAAGCAGTTTGTGCACATTTCCCTACTTAGGGACCTGGGATTCAACCCAGGTAGGCTAATACAGAGCTCACCCTCTAACTGCTGGGATGTATTACTTTTGCCAAACAGGTTCATCAGGGCTCAGTATCCTTGTTTGTAAGGAGGGAGATGTTGTATCCATTTTATGGAATTATCATGAGAATTAAATAGGGAAAATATATTCAGCAGATGGCAAATGCTCAAAAATATTTCTTTTCATGGGAGTTATAAAATAATAAATTGTTATACCAGTAGTTGGACAATTTTATGAAATACTACATTGTGCAGAGCCATCTATAAATGTAATAGGAGTATGGAGAATGGAGACATGAACTCGGGTTGAAGCCTCTATGGCGAGGGAGGAGTCAGGTAGGACCCAGTGGATATTTGACCATCACAGAAGGTAAAAGTACATTTCAGGGCCTTTCAGGATGGGGGAACAGGCCAAGCAGAGAAACTTGACAGAAAAGAGTATTAAAAATACCTGCTTTGAACTTCCTAGTTGTCCTCTTCGTACAAGTGAATGTTTAAATGGTCAGAGAGAACACACCTATGCATCCCTGGCCCCTTTGAGAAAAGTTTGTAGGAAATTACAAAAAGAAGCAACGGTTGAGAGCCTCATGCTCTGGGTGAGTCTCAGCACAATGTCTGACCCATCTGTCTGTGATCTCAGCTGGTTACTGAACTTTGCATCTCATTGTTTCTCCCTCAGTGAAATGGAGACCCTAAAGGACTACATCTTAGGCTTGTTTGTGGAATTTTATGAGATAATGTGGGACAACAATCCAGAGAAGTCGAGACCCAGATTTATTCCATTCCCACCTCCCCATCCCTTTCTGCCTCTCTTAGGGTCTAGTCTTCCTTTCCCTTCACCCCCTGAAGGGCAGCCAGGACTCTGGGTTACCCTGGGTCAAAGGCCAGGCTGCTAAAGCAATAGGGTGAGGATGTTCTCAAAGGCTCATTTCTTTCTGCAGAAACACAGTCCTGGATAAGAAAGGGTGTGAATCAAGAGGTGGGCGCTTGCGGGTGCTCATCTGGGCCTGGTTAATTGTTCTGCTCCCCTTATTTGCTTGGATAAGAAGTTTATTCCCAATTTCCTGAAAAATTTAGAGAGTCCTTCAGTCTAAAATTGTGAAGTCATTTGTCCTTGGACTTTTGACCGCCCTTGGGACTCTTCCCTTCTTCAAGTGCTCAGCACCGGGGTCTCTGTAGGTAGCAGAGATTTTAAAGGTCACTAACGTTTTGGTATGAGGTGACTGTGTCTGCTGCTCTGCCCTCATGCTCCGTGCAGACCTCAAGGCGATGGATGCAAACAGGTAATGATCTGTTGCAAGACTGATGAGCAATACCCACCTTGGAGAGAGGGTGTGGAAGGCACTGCTGGGGAAACATGGGAGATTTCCCTGCCCGGAATTGGAGACTCAGCTGGGCTTCCTGGAGAAAGCACCTAGAGAATGAATGTGACTTAGCCAGATTTACCAGGAAGAGGAAACAGCATTTACAAAAGCCTGGAAGAGAGAGGAATGAGTCCGTGATGGATTTGGGACACCTGGAGAGCTGTTTCTGCAGGGCTGCCAGGCCCCTCAGATCTCTCCACAGAGGGCAGTGCAGTCATTGCCGGAAGCCTTGCCATGTAGAACCTGAGCCTGGTGTAACAAGGACGTGGGGCATGTGACAGGCTGGGAGGTAGAAGGAGCGCTTCCTAGGAATCCATGGTCTGCCTTCCCGCTTCTGAGTACCTCACCACTGTGTGATCACCACAAAGCTCACCCCTAGGGCCCTCATTTTTGTCATGAATGAAGTCAAGACTCCATGAGTTCCTTTCAGTTCCTCAGTTCCATGGCTCTCTCAAATTATTTTTAAAGCTGAGAAAAAAAAAAAATCAAGTAACTACTGAAAACAGATTTCAGTCCTTATTAGGTTGCAAAGTGGGAACAGAAACAGAACCTGGTATTGAGAAAGAATTCAAGGAAACATTTGAGAAGAGACATCTTTGATATTGAGTAGATAAAGAATCCATGGCAATTCAAGTCAATGCTGAGCTCGAATTACCAAAAAACAAGAGGTGAATCGCAGGAGAAATCTGAGAAAGAAGAGAAAAACTCTCCTCAGAAGCAAATGGGCATTTGAAAACAAGTGACTGAGGGTTTCCCCCGGGTGTGGTGAGTTACTTGGTAAATATGGAGGCCAGTGGCTGGCACAGGAGATGTGCAGGGCGGTGGCAGCAGCAGACATGCATCAGAGAGCTTGAGCTCTCGGGAGGGGCTGGCTTGTGTTTGCTTAGAGAGAGATGCAGGCAGAGGTTGTGGGGCACAGGGAGGACATTCGCTCCCTGCTCTGTGTGCAGGCACTGGAGGGGTCTGGCCCGAGAGACCAGAAGTCTGTTTGCAGAGCTGAGTTAGTGCCAGCTGGGCAGGGTAGGACTGGCATCTGACGTGTGGTGGTGTGCGTGTGGTGACGTATGGTGGTGTGAGTGTCGTAGGATGTGTTTGTGTGGGGCACGTACTTGATGTTGCCTGGGGACCTCTGAGGCCATGGATCAGAATCCCTTAGGAAACTGGATGAGTGGGGCTGCAGCTGAGCGGTTGTCTGCTCTGCTTGCTGAGCAGAAGCCAGATTCCCACATGGAATCCGAGAAAGGAGGGGAGAATGGGTTTTCTCTCCAGTGGCATTATAATATTATAGAACCAGGCAGAATCAAGCATCATCGTCATCTTCACAACAGCAACAATAAGTATCTGTTATGTGCCAAACATTAGGCTAGGTCCATTATTTACACAACAACCCACCAAGTGGGCATGATTTTTATTATCCCCATTTTACCCATTTTTCCTCCAATGAGGAAATGAATGGAGTCTCAAAAAGGTTCAGCCTCAAATCTACTGAGTTGCAGAGATGAAGATTCATACAAAGTTTACCTCCTTCTCTTTCATGGGACACAATGTGAATTGCGTTTTCCAGTCCCAAGCAGTTATAGAAATTTGCCAGTGCTCCCAGTAATGCAAAAGAAAAGCAACATTGTTTTCAAATTTTTATTTTAATGAACATAGAAGTGATGTCTTTTATTGCTATAACTTCCAATTCTTTGATAACTAGTGAAGGGAGCCATGTATTTACTATTTGTCCTGTCACAAATGAAGACAGTGCAGGTGAGTTTAAGTGACCTGTTTAAGTGACCTGTCTAAAGTCACACAGCCAGTCATTGGAAGGGCCGAGGCCAAAACTCTCCACGGGCTCTCCTGACTGACTCCTCCTTGCTGCTGCCCTGGGCTGAGCTCCCAGCCCCCCTCATCCTGACACCTCCGGGGGAGGTACTGAAGCCCCGCTAATGTGGAGGGCTGTCCATGGGGAAGAAAGAACAGGACAGGCAGCTCCTGGACCAAAGCATCCTGACATGAAATCCTTCTACAAACAGCCCTGGAATCTCTTCTGATGAATAATAGGCAACCATTCAGACATACTTTAAAATAGCTGGTTTGTTTTGAAATTAAAAAAAAAATACAAAGAAGAAAAACATTGGAAGAGGCAGATGGCCTGTTTTAAAAGAGTTCTAACTGGGGATTTTAAAAGCTAATATAAAAACCAGCTAATAACCTGCCCATCACAATCCAAAGATGAGTACACCTAAGAGCTCACTAAGGCACTTAGGGGCAAGAATAGCCGTTACTGTGAAATCCACTGTGTAACGAGCACTGACTGTTGGGTATCATGCTAGGTGCTTCTTGAGTATTCTCATTTATTCCTTACAACCACCTGATAAGATAGATGCTGTTATTATCATTATCACCATTTTATAGATAGACAAACTGAGGCTTAGAGAGGTTCTGATATTTTTTTAGGTCACAAGATATTTTAAGTGACAAAGCTGGGGCTTGAACATAGGCCCTGATCCCTGTGTTTGTGCTCTCAATTATTTATGTTACCAGACACCCTGAGTCTTAGCCAGTGGATTGTCAGCAGCCCTCTGGCTGGCCTGCAGAGGGGCAATCATTATGAAAACAAAACAAACCTACTGAATAATAGGTATTGGTCTAGAAAAGAGCCCCAAGAGACCACTTGTCAAGACCAGTTTTCAGTTATTGTACTTGAGGTTCAAGAAATTAGGTGATTTGTCCTAGGTAACCACTCTCAGTGTTGGAGCTGAAATGACCCAGGCTCAAGGGTTCAAGCATCATGCCTCCACCTGGGCTATCACCCTTTGCACCCACCATGTGTGTGCGTACACACACACAAACACACACACACACACACACAACACAACTCAATCACTCACACACCAGAACAGCTAAGAATAAAATGGGTTCAAATAACTCAAGCAAACAGTTGGTTGAAATTACAGACTCTGAGGCCAGTGGGCACCGTGCCAGGGCATTCTAATTTCATCTCTACTGAGAAACTCGTATCTCCTTTTTAAAGAGAAGAGTCATTTTGATTTCAGCAATCCTGGCAGGAGGTTTTTCAGTATAAATTCCTCCCAGGCCTTCCTAAGTTAAAATGAGGAACAGCTGATCCTTATCTAATATATGGTTTTCCGTGGTACTTTTATGAGTGAGTAGGATGAGCAGAGAGGAAAGATCCTTTAAGGGAATCAATGTGTGGCCGCTCTCTCCCCTGTGCTGCCTCTAACACCTAAGATTTATTTTATAAACACATATATAGTGCTGACTGTACAGCAGGCGCTGTTCAGAACAATGTGGAAATAGTAACATCTTCATCACAAACCTATGAGGGGGAAACTGAGGCAGAACGAAGCTAAGTAACTTGCCCAAAGTCACTTAGCTGGTGAGTGGCAGAGCTGGTAGCCTGGCTTCAGTGCCCGATACTCGTGGGCAGTGGAAAGTTACAGTTTCTTCTAACATAGCGTTCATTATCTTCATGCAGGACTTTTCTCACACACAAGAGTAAGCCTGAAGTTCACGCATTCCATGACCTTGCGGGGAAGAAAGAACCAAACTCCAACAAGCAATGGGAAATGAGTCAGTGTGTGTTTATTTTGGGGATTTATTTTGTGAGAGCGATTTGTTGAATGAATGAGCGAATGAAACGTGGGCTTTTGGCAGCTTCTCTTTGCCACTCCGATATTCCATGATTTATTTCTCATGATCTTCTAAGCCATCTAATTTAAATGCCCACAAATTCAGATATTACCATTTATAATTGGCCCTCCTCTGCCTGTCTGCCTCTGGCACAGTGAAGTCGACTACATTTCACCCTTTGTGCGTTTGACCTCTTACTCTAAAAATAAGGGCCAGATGAATGCTCGTATTCTTCGTAGGACAGATGATGGTTTTACTGGATGAGTGTGGTTTATGCTTTCGAACAGCTGCATGTATGGAAGGAAATTATCTGAGTAACCCATTTTCAGACCTTGACACATACATTTGGTTTAAAACTCAATATGCACTTTCTCAAAAAGGAAATGAATGTAAACAATCTTCTTGTACATTATCCTGCACATCTGATTCCTGTGTTTTAATGGTTTCTCTTTTGACTCTAGTATATATGTTGATAATGGGAAAGGAAGTCCTGTTCATTCACCTCTTCATGATGATGTGAAAACTGTAGAATGTTAGAGCTGACAGGGGCCCTGGAGATCGTCACAGGTGACCCTCTCATTTTATAAGAGGATTCCGATGCCAGAGAAGTTCGGTTCTCTGGGGCCCCTCGAATCCATTGGTGGTGAACATGGACCTAGAACCAGATTGCCTGACTGCAGGCCAACTGAGTTGGCTGACGCTGGGATGAATGCTGAAAAGCTGGTGTTCCGAGGTTCTCTGGCCCACTGTAGCTCCCTGCCTGACACCTCCTCAACCACCTTGCCCACACTAGGGATCGCCTGTCTGTTATCTCAGACATCTCTTCAGGACTTCTGGCCTGGAGTCCTTTCAAGTATCAGGCCCTCTTCTTCAGAACAATACAAGGGCCTCCTGACTGACAGCCCACAGTCTTGCTGCTCATCTCCCCACAAACACACACAAAACACTTTGACACACACCCATCATACCCAAAAGGCCAGTCTTGATTGCATTGGTCCTTTTTCAAAATGCTGTTGTCCATTTCATTAACTGATGTGTCCCAATCATCTAGAACAGCGTCAGGCCCATAGAAGACACTCAGTAAATGTTTGTTGAATGAATAAATAGCTCCTTATTTCCCACTGCATAAATGAATTGTCACTCCTTACCCTGGTGTTCAAGGCCCTTTACCATCTGGCACTAATCTTTTCCCATTTTCCCCCTTCTATCCTTTGCTAATTAAGAAAAAATCCTAATTATTCTTTTTTTAGACTAACAATTTATTGGGTGTTTACTATAGGCCAGGGCCTATCTAACCTCTTTATGTGTATTAACTCACTTAAGTGGCAAAACAACCCTATAAAGTTGGTACTATCATTATTAGTATTTTACCAATGGGGAAACTGAGTCACAGAAAGGATAAACTACCTGTCACTTCTAGGACAAGGCAGAGCTTGGATTCAAACTCAGGTAGGGTGACTTCACAGCCCATGCACATAACCACTGTGCTACAGGTAGCTCTCCTATAATTAATTTGTATTTATTTATTTTTCTTCCCACTCTGAGAAACTTTTCTTTTGATGCAGGCCCAGTGTTCCCATCCCCAACACTTCACACGGCAGAGCAATGGCTGTCTGCAGTACAGGCGCCCACGTGGAGCAACAGGCAGGCAGGGGCACAGCAGTCACGGCCCCAGTCCACTCGGCAGGGTGGTCTCGTCTGGGTTCCATCTACCAAGTCCTTGTCCTCGTAGGTGCCCGGCCTCCCAGGGCTTTGGTCAGCAGTAACGCTGCCTGCTGCAGCGCATCCTCCAATGTTTCCTGGGGCCACTGGGCGTGCGTTGCCACCTCACTGTAGAGTGGCCCTCCTCTGCACCCCTGGCCTGGTGCCCTTGGGGACCCTGAGCTTCTGCACCACTGCATGTGTGTTGGCCTTGGCAAGTGCCAGGGCCCTAGGCACTGAGATGCTCCCCTAATTTATTTTTAATTTCAGAATTCAACAGTCTAGAAGTCTATAAAGTAAAAAGTGACAGTTCTCCACCCCTACAAAAAAAAATTTGAAATAATCAATGTAAATCCTTCTATATGGTTTTCTTATGTTTTCATGAATATTTATATAATTTTAAAACAAAAATTGGCTCATATTATACATATTACAGCTTGCCTTTTCCACTTACTGTATTTTTGAGATCTTTTCATGTTAGTATATGTATCGCCAGCTCATTCTTTTTCACTGTTGCCTAGTGTTCCACTGTATAGATACACCATAATATATTTGATCAGTCCCTGCTCTTGAACACTTAGGCGGTTCCCTCAGAAACAGCACTGGAGGGAACATCACTGTACATCTCTCTCTGTACAATGTTAATATTTCTATAAGTTTAGATTCCTAAAAATGGGATTGCTGAATCTTAGGGTATATACACTTAAAACTGTGATGTATGTTGATAAATAGTCCTCTCAAAATGTCGTACCCACTTATCCTCCTGCCAGTAGTGTCTTGAAATTCCCTGGGATTTTCTTTTCCTTTGTGTACAAGTTCAGGAAGTGAACACTAGCTCCCTTCCTGACCGTCCCAGAGAAGCGCGTGTTGTCTGCTTCTCATGCTTCTCTTTCTACAGAGGAAACTTATTTCTTCTTCCCACGTTGCTTGGCTATATCACATCCCCCCTGTTCACTCACTTGTGCCTTTCTCTCTCTTTCTCTCACTCTCTCTCCCCTCCCTCAGTTATGCAAAAACATAATGGAGAGCCTCATTCAGGCCAAGGTTTCTTGTCAAGGGCACATGGAGGCTACTTTGAGAAGAGTGAACTCTGTGTTCCTGGCTGTGATGATGCTTTTCTTGGTGCTGGTTGGGGTTGATGCTCATCTTCTTGCAGTATTGGTGTTTGCCTATATTGGTAAAAAGACCCCATCATCTTGTCCCTCTTATTTGGGCGCAGCAAATGAGTGTGATTAAGAAAGGAACAAGGGGTTACAATGGAAGGCAAAGGAGAGAAGAGCCTGTTCGATGCTGAAGGAGACGGAAAGGGAAGGACAGAGGCGTCGTGCTGGCTGAACCTCTCCTTTGTGCCACCTCTTTTGCTTGGTACTTTACATACATTATTCCATTTAATCCTCCAGTGAGAACAGACTAAACAGATTAGGAATGTTCTGTCTGGAAAGAGGAGGAGGATGCGAACAAAGTAGCTAATGTCATAAATAGTTCTAATGTAACTACTACGGAGAAGAGACCCCTTGAAGTTAGAGCAGAGCAAATCTAGGACAAAAGTAAAGTACTTCTGAAAGTGGCTCGTAAATAGTGGACTTTGTAGCCAAAAGTGTGGTGCAGATGGAAAACTTAGATTTTTAAGGTTTTAGAAAACTGCATGATAATGGATTGCCCCTGGATTTCTAAGGAGAGGTAGGATACTTAGGGTCCTTAGCCATTCCTGTTGATGTCAGGTGACTTAACCAGGCCTACCCAGCCCTAGGGTCCATGAAGGTACTGGGGGGGTGTGCATTCTGGTCTTCCTTCACCTTTCTTTAAGCCAGAATCTCTCTACTTCTTATCTCTTGTAAGTTCTGGGCTTTCACATGAGATTTCTCTTGAAAACAATTTTTTGTTATTAAAAGAAAAAAAATGTCTACAAACCATTGCATTAGTTGTTTGATTTCACTGTTGGAGACGAGTCCTGGGCTGAACGGACTGCGTGTCTAACCCACTGTGGCAGTTTACCTGTGGAGCAAGGCTGCCCCGTGGCTCCTCTGACTTCCGTAGTACAGGCTAGAGCCTGCCAGCCTCCTTGTCCATTCCTGACCCTCATCATGGGGGAGGGAGGGGAAGAGAGGGCAAGTGCAGCAGCAAGAACTGTTCCCTGTTAGTGGAAGGACAATCCCAGTCCACTTGTAAGACCTCCTGACCCCCACCCCACCCTGCCTCGGGCGAAGTCTGAGCTTCTCAGAGCTGGGAGCCTCAGCCTGGCCCATAGGTTCTCTCTTCCCAGGGCTGTCACTGAGCTTTTTATTTAACTCCTACTCGTGCCTGGGCTTTCCCTTGGGCTCTGAGTCAGAAAACACGGATTGAAATCTCTTCCTGGCTGTTTTGCATCTGTAAGATTTTATATTACTCTGAACCTCTCTCTAAGCCTCGGTCTCATCTGTTTCTGTAGCAACTCCTGTTGGACGGTTATGAAGATTGACTGAGATCATGCAAGTAAAACACTTAGCAGAGTGGCTACAACGTGGTAAATCCTCAATAAATGGTGGCTGTAGTTTCTGCTGACGTTCTGTTGTTTTTGTGTCTCGCACCATCATTGCTAACTTCCGATTCCCAGACCTGTGACTTGGGAGGGACTTTTGATTCCTGCCGGGGTACGGTCTTCTGAATCACCAATGCCCCACCCAGACGTCTGCCTGCTTCTTTCCAGTCCCATGGCTCACGTGATCAGTACTGACCTTTCTGTCCTTGACCATACTTGGGTTGATATCATAAAGGACAGTACACGATACACAGGAATACACAATAACAACTCTCTTTGTACTCTTACTGAATTTAGAGAAGTGCACTGTATCTACAAAAGCACTTCACATATGCTGTTTCGTATTTGACAGTCTTTTTTGAAATTGAGTGCTTCAAATATCAGTGGCAAAGCCAGGGGCTTGCTAGTGGCATAGAGAAGTAGAAACCCAGGTCCTCTGATTCCCATCTTCTTACTGTTCCCTGCCATTGTAGAGTTTATGCATCAAAACATGCTGTTTTGCTTTGATTTATATATACTTGTAGATTTCCGCTTGAATCTGGCAGCAGGAAGAAAGTGAGAGTCTAGCTTTTACTTCTCTCTAGCCATACTGTAATCAGCTGCTAAAACTTAGGAAAACGGTTTGAGTGTTAATGAAAAAAAAATTTTACCTTTGACCTATTCTTGTTTCAAAATGTTCTGAATTTATACCAACAAACAGCTGTCGAGATGTTTGTCAAAATTATTGCTCTCCCAAAGGCCTAAATAAATACCTGAGATAAAAAGAAAATATGAGTAAAAAATAACAAAAGTAGCCAAACTGCTTTAATGAACAGAAAATGGCATTATTCTTCTAAGAAAGACATTCTAATCAAAATCATTTTGCCTCTGTAACCTGCAAATCCTGCCGTCTTAAGGGCATATTAGTTATGTCTCCCTGTGCCAAAAATCACAAGACCTTTTATTCTTGTTCTCATGATCCACTGCCGCACTCTATTCAGAAAGTTCTGGGATGGATTTTTTTATTTTTCTGGCTCCTTTGATGTTCCCTAAATGGAGACACTTTAAGTTGTGGGTTTGGAGTATGTCACATGAGTTTTCATGTTAGAATCCCTTGGCAAATCCTATTTGCCTTTCAAGAATTATGTCAGGAGTATAGACCCTTTCTAAGGTTTGTCTAGGAAATAACTGGCCATGTGGAAAAGTTTTTATGCACAAATATGTACATCACAACAGCTTTTATGATAGCGAAAATCTGGAAACAAATTTACACTAAGAAGAGAATGGTTAATTACACTGTGGTTTGATCATGGGGTAGCTCTCACATAACAAGTAATGCCTTTTAATATGGGAGAAAGCTTGATTGTCATGTTATGTAGGAAAAGCAGACTATAAATTGTATATAATATGATCACAACTATGTAAAAATATATAATGATGTTGGTATCATGTGTGATCTTTCTCTTCTCTTTATTTTCTCATTTTTCCATAATGAGCATGAATTTTGATATTTGGAGGGAAATTTTTTTTTACTGAAAACAGAAGCATTATGCTTCTGTGTTGGTAATTTTCAGTTTGATTTGTCCTGTAGTGCTGCAGAAGGTTTCTTTGATTTCTCTAGAACAGTGTTTCTCATCCTCAGCCAGTTTGGGGTTGAATAATTATTGTGGGAGCTGCCCATTGGCCTCTACCCATTAGATGCCAGCAGCATGTCCTCAAATGTGTCACCCAGAATGTCTCCACCAATTGCCAGATGTCCCCTCGGGGGCAAAATGGCCTCTGGTTGACAACCTCTGTTCTAGAATCATATGCTCATACTTTCCCAAAAGCCCACTCTCCCGTGCAGTGCATGAGAGACCAGAGAGATGGGGAGCAGGAAAGAGAATGTCAGGAGATTAATCTGGAGGGTTTTGGTGACCGAGTTGTGCCTGGAGCTTGTAAGGCCTTAGGTCAGTGTGATAAGGAAGAAGGGAGAGAGTGGGGAGGGGTCCTGGAGACCCTTCCAAGGGGAGGCAGGTGCCAGCACAGCCAGGAAGGCAGAGCTGGTGTTCCCAGTGAGCACATGGCTTTCACAAAGAAGCCATGGTAACCAGCAGTCCAAGGGCCACCGGGCTCAGGGAGACCTACCAAGAGGTAGCATTGTCTGTTCAGTTGTGCACAGTAATGGAGAAATCTAGGAATTCATTCATTCATGAAACACTTGTTTGTCAGAGAGGTGTTTGCCATCAGAAAAAGTGTGTCACTAGGTAGCAGGATTCCTTCCAGTGACAGGGTGGTATTCAACGAGAGGACTTCAGCCCCTTGCAGGCAGAGGTGGAGTGAGGAACAAGTCTGGCAGGTAACAAAGCTCAGAAGGACTGAGATATGAGCAGTTCTGGTTACAGGAAGGCAGTGGAAACCCAACTTCCAAGCCTGAGAGCGGAATGAGAGCAGAAATGCACTTGACTAGACATTGTGGAGGCTGCACCAGGGAACTAAAGCTCCTTAAATTTCTCTTGACTTCGAACAGGATTGTCCTCAGATCATGGGGCAGCATACAGCTTGCAAGTAGAAGGAGCAGAGCCTCAGATGAGGAGGTGGAGGGATGGGAGAGAGCCCTGAGGACACTGCCCAGTTGGAAGTGAGAGTGTGCAGGGTCTGAGGTCTAGACTGAGACATTTGTACGTGGTCTTGTAAGGCGAGAAAGAGACAGAGCCAGTTTTCCTATAGAAAACTGATCACCAGAAGTGAACCAAAGAATGTCCCCTTTTGAATTTTGATGAGTAGTGTTAAATTACCTTTCAAAATGACAGTATAATGGTCAATGGGTAAAATATAATTTTGGCATTTTATGGTGCTTGAATAATAAATTTATTATTTTAAATGTTTATAGAGGTTTATAGCTATTGCAGCTTGGCTTTCATGACCTGTTGATGATCATATCTCTGATTTATATGATGTCTAGTCAGGAACACAATCCCTAATCATAAATTTTTTTTCTATGGGAAAATATAACTTGCTTTATAACAGTCTGCTTTATGACATGCTTTCCAGAAATGATGTGTGGCAAAAAGTGAAAGTTGTCTATAAAGTTGGTGTTTGTTTTATCTGTTTATGAATTTTCATGCTTTTGTCTTCCTTAATGGCTAATTTATTTTTCCTCCTCTACTGGAAATATATATTTAATAAGGCTTGAAATCTTTTTAAAAAGTGTGTGAAGCACAAGGAAGATGAATAGGTGGATTAAGTAAGATGGTGATTCAGACTGAGTATTATATGTATTTTCTATTTCATGAGATAAATGCATTCAATTGGTTTGAATGATGTGAAATTTCCGTTTATAGTTCAAAACAGTCAAATATCAGCAATTTCATATGGTTCAATCTAATAGTAATATTGGCTTTAAAGAAAATTTCTGTGAAATGAATTTTCTGGTTTTTATTGCTTTCTTAAAAATTCAGAGATTCATTTCCCTGAAGACAGAGTTGAAAACTTTGGCTGTGTATCATGCTGAGGATGGCTGGAATTCAAAAATTATTCTTGCTTAGAATGATTGTTTCCATTGGAACAAAAGTTCTCAACCCTGGCCGTTCACGGAATCATATTTAAAATTGGGGAACATTTAAAAGATACTGACAGGGCCCATCCTGGACTGATAAATCAGAACCTTGGAGGTGGGGTGGGGAGGGGCAGTCTCATGCTCCGTACTTTCTGTTCCCCAGGTGACACTAAGCTACAGCCAGGTTTGAGAACCTCTGCACTAGAATTTCACTTTGAGGAGTCTCAACAGAGCTTTTCTGTGCCTTAGAAAGACAAAAACACAACCCTGCTCCTGGTCGATTTCCCAGACTTGTTTTGGAAAATCAAAATCCAAAGATGAAATGTGACAAAAATAAATGTTTAACTTGATGGAACCCATGTTTTGGTTTTCATTCAACAGGACATATGTGCCTTGTCCTATGGCTGGGTATTCTGGGGAAATAGGTTAATGATGAAGAGTTTGGCCGCTTTAGAAAGCCAGGGGATTCTATGAAATGTCCCCACTAGGCAAATCTATAGACATAGAAAGTAGGTTAATGGTTGCCTAGGCCTGGGGAAGTTGGGGGTAAACGGGGAGTGGCTGCTAATGGGAATAGGGCTTCTTTTTGGGGTAATGAAAATGATCCAAAATTGACTATAGTGATGATTATGCAACTGTGAATATACCAAAAAACATTGACTTGTTTACAGTCATGTGCTGCATAGTGACATTTCAGTCAACAACAGACTGCATGCACGACGGTGGTCCCATAAGATTGGTACCATATAGCTTAGTGCAGCAGGCTGTACCGTCTAGGTTTGTGTAAGTACACTCTATAATGTTTGCACAACGACAAAATCACCTGATGATGCATTTCTCAGAACATATCCCTGTCATTAAGCAAGGCATGACTGTACGTCAAATGGGTGAATTGTATGGTATGTGAGTTACATCTCAATAAAGTTGCTGTTAAAAAAAAAAGCCAAGGTTGTCCTTTTCTGGGAGGACTTAACACTGAATCAGTGAGTTAGAAACAGCAGAGAAGAAACTAGTGCTGTACACCTAGTCCTTTCAAAATCGACAGAGTTTAAAATGGGGACAATAGCTGAGAGCACAATAAAGTAAATCCTGCTTGGAGGCATGTAATTATCACCTCTATTTCAGATAGCACCTAAGTGTTCAGAGGAGAAGATGGGCTGAAGCCATGCAGATGTCCTGGTACATCCAGTGGGTGAGAAAAAGACAAGATGTTTCATGGACCTCACTGTGTCCCAGGCACTGCTCTAAGTGCTTACCTTTACTAGGTCACTTAATCACCACACAGTTATCTCCATTTTATCACAGTGAACTGAGGTACAGAGAAGGTCACTGACCCAAGGTCATATACTGGTCAAGTAGTGACATTAAGACTGCCTTAAGGAGCAGGTAGGATTCTGATAGGAATATGATGATAAAGGCATCTGGGGTGATGCTATGGCAGGAAAGCTTGGGTGTGCTAAGGGGATGGATAGTAAGCAGCTTGGTTTGGCAGGAGCCGTGGGTCCCTATAGGGTAATAATTGAGGCTGAGGCCAGAAAGATGGACAGGGAGAGGTTACTGAGATGCCCTCATGACTGCATCTCAAGATGCAGTGGGTGGGCACCATTGAAGATGATTGACTCAAAGCAAGGTGTAAGAAGGCCATGTTCAGTCTTCTCAAGGCACAGGTATGTGTGTCTGCATGGGGGGATCTCTGGGTCTATTTAAAAGCAGCTGTGAGTATATTGTCTGGAGCACCATCCTGTCCCCTGCATCTCACCTGGTGTATGGATGGGCACACGACAGGACTTGCCCACCCATCTGGCCCTGTGACCAGGCCACTGGGGAGCAGCCACCAAAAGAGAAGCTACAATGACCTGTGGGAACTGCAGGGCCTCCGTAGAACCTGCTCTAGAACCTTAAATTCCTTGCCTTGATGGCAAAGTCCCAGCCCAGGGGACTCCCCGAGCCCAGAATGCTCAGGACATTTGGTGTCAAGCCTCCTGGACTGAAAGGCAAACCCTCCAAAGGGGAAGGACAAGGTTGTTCTCCTTTGACCCCTACTCTCCCCAAAGGTGGAGCAAGTTGAGTTTCCCAGCCTTTCCCTTCCAGCCTGTCTCACCGCTGAGACAGACAGGGACGGACAGTAACGTGGCTAACGGGCAGAGAAGGAAGAACATCTGGCATCTCAGGCTGACAGTCTGATCTCCAGTCGGAACCTGCACTTCAGAGCCAGTAACTTTTCATCCCCGGGAACACATTCCCCTCGACCTTCTAGCCCAGCTTTGTCCAGCTCAGGGCTTAGTTCGTTCAGGGAGGCCTTTCCATGATCTCTCCCTGGTCTGACTTCCTGTCATTTTTGGATTTTTACACCAAGCCTCACAGCACCTCACTTATAGGTAGCTTTGCTTGCTGTTATGATCTCCACAATACCCCAGATGAGAGTTCACAGCACCGCTATTCTTTCCTTATTTATTCATCTCCAGACCTCGCAATAGGTTAGTTCTGCTACACCCTGATTTTTTGCCGTTGCATGATTCCAGGCACACGGTAGCTGCTCACATCCAGTGAAGTCAGCTGTTCCCAGTTGCCTGAACCTCTCTTCTCACTTATTATCTCCTGTCTTGTCCTATTAGTTAACTTTCCCTTCCTTTCAACCATCCCTGGTCATGTAAGAGACACTCAATGAAGCAGGGGTGAGTCATTGATTGCTCAGTAAGCACTTCACAGGGTAGGGAGGAAGGGCGATAATTGTTCTGATATCCAAAACCAGGGCAAACAGCAGGTCTCCGGAGGACACTCATCTCAGACACTGTCCTCACTTCTCTTCCTCCTGCCCCTGCCTCCCTCTTTCCATGTCTAGCTTCAAAATTTTATCTTTCTGTGATTTTCTCCTCCCCAAATTCCTCCCCACCCACACACACCTTAGTTCCTTAGCTGCTCACCATGTCGATCTCATTTATCCTCACTTTTGCTATACATACAGCTCTTGACTTTTCTGATTTTCTATGTTTTGTGTCTGAAAATAATGCTATGATTTTCTTTTTAACTTTTTGTGTGTGGCCTCTGATTTTGGAAATGGTGAAAGGATCCATGACTTCGATAGGAAAAGGTTGCCAAGTCTGTCTTAAGAATTCTTAGGAATATGCAGAGGGCAAAACATGGAAGGGCTGATGATGAAACCTGTTGGAGGGGACTGACGGAAGCCAGAATTAGCCCACGCAGGGACAGCCATGCCCTCCTTCCTAACAGAATATGCTCTACCTCCTAAAAGAGATTGTGTTTGCTTCTCCGTGGCTGCAAGGTAAAGAGTTGAAAAGGAGCAATTTGGAGGGAGGACATCAAAAGAAAAGAAAGAACTATCATGCCTCTTTCTCATATAGAGCCTGTTTTTCAGAGCCTGTTCCCTCTCCATTCCCACTGCCTCTGCCTCCTATTTTGTAACACATCATGGTCATTACCAGATCACAAATAAGCAAGAGTTGAGAGAATCGTCTGTGACCTGTTCATCAGTGTGGCCCCATGCAAGGTCCCCATATGTGCTGCTTCTCCTCCCACCAAGAGCACAACAAGTAGAGCTCCCTTCCTCTTTCCTTCACGCACATTAAGTGAACGGCCACATGGTCGGGGTTGTAGTGAAGGCACAAGACTTTGAGAGAAGAAACAGCACAGGCAGTAAGCTTCTCCATGAACAAAAGGTGGCCTGACTTTTGGGCCATGGATGATAGAACTCTCCAGTTGAACCCTCACTTCCTCCTGCAAAAGCTCCCATTGATGCCCAAGAAGAAGCTGCAGAAATGACTGGGATTTACAAAGAGGAGTGGCCCATTGAAAGGCCCCTTCTTCCAGCTCAGCACCACATTCACTATCTCTCCTTTAGCTCCTAACTGCTCTGCCAGAAGTGAACCTCAGTGACCCCACTCCTCCTTCTAGCCCACCTGATGGTGGACTCATATGCCAAATGCTGGCTGCATCATCTTCGTTCACCCCCACCTTTGACATTACTGGTAATGTCTAGTAAGTACAGATGCCAAGAGCCAGGTGAAATCAATTCAGGGAATATTTCATGAGTTCCAGCTGCATTCAATACAACATACCATGGATCACTGGATCATGGAGCGTACGAAGGAGAGAAATCTTTGGCACACCTACAAGTGGTTGATCCCAATGCAGTTGGTCACAGCTGTAGTTAGTATATACACTGTTGTTGACATAGCCTTTAATTACGTATAGTCATATCAGCATAGTGTCCTTTATAAGCTCTTAGAAAATAATGACCGCGTCCACTTGTTTAGGGTTCCCACCAAGTGAAGGACATGTATATTTTACTTTGTTGCAAGAAACCCAGAGAATCTGGAGACAGGGAATGCTCTTAAGTCTACTTTTTACACAATAGAGCTTCATACCATTATTCTGTATATAATCTTTTTACCAAAACACTGTCGCCTGTTTCTGTCAACAAAAGACTTCTTTGTTTTGATAGCCAAGAAAAACCGTAAGCTCAGTAGAGACAACAGAACAGGCTTTTTCAATGACAAAATGTTAAGAGCCTAAAATGTCTTATTTTTGGAATGTAAATTAGAAACTTTTTTTTTAATATGACTGTATCCTGCAGTTTTGATCAACTTTAGGAGGTTTTTTTTAATGATATTCATTGAGTTCTTTGGAATACAGCTCACAGTGACCATATCTTTCTTATGTGACTACAGAGTGGGTATCTGAGATGGAAGGTGATAACTTTCCCACACTCCTGAGCCCTCTGCACATGTTGTCTTTGACCTTCAATCTCTTCACATGATTCTAGCCCTGAACGTATGTTCTCATACACACATGTAGCTGAGAGCCTCTGTAACGGGACAGAAGTTCTCTTTCTTGGGATAGACAGTCCCTGAATCTTCTCCTTGAACTTGAGTGCAATTCTAATACCATAACCTGTTTATTTTTTGTAATCCCCAATATTTTGGAAGTTTCTTGAAGGCTTACCTTTCCACTGCCATCTTCCAAAGGTAGAGAGGAAGGTAATGTTTCCTTCAGAACCTTCCCGTCTCTTTCTGGCTCTATACCTTCAAGTAGACAGGAAAAGTCCTAAATTGCTGCCCACCCTGTGGGATGCCTTTTTCATTGTTACACTGTGGGTGTGAATGAAGTCGATGGTCTTTTTGCTATTCCAAGCTGGTAGGTAATGTTGGGCAGTTTGTCTCTTCCTGTTGGTTTTTGTTAATAACAAGAAACCATCAAGTTATAAGAAATCTTAGAAGTGATCATCTCTATCCCACTGATGCCTAAGAGCCAAGACTGGGTCTTGTTTGATGTTGCATCCTCAGTATTTGGCATGATACCCCTAGTAGGGCAATGGGTGTCCCCAGATGTAGGAGATATAACCTTCCAGCTGTAAACTTTTTTTTTTTTTTTTTTTTTTTTTTTGCTACTGAAGGTACTTCCATGGTAGTTAGCTTAGAAAATATTTGAGAAAGGAAATAGTTCTGGGCTGAATTGCATCCATTGGTAAGGACCCAGAAGGATGCTGCTTTTCTCCCCAGACTCATTGCTCACTCTCTTAGCTTCAACCATAGGGAGCCACTTTGCACATGCTGTTCCCTCTGTTTACAACATTTTCCTCTGTCTTATCTTACTTTGCCCTCACCTTTGCCCGGCTAACTCTTGTTGTCTTTAGGTTGTGTCTGGATGTTACCTCTTCTGTGTTCCTGAAGCAGTTTGTGCTCACACCATTGCAGAATTGCATGCTCTAATAGAACTGCCCATTTTCTGGCCTACCTCCCCTGATACTTGATAACTTTCTTGAGACAAAAACTGTTTTATTCATCATTTTGTCTCCAGATTCTGGCACACTGTTTGGCACAAAGTAGACATTCAGTAAATATTTATTGAGTGAATGAATGATTGGAGTCCAAAGAAGGAAGGCATTTGTATTCTTAGATTCCTTCTCCTTCAGAAATTAAAGTGTGGCCAGAGACTTTGTCCATGTCTGCCCTGGACAGCAGTCCAAGCTTCTCAGAGGATTCCCCTGGGTTTGCACCCTTGTCTGGGGCCTGGCTGTTGCTTAGGCCCTCTCAGAG
Source organism: Equus quagga (assembly GCF_021613505.1). NCBI lineage: Eukaryota > Metazoa > Chordata > Mammalia > Perissodactyla > Equidae > Equus > Equus quagga. The sequence goes on from NC_060268.1 coordinate 150,088,677, forward strand.
GCTACTCTTCTCTGGATGTAGGCTCCAGGATTTCCCCATCAGGCTGGGCTATACTGCTGTTCTATACTCTTCCTCAACAATCCATCCTGTCCAGGCCCCTGATGCCTTTTCCCTTCTAGAGGTGGAAATTCCTTTCCCAGGCTCTGTGTCCTCCTGGCCTGTCTGAGCTCATTGACCACTCTGGCTCCTGGAAACCTGGTGGTCTCTGTTCACCCATCACTACCTGTTCCATTTGCTTTGCCTGAAGCGTGTTCACTAACTGCTTGTTAAGCTTTATTCTACCCTTGGATGAAACCTGAGAGTCTGTGCTGCTTGTTCTAAACAGCTCTCAAGTCTTACTGGTAGCATGAGGCTCTGAAGCGGGTACTCCTGCCTGCAGCCAGCTCAATTAGCCAGGCCAGAAGCTAACTTACATTGGGCCCTATTTCTGAGGGTGGGTCCAGTGTTGGCTCAACTACTAAGTTCCTGTTCCTTGGGGTTTGGGGGAGGACTGTCCCTAGCTCCTCTCTAGTGACCAATTACTTGGCTCCCACCAGAGGAGAGACTTTCAAGAATTTAAAGCACTGAAGTATTCCAGTAGAAGAAACACAGTGCATTCAGTAAGGACAAACAACTATCCGCTAAGGATTAGAGGAGGGTCTCTGCTTACAGACCCTCCTAGTCAACACTCTTCACCTATTCCTAGCCTCTTCCTTTGCCCCTGGAACTGAAGCTCAAAGGATCCAGATCAAAAGGAGGTGAAAAGAAATGAGTGGAGGAGAGAGATGGGCAGTGGGAATAAAAGGAAGACAAAGAGAGAGTGAGGAAGATAGAAAGATCAGGACAGAGCAAGAAGAAATGAGACGAGAGTAAAAAGAAAGCAAAATGGGGGGTATCAAAGTGGGAGGAAAAAAAATTGAGTGAAGAAACCATGGAGACCCAAGGAAAGTTGGAGAAAACATCTCCAGGAGCAACCTAGAAAGCAAGAAGAGAGCAGAGAAGTGAGAGAGGAAGAGACCTTGGGTGAGAGAGAGGATTCGTGCTATAACTTCCGTATTAATCAAGAGGATTAGTAAGCTCCCATTTATTAAATGCCACATATGTCCCAACCACTGTACTAAGTGCTTGCCTTTGTGGGTGCACTAGCCCAAAATTGAATTCAGAGTGTGGCTGTTTGCAGAGCTGTGGACCAGAAAACACGCAGATGTCTCTGCATGAGTTCTTATGCAGGAGGCTGGACAAACTTACTCCTGAGCGTAGGAGACGCTCCACAGCCTTGGGAACAACAGCGAATAACTAGGTGGGATGGGGGGTGATGGCTTTTGAGGGTGGGAAGTTGTCTCAGCTTCTGCAGGAAAGTGGGCATGGCCTTGGAGCCCTACAGATTCAGGCACTGATACTGTTATGACCACTTGGATGCTCAAGGGCTGCGTAGCTGGAGACAAAGAACTCACAGCTATCTTATCTCATTTAACCCTGGTTTATAACAACCCTGTGATAATCTCCATTAAAAAAACACAAGTTTTTTTGTGGGCAGAGCAATATCTTCCAGGAGGTCAGCCTCAGGCAGTCTTCAGGCAAGGAGTAGAGGAAGGAAATGTAGTGTTAGTTGCTGCAGAAGTGATGACCCAGGCGGGAAGGGGCCTCTGGGTGCCATGAAGACAGACAGCAACACTGATCCCTTCTAGCTGGGCAGAGGGCTGGAGGTTAAAAGCTGGGATGAGGTGAGTAGGAATTCAGTTGGAGCACAGGAAGCAAACAACATGGCCCTCTAGGTTGGCCTTGGTCCCCTCCACCTGTTGTGGACACACAGCAGCCTGGAGCCACAGGACTTCATGAACTTTCTGTCCCTCACAGCTTCACATGCGCACAGCTTAGCAAGAACGCTGCCCTTGAGCCTCTGAGCCAGGGCATCGGGGTCTATGCGATTTGTGAAAGTTTGTTTTTGTCTTGCAGGGGCTTTGTCCCCATGTGATTCATTAACTGACCCGTTACTCCTTAGAGCTGCGGGGAGCCTGGTAGTTCAGGCCATTAAATCCCTTCTGTCCGCCTAATTCACAGCCCAGCATCACAAGCCTCACAACATAATCCATTTGTCCTGATTTGATTTTTTCTTTTCAAGAGGGCTCCTTGGCAGCCAGGTTTTCTCATTACAATATGATTCATCTGTATGGTAATTCCCAGTAGAATGAGTATCTCAGACATGATTCATCTTTGGAAATATTAAGCTGGAAGCATCATTTCAGAAAGCCTGTTACATTCACAGCCACAGAGAATTTCTGCAAGAGATGCCCCTTCATTCAGCCAGCATTTGTCAAGTTTGCCCTGTGCTGAACTCTGAGCTAGGGGTTTTGGGAAATAGAGAGATCATAGGACTTCCCCTCTCCCCTTAGGAGCCCCCATTCTAGAACGAAGATGACATGGTTGTGAGTGTTTGTGGAGTAGATGATGTGAGAAGTGCAGTCAGAGGTGAAAGGTAATGTGTTCTCCTTCAAGTCTCAGGTAGCGGTTCTCGAACTTTAGCAGGAGTCAAGATCACCTAGGGGGCTTGTTACAACATAGATTTCTGGGCCCCAGCCCCAGAGTCCCTGATTCAGTAAATCTGGGGTGGGGCCCAAGAATTTGCATTTCTAACAAGTTCCCAGGTGGTGCTGCTGCTGCTGGTCTGGAGACCACGCTTTAAGGACCTGGCTCTAAGCCTTCAGTTATTGCTCCATTGCCTGCTCTCTCCATTGCCTGCAGCATGCTAAGCAGTGTGCTCTGTGCTGGAGACAAAATGTCAAATAAGACATGGCCCCTGCCCCTCTGGGAACTCACAGCCTGGAAGAAGGGGTGTAAACAGTAGCTTCCATATTTTATACAAAGTGCCGCTGTAGAGTTTTGCATGGGGGCAGTTGGAACACAGAAAAGAAGATGTTCATTTCTTGTTGGAGTCCAGGGAAGGCTGCGTGTAGGAGGCAAAATTTGAATGCAAGGGTGAAATGTGGAATGAAAGAAGTTATGTGGAAGGGCATTTCCAGATGTTAAGTTCCCGGATTATGAAAGGTCCTCAGACATCCTCTCACACTCCTTAGATGTTTCCTGTAGTAATAAAGGTTCGACTTCCTGTAGAAGCTGGTGGCATCGCTCTGGTTAATTGGCCTGGCCTCAGCAAAGCCTTTATTTTTGGCTCTCTGGGGCTCTGTTTGGTCAGCGTCTCGTGCATGGTCTGAATATTCTCAGTAGAATGGAATTCTCTGCACAAGCACTTGAATGGAATGTGGAATCGAGAGCAGAGGAAGCAACAGCCTGCTACCAAAATCCTACTCCCCATCTCTGGCACTCAGGTCTCCAAGCTGCCTCAGCTACCACCCCCTACAACAGCCTCACTGTTTTTGTTGACTCTTTAGGAAATTTGGCAGTCCTTATATCATTGCATTTTGTTTAGCCACACACACCCATCAGAAATCAAACTTCCGTCATCTTTAGCCTTCTAGAACACTGCTTCTAGATTCCAGAAGTTAGGAAAAGGGCCCATGAGACCAGTAAAAGGGGTTTCCAAACCACAGCTCTTACACTTGATTCCATGAGGGAGATTCTGCATTGTTACCCAGGCTGTTAACTCTCAGTTAACACATAGTTCAAATAAATGTGATTATTTGTTTTTCTAGCTCAGGCTACTTTAAGGATCCCATTCTAGGGAGGATAAGGGTGCTCTTAAAAGTAGATATATAGGGGCCAGCCATGTGGCCAAGTGGTTAAGTTCGCACTCTCTGCTTTGGCAGCCCAGGGTTTCCCCGGTTAGGATCCTGGGCGTGGGCATGGCACCACTCATCAGACCATGTTGAGGCGGCGTCCCACATGCCACAACTGGAAGGACCCACAACTAAAATATACAACTATGTACTGGGGGGATTCAGGGAGAAAAAGCACACACACACACACAAAAGATTTAAAAAAATAATATTAAAAAAAAGAGTAGATATATGTCACTAGTGAGAAAAGTGAAGGAGAATACTGGAAAGAGAGAGTGAAATATGAGATTCTAACTATACATCATCTTAGAGAATAATGATGATTGAAATTAAGGTGAATTAATGTCCTCTATCTGCTATTTAAGAAGGCTAGGAAGTATAGGTCATCAAACAGTAACATTGTTGGAGATAATGTTGGCTGACCGCTTCATGTTAAAGATGAGAAAACTAGGGGGCCAGCCCAGTGGTACAGTGGTTAAGTTTGCATGTTCCTCTTCGGTGGCCCTGGGTTAGATGGTTAGGATCCCAGGTGTGAACCTATGCACCGATTAACAAGCCACGCTGTGGCAGGTGTCCCACATATAAAGTAGAGGAAGATGGGCACAGATGTTAGTGCAGGGCCAATCTTCTTCAGCTAAAAAAGAGGAGGATTGGTGGCAGATGTTAGCTCAGGGCTAATCTTCCTCAAAAAAAAAAAGATAAGAAAACTGGGAGGGAGAGGTAGGTTTCAGACACAGGGCAGATTTTGTCCTTTTAAAAATAAATCATCATTCTCAAGCATCTGTCGTTGTCTCTGTAACTGCAACTCCACAGTTGTTGAAGTAAATTAAATTGAGAGCTAATATATGAATCCATATCCTGTTTTTTTTAAGCCCTATGATCCTTACAAATCATCGTTTTCCTGAAAAGTCAGGATGGAGAATAGATCTGATTAAGCATTCTCAACTCTAAGCCAATTGGCAAATGAAAATGAAATAATGCTAAACTATTGGTAAATTTCAGGACAGGCCATGTTTGGCTAGTAGCAGTTAGAGCCTCATTTGGCTACGGCTATTCTGAATACTTTGTAAAGACTTGATGCCATTTCATGTGATTTCTCTATCTGATTCTCAGCAAATACAGGTGAGAATACAATGTCACCTGTAGTTCAGATGAATCCTATAAATTCTTGACCAAAAAATTGGAGGATTCTAGCCAAGTTCTTGGCAAAGATATAGAATAGAGACGTTAATTCAATCAAGAACTATTTGTTGAGAAGCTGTAATGCCAGACACTTCTAGACACTAGAGATATGCAATGAAAAAAGAAATTAGGTCCTCATGAAGCTGACGTTCTAGTGGGAGGAGACAGACCATAAACCAAGAGAGATGAAAGGATCATTACTACAATTACCCGCCTCCTAAAAGTGGTTTCTTTGGTGACTGTAGTATAGAATTCCCTACTTCCATTTGGTGGTTAGCAGCACTGGCCTAGAGATGGTGAGTCCTGATGCTAAGTCCTAGCTGTGTGCACGTTAGCTCCTTATTTTTAAGTCGTGGTAATAGTAGCACCTCTTCCTAGAGCTGTTCTGAAGTTTCGGTGAAATCATGTCTCAGTGCTCAGTGCCTACTTCGTTTTAAGCACTCAATAAATGTTGCGGTGATTGCAAGTATTAAGAGCCAGTGGACACCTAAGTAACAAGCCTCCTTCTTGTTGAAAGATTTCAGACGATATGCCATCAAATCTTGGAACATCATAATTTCCCGTAACCCTGATCCCAGAAAGATGGCTTTTGAAACAGAGCAAGGAAAAAATTGATGCCTCTTGACAAGTACCCTCTTTGATCCCAGTACAAGCCAAGTTAAGACAAAGCCTGTTCTGGCTGTATAGAGGCGGAAGCTTTCCTCCTGGGTGAGAGCTGTGCACATGCTGTGTCTGGCTGCTTCATGTTTTTCGGTGCACTGAAGTCTTTGGCTTTGCCTCCATATGAATTACTCCAGGTCTCTTCAGCCTTGGATGTTTGTTTTATTTTGTTTTGGGTCTGAACTCCATGTCTCAGGGCTGGTTTCTACAAGGCATCCCTCTTTCTTGAGTCACAAGAAACTGCAAATGTTTTCTTAAGTGTTGTCTAAGCACTGTTTGCTTTTCTGCAAGTAACTTCATAATATCAAGGTTATTCTGCTCAAATGCAGCATTTGCCATAATGGGAGTAGCGTAATTCCATGGGGAGGATTCTCTCACAGTTCCCAGTGGTTGTTAAACATAGGAGCCATAAGGGGCACTGTGGCAACACTGATCTATAGCTCTCTATATAAATCTTAAATCTCTAAGAATTATGACCAAATGTAGAAAGCTTGACTCCTTTCCTTTCCTCATTCCCAAGAACTTCAACAAGTCCTGTGGAATCTGTATCCAAAATATATCTTGACTATATAGAACAGTCTGCAATTTTTTTTTTAAAGATGGGCCCTCAGGCTGGCCCGGTGGCACAGTGGTTAAGTTCGCACATTCTGCTTTGGCTACCCAGGGTTCGCTGGTTTGGATACCCAGTGCGGACATGGCACCACTTGGCAAGCCATGCTGTGGTAGGCATCCCACATATAAAGTAGAGGAAGATGGACGTGGATGTTAGCTCAGGGCCAGTCTTCCTCAGCAAAAAGAGGAGGATTGGCAGCAGTTAGCTCAGGGCTAATCTTCCTTAAAAAAAAAAAAAAAAACAAAGATTGGCCCTGAGCTAACATCTGTTGCCAATCTTTATGGTTTTTTTTTCTTCTTCTCTCCACAGCCCCCCAGTACATAGTTGTATATTCTAGTTGTAGGTCCTTCTAGTTCTGCTATGTGGAACACCGCCTCAGCGTGGCTTGATGAGCAGTGCTAGGTCCATGCCCAGGATCCGAACCTGTGAAACCCTGGGCTGCTGAAGCAGAGTGCACGAACTTACCATTTGGCCATGGTCCAGCCCCTGCAAAATTTTTTTTTTTTGAAGGAGATTAGCCCTGAGCTAACATCTGCCGCCAATCCTCCTCTTTTTGCTGAGGAAGACTGGCCCTGAGCTAACATCCGTGCCCATCTTCCTCTACTTTATATGTGGGATGCCTACCACAGCATGGCTTGCCAAGGGGTATGTAGGTCTGCACCCGGGATCCGAACTGGCGAACCCTGGGCCACTGAAGCGGAACATGTGAACTTAACCACTGTGCTACCAGGCCGGCCCGCCTGTAATTTTTAATTAACTTATTTGGTCCACTTATTTATTGTCTGCCTTCCCCACTAAAGTGAAGCTCTTCTTGCACACTATTGGATCCCCAGCAATTGGCCTTAACACAACATGTATGCTTAATGAATATAAATCAATTGTTGAATGAATGAATGGATACATACCTGTTTAGCAAGCTTAGATGCCATGTTGTAACATGTTTATTTTATCTCAAAAAAGATATTGACCCTTACAGGGTAGTAGTCTGTCTAGTTTTCAGCATGTTCTATTACCACATTAATCAAGTGAGATAGAGGTTATATAATTTTTTCACCTAGTGAAACTATAAATCCCCATATAAAGGAAACATATTTGAAGATTCATTAGTCATAAGTTGGCTATTTTCAAAAGTAATTTAGGGGGCCAGCGCCATGGCCAAGTGGTTAAGTTCACGCTCTCGGCTTCGGTAGCCCAGGCTTTCACCCGTTTGGATCCAGGGCGCGGACATGGCATCTCTCATTAGGCCATGCTGAGGTGGCGTCCCACATGCCACAACTAGAAGGACCCACAATTAAAATATACAACTATGTACTGGGGGGATTTGGGGAGAAAAAGCAGAAAAAAAAAAAAGAAGATTGACAACAGTTGTTAGCTCAGGTACCAATCTTTAAAAAAAAAAAAGTAATTTAGGATGACCATGAAAGGAATTATCATGAATAAAAACAATAACAATAGCCATGTAAACATCATTGAACCCTCTTGCCAAATAATGATGTTTTCTTGAATCCCACTGTTTGGGCTTTGGGTGTGACCGTGTTTAGAGCAATGGATCAAGCTGAACCACAGGGTTGGACAAACCCAGATTTTAATCCGGGCTCAGCCTCTTACTAGCTGTGTAAAATTGACTGTATTTCTCCACCTCTCTAGCTTACTGTCCCCATCTGCAAATTGCATCAACCTCACAGGGTTAGTATGTGGATTCAAATCTCATGCAAGTAAATACTTATCATTGTGCCCAACACTTCATCATTGTGTCAGTTAACTTTTGCTTTGTAACAAAGCACTCCCAAAACTTAGTGACATTTCACAACAATTATTTATTTAGCTCCTGTTTCTGTGAATTGGCTGGGCGGTGCTCCTAGTCTGGATCAACTCATCTTTGCTGGGCTTTCTCATCTATCTGTGATGGCAGTTGGACGGGCCATTGGATGACCTAGGATCTAGGATGGGCTCACCATGTGTCTGATTGTTGGCAGGCTATCAGCCAAGGTGACAGGAGTGACTGGGCCATGGTCTCTCTCCTCCAGCAAACTAGCTCTGGGTTCGCCATATGGTAGTTGTTGCAGATTTCCCAAAAGCAGCAAGAGAGAGCAAGCTCCAACATACAAGTATTTTTCAAGATTTTGTTTGCCTCACATTTGCTAAATTCCCATTGGTTAAGCAAATCACAAGGCTGGCCCAGAATCTGGGAAGGAAATAACATGTGGCCATTTTTGTAGTCTACCACAGTCATCGTTGTCACCATCATTGTAAAAAACAATATTTGTTGAGTGTTTACTAAGTGGTAGGTGCTGTTCTATTCATATAACATTTATCAAAGCTTGTCTTTCTTACCACAACCTTATGAGGCAGGTACTGTTATATCTCCATATTTGGAGAAAAGAAAACCGAGGCACAGAATGGCAAAGCAACTTATCCAAGGTCACATAGCTGGGAAGCCAGGCAGCTAGGGTTCAAACCAACACTCCAAAACCACACTCATAATAACCATTCTATACTCTCTCCTCTTCCCATTCTGTATATGTGGGATTTTACATGATTGCTTTCTTTTTAAGTGGATGATCTAACAAGATGTTATGGCCTGATGTTAACATGTTCCCTGAGCACTGCCATATCTTCCACTGCTTCATTCACCTTTTAGCATTTTTCCAAGAAGTATGTTGAATTCAGCTCATCTGGTATTGGTATGACTAGCATGTGTTAGTCCAGAACTTAAAAGAAGCTGTTGATCTCTTTCTGGTTCTTTGTGGATGGGGTGTTAGCAATGGTAATGGCAGCTCAGAACTTTATTCTTAGAGCTATTCATCTCTTATTTCTTCAAACAAATTTGAGGACTTGGAAATGAGTAGCTGATAGCAATGCTAAATGATTACCTAATATATACATAACATTTTTATACATTGAGAGCAGAGACCATGGCTTTCTCTCTGTATCCTCGGCAACTAGCACAAGGAAGAGCACACAAAGGGCACATTGGAGGAGCTCAGTACATGTTTATTGTGTGTATCTGCAGCCATGTCCATATCCCACTAAGGCAAGGCTCACAAACACACATACTGATGGTGACCAGATTGGCCAGGTGTGATCACTAGAGAGTGGTGGGAACTGGTACCAGCTGGAGAACTTGTGCCCCATCCAACAGGGGGAAGGTCTAGCCGTTTGACACCACATGGGAATGTTCAGTGGTGCCAGATTGTTCCATTTCTCAGGAGATGCTATAATATCAGATGTGTATGTAAACTTTCCTGATTTCAAGAAAAACACTGTGTGTCAGATGAAGCAGGTCTTTTGAGTAAATCTGGCCCGTAGCTAGCGCATTTGTGACCCCCTACCTTAGGTACTCCTTGGCACCTCTATATTGCATTACAACTGTCCTGAAGGCCTGAGGAGGAATGGGAGGCACAGAATAAGGCAGAGATGGAGCAGTGAGATGATAAGAGAGGAAGGACCCCCCAGAAAGATGGGTGATTGTCTGTTTCAGAGATTTCACAAAGGTCAAGGAAATGAGAATAAGAAAAGGCCATTTGATTAGAGCAAATTATTTCATACAACATTGCGTTCACAGGCTGCGTTCTTAAAAAAATAAAATAAAATCCATGATCAAATAACATGAGAAATACTCAAACACTCAGTTAATCAAAATAAAATGGATTTCTTTACTCTGACCTGTTTAATTGTCTTTAATATTCTAACACGCAATGTAAATCTTCAGAAGAAGAAATATGCACTGAGTTTTTCAAACTTCCATGATCAAGATGTCCCTGTTTCATGTAATCCCTCTAGATCTAATGATTTGAGGAAAACACTTTGGGAAAGCTGGATAAGGGACTGGATGCGACATTAGGAAGCTCTGAAGGCATGATGTGGAAACTGGAATGCATAAGATAATGAGTGAGGGCATAATGAGCCAATGGAGCAGCTTGGCAAGTAAAGAAAGTAGGTCAACCCATTAGTACCTAAGAACTGTCAGCATCTTGATTTTTGTAAAATAAAACGTTTTTAGCATCATTCCTCAGCTAAAAACAAACAAACAAACAAAAAAACAGAAAAAGTGAAGGGTTCCCCACCTCTGATGGATTAAACCTCTTTGCTTGACATTCAAGCCTCTCCTTTATCAGGCCAACTGACCTTTCTAATTTCCCATTTATGCCCTACACTCACTCTCTGCTCTAAATACCCTGCTCTGCTCACTGTCCTTAGGATGAGTTCACTGTTTTCCAACTCCTTCACCCATGCTTACCATGTGCCTCCCCAAGCTGCTCCAAGTAGAGCTGTGCCTCTTTTCCAAGTCTCAGATCTGCCTTCCCTCTGAAGCCTTCCTTGGCCATCAAACCTCACAATGGGTTCTTTTCTCTGAACATCTAGAGCATTTACTTCTGAAGGATTCATTTGAGATTCAGTGTGTTGGAGATTCCTTGTATGACTTGGAGCTGAGAGAAGAAATGCATGTCCTGAGCTCTACAGCTCTCTATCCTGTTTGCCTTCACAATAGACCCAAATAAGGTTAGGATGATATTGTCCAGCAGCATGTAAGAGCAGGTGAATTTCATAGACTATGCTCTGTTGTTCTACAGCCACTTGCTTTTTCTTGAGGATAGAAGAGTCCGTTCTCTTCTTTCTCAATAGTAATAGGTGCCATTTCTAGACTCTAGGCTGATCACCTTACATGTATTATCTTGGCGAATCCCACAACATCCCTAAGAATAGGTGTTATTATCTGCATTTTACAGAAGAGGAAGCTGTCTCAAAACATTCAAGTCAGCTTGCTCATGCTCTTGCTCATGAGCAGCTCTCTAGCTGGTCAACGTAGAGCCAGGTATACAGCTCTACACACCTGACCTCAAAATCTGGGCTCTTTCTGTCCCAGCACACCATCTCCATGGCCACATTGGCCACCAGAAATTTAATGACAGAGAATTAAAGCTAAGAATTCACACTCTGCCTTCAAGTGGCAAGTATATAACATTAGGCAAAGGAAGGGAGAATAGAAATCTAGTTATGGTCAGTGCACTTTGAATATCAGGGGGGTTTGGGGTACATTCTAGGATCTCCTAAGGACCTAGCACCATTCACTAGGGGTCCTTTTGAGTGCTCGTGGGCCCTGGTTAAGGTGGGATTTGGAGTGTGCAGCGTCATAGAGCAGCCTGCATGGCCTGGAGGGCATGCAGGGGTCTTCTTTTCCCTAGACACTTAGTGATGTCACGAGAGGGGGTGACCTCTATTTGCACCCTATTGTGAGCTCTTTGCTTATCTGTCTTTCTCCCTTACTAGATTGTGAACTCTTTGAGGGGAGAAGCTGTCTTATTTACCCAGGCCTGACCCATGACTGGTACAGATCTTCCTTGACTTACAAGGGGATTATGCCCTGATAAAGCCATGATAAATTGAAAATATTGAAGTCAAAAATGCATTTAATACACCTAAACTACCGAAACAATATCATAGTTTACCCTAGCCTACCTTTAACATGCTCAGAACACTTAAAATTAGCCTACAATTGGGCAAAATCATCTAACACAAAACCTATTTTATAATAAAATATTGAATATCTCATGTAATTTATTGGAGACTGTACTGAGAGTGACAAACAGAATGGTTATATGGGTACAGAATAGTGGCAGGTATATCAGCTGTTTACTTTCGTGATCACATGGCTGACTGGGAGCCGCGGCTCACTGCTGAGAATCAGGAGAGAGTGTTGTACTGCATATTGCTAGCCTGGGAAAAGATCAGAATTCAAAGTACAGTTTCTACTGAATGCATATTGCTTTTGCACCATCATAGTCAAAAAATCGTAAGTCAAACCATCATAAGTCGGGGACTATCTAAACACATAATAACTATTTGTTGATTTGATAAATGAATCACAAGTCAACCGAGGCAAGGTGCTCAAGGTGGCATGATGGAGACAACACAATGTAGTAAACCTTTATTCCACCATTAAAAAGCTAGATTAACTCACCCCAAGTCACCCATTAACTTCCCTGTTGTTTATACACTACCCAGAAGTCTCTGACTTCCCAGAGACCTTGACAGAATCCCAACCTCTCTGCAATAATGTCAAACCTCATAATTTTCAAGCCTCATCTTCTAAATTAGATTGTGAAATCCTGCAGCACAAGAGGTGTGTGTGTTACTCTTTATGCATGCCCCACATCTTTCAACACCGTGCCTCACACAGAGCCAGATCTATATAAATGCATGTTGAGTGATTGCATTGCAATGGACTGGAATTATGATTGGGAACCTGTCCTAATAGTCCAGTCTTCTTGAGATAATTCTTGGTGAATTCAGGTGATAAGGGAAGAGGAAATCAGGATAGTGACAGAGACAGAGCAGGAAGAGTGGGCAGGATCTGTCTACTCATTGGATGAGAGAGGTGAGAAAGGAGGAAGAGGAAAAAGGATTCAGAGACTTTGATCGAAGCTGATGGGTTGAAGGATTACGCCCAAGAGAAAAATATAGAATTTCTCCTTCCCCATGACGCTCCCATCCTCCCTTCAGTTTGAGCGTGGAGAAAAGATTCCTCATGAATGTCAGGCTAAAGTGTTCCTTGGAGGCAGACAGACCTGGGACGATCGCTCAGGAGAGCCTGAGAAGACAGAAAGGAAAAGTTTGCCTTTGTCCCTCTGCACAAGAGCTTTGCTGTGCTGAGGAAGAGGAGGAAAAGTTTGAGCTGAATAGATTTTTGGTTGGTACAACTTGTAAGTGCTCTGTTTGATAGCAGGGTTGTTTGAATGGCCCAGTTCATAACTACACATAGCTTTTCCAAATAAATGGTGTCTGTAGAATGTTCAGGTTAATGCATGAGTCCAGTGCAGAAGAGTGTTTGTGCTTAGAGCGACTGAGCCTTCTTTCTTAATAAGTCATCTTGGCATTTTGTCAACAAGTTGATTTGCTTTTCTAAGAAACTAGATTAATACTTCCTGTACTTTGTGTTATTCACAGATCTACACTGCAGTGAGAAGGGGAGAAGGAACAGAAGATACAATTGGATCTCTTCTCCATTTCTTCACAGAGCTCCCAGCCTCCGAGAGAGCCCATGAAAGGATTAGCATTGGTCCGTGCTTAAAGCAATGTGTCCGAGACACCGTGTGTGAGTATCGTGCCACCCTCCAAAGGACTTCCATATCACAGTACATCACCGGTTCTCTCCTAGAAGCAACCACATCTTTAGGAGCACGAAGTGGCCTTCTCAATACTTTTGGAGGATCCACTGGACGAATGATGATGAAAGGTAATGTCTGAAATTTCACTTTTAACTTTTCCTCTTTGAGTGCAGAAAAGAATCTAAGTTAACATTTATGCATCTCTTGATGGAAAATTGAATTCACTTATCAGCAACTTTAAATAATGGTAGCTGCTTTAAGAGAAGATAAAAGGTAGTTCTTTATAAAAATTCCTTAAGGTGTAAACATTCCACGTAATAAGCGTTAAGATTTTGAATTTCAAAAGAAGTAAATGATTAAAAGGCTATGTTTAATTTTTTAAAAAATTATTCAGACAGGTGGTTTATCCTAGTGGTAGTCCATGACAGATGTCAATTCCTGTGATAAGATGCCTGTAAACAAGTGTAGTCATATGGTCGCAGTGAAAACCAACGGTGGACAGGAACAGAGTAGAATTTAGTTCTCCTTCCTACACAGAATCAATAGGTTCATGTTGAGCAGAAAAGCTAAAGGCCATCTTCCAATGGCTCCCATCTTGAAAGACAAGATAGTCAGGCATCCTGCTGAAAAATGAAAGTCAGTGGAAAATGGAGTCCCTCAGCATTGGAACTTCCCAGCTACTTGCCACGAGTAGCAGACAAGCAGGTCAGAAATGGCAGGGCACCAGAGAACCTCGGAGATCTGTGCACTGCACAGCTGTCACAATCCATTTGGCAACCTTCCCTGGCAGGAAGTTGCCAGCTAGACCAGGACCATGCCGAGCAGCGTTCCGCTGCCTGGGAACTGCCAAGAGCTTGCTCTGACATCCAGCCATTTCTCTCAAGGAGGGCAGCTGTTGTCCCTGCACAGCAAGCCCCAGACCTGCAGCTGGTGGGCCAGTGACCTTCCTCCTTGATCTTCAGCCTCCCCCACTACCACCCCGCCACACACACACCCTACACAGGCCAAAGAGCAGGTGCACACATCCCTGTGTACCACGTAGGTACCATGTTGGGTTTTTTTCTGGAGTCACCCAAACTTTTGTGGATTGGTTATAAATGGTTAATGAAGGAAAACAAGATTTGGGAACACTAATCCAAGAGAATAAAAGACAGAAACTTGGTTTCAAATGTTTTTCATCCATTTAACATATGTTTTTTGAGCCCCTACTAGTGCTAGGTGCTGGGTAGGAAACAGAACGTAGTTCCTCACCTCATGGGGCTTCTAGTCTCTAGGTGGTAAACAATTTCCCCTATGCACAGGATTCAAGATTTCTCTACTCTGATGTGGCTCCTGGTGACTGCCAAGCTTACATTCTCCATCAGTACTGTTCCTGGGAAGTTGGGCTGAGATCGGCATGTGGAGTTGGCATTGGTTCAGTGCTTGTGACTCTATGTGAAGACCTCATCCTGTGAGTTATCAGATACACGCTCTGTGCCCAAAAGTGTGTAGGTGTTATGAGAGATCCTAAGAAATACAAGTCAATTTTCTTGCCTTTAAGTTATTTAGGAGTTATTAATGAGGAGGCCAGGTATGCCTGCACCAAGTATTCAAAGAATCATATGAGACTGCAGAGATTTAAGTGCCGAATAATGTGGAAGTGGCTGTAAGTGTTCAAAGAGTTTGGAGAGGGAGTGACAAATGGCTTGGCCTGAAACATGAGGCCTCAAACGAACAAAAAAAAGTCAATAAAAGCCACTTTCTTTCTTCTCCATTAATTGCAAAGGGACAGATCTCCAGCCTGACCAAGGCAGGCTGCCTCCAGTCTTACACAGATCTTTGAGAAGAAAAAAGGAGGCTTCTGGTTAGTGCATTTGTTGCCCTGATAGGAACTTGTTCTCAATTGCTATTTGCACCTCCCTGTTCATATCAGAACTTTGTAGATCACTGTTCCCAGCTCTGAGACTCATTGGACCATCAGTTCATCTGTTATCTTTGAATTGGTGTTTTATGCAAGAGTTGGGTGTTTCTTTAACTTTCTGTTTTGCAGCTCTTCATTGGTTTCTGATATCCCTCTGTAAGTAGCTTCTGCTGAATAATACAATTAGCTGGTTGGCTTCTGCTCCAGGCTTACTTCTGTAGCTTGCTCTCTGTCTCTCTTTCTCAATTTCAGTGTCCTCTCTAAAGTCTATATGGTTTTCAAAGTCTATATGTGCTGTAATGAAACATATGTTCTTCAACATGTCGTGGAAGAAAATGCATCAAAAGACCATATGGGCATTTGAAGTCATGGAATATTTATAGAATCTATAGGGTCAGCATGTTGACTGGTTGGATCTTGAGCTTTGTTGGCCATATACTCCGGCAGGGGGTCTGGAGGACATGCTGCCTGCTGTGACTTGTTTGTCTTCTTTTATTGCTCTCTTGTCCTATGGCATTGAGTTGGCCAACAGCTTTCAGCTCTGTATCACTAATGAAAATCTATGGGAAGTGAATAATACACACTCAGTCCCCAGTTTATAAGTGGCTTGCACTCCAGAAGTTCATCTTCCGGGAGCTGTGTGGAACTTAGAACACTTTCCTGGAAAAAGAGTATTAAACATTGTGATTTGGTTCCCAGACTCTAGTCCTCAAAAAGCTCTTTAACCCATAACACAGTTGAAATCTGCACACTTCCCATGTAATACAGAGAAAAACACGATTATTAGAATGCTGATAATCAGCCTCCAAGAAAAAAGCAATTTTTAACTAAAAATTTTAACTAAAAAGTTAGTTAAAAGACGTTTCTTTTTCAGGGGAAATAATTTTAATTAAGATGTGTAGAGACTTAAACTAAAAATTTATGGAGATTTTGAAAAGAACTTTGGGCCATTTTAAAGATTTTAGATGCTGGCATCTGTAGTTTTTTTGTTAAGGTTAGTTACATTTTGAAACTCATACCAATATGAAAAAATCAGAAAATTATTATCTCAGGAACTATTTTTTATGAGAGGCTTATAAAGGGAATGAAGAAGGGAAGAGAGAGGAGGGAAAGTTTAAAATTCTTTTTCTCAGAGAGAAAGAGTAGGGAAGAGGGTCAAAAAGAGTGACCTCTTCCATGAGAGAGATCATGTCTGAAGCAGATTAAATGGAGTCGGAGGAGGGAAAAAGACAAATACTGTATGATTCCATTTATATGAGGCACTTAGAATAGTCAGAATCATAGAGACAGAAAGTAGAAAGGTGGTTGCTGGGGCTGGTAAGGGAGGGGGAATGGGGAGTTATTGTTTAATAGATATAGCATTTCAATTTTGCAAGATGAAAAGAGTTCTGGAGATGGATGGTGGTGATGGTTGCACAACAATATGAATGTACTTAATACCACTGAACTGTAAAAATGGTTAAGATGCTAAATTTTATCTTTTATGTATTTTACCACACACACAAGAAAAATCAATCAAAAAATTTAAAAAGGAGGGGCCGGCCCAGTAGTGGTTAAGTTCACGCTCTCCACTTTGGCGGCCCAGGGTTCGTGGGTTTGGATCCTGGGCACAGACCTACACACCGCTCATCGAGCCAGGCTTTGGCAGCATCCCACATACAAAATAGAGGAAGATTGTCACAGATGTTAGCTCAGGGACAATCTTCTTCAAGTAAAAAGAGGAAGATTGGCAATAGATGTTAGCTCAGGGCCAATCTTCCTCACATACACACACAAAAAAATTTTAAAGAGGAGGAACAAGTTATGTGAGTCTTTGGTCTCAAGTCTATTAAGATGTTAGAAAGAACTGAGGTTGTGAAAAAGAAATACGAAGACAGTTTTTCATGTGACCTCTGGGTGGACCAGGTCAACTCGTCTTTTGAAGTGGTTACGATTACAAGATGAGGGTTGGAGCAGCCTGCAGTAGGTGAGATAGGAGCAGAAATGTCCAACAAGTTGTTCGTTATTCCCAGGGCAATCACAGGTCAGGAATTGGTAACTCAGGGATTGATTGATCGAGGTTCTGCAGCCTTGCAGCGTTCCCACTGTCGGCAGGGTTCTGCTAGCTCTTCAGCATCTCCATGAGCTTGCACACCCCCAATGGTACAGACGGCTTTAGAAAGACAGCGAACAGTAAACAAACATTCCTGGTTTTCCTGCCTTCAGGACCACCAAGCATGGTCTATCTACTAAGTTGAAATTCTGTCAAATAAGGAGAAACATTTTCTGATATGAGGCGTTGATCAGCAAGGGTGTGCCCTTCTTTACAAAGGTGTGCGATCTCAAAATGGAAAATGGAGAGCTCACACCATGCTTTCAGCAACTTCCACGGGTTTAACAAGTAAGATCTTTCTACTTTCTGTCAGGGTTCCCTTCTCCCCCTCTCCGTTAACCTTGCTTGAATCTCCGGACCAACTGCATAGAGCAGTGGCAGTCAAAAGAATTATTGACTTCAATATTTGGGAAGACATTGTCTAAAACCATCACCTGCTTTTGTTTCTTTTTTTCCAATGTACTACCAACTGAAAATTATAAAAGCAAGATCAAGTAAAAAGGGAGAGAAGAGAGTGAGATAATTGATAGTAATGTAAAGCACTGGAATAGCAAAATTGGAAAAATAAGTAGTGATAAGGAAGAAGATTTTTCAATCTAAGGTGGCTAAGTGTACATATTCTATCAGCTAATATATAAATTTAGTACATTAAACTCAATCTTTCCTTCTCAAATAGTTGCTAAATAAGTTTGTCAACTCAAAGATTAAATATTTACGTATAACCAGGGCAAAGCTGTTACCCGTATTTAGATTATGTCGTAGAAAAGAAAACTCCACCATTCATTCTTAACCAGCTTAAGTGTGTGTATGTGTATGCATAGACTAGCTATATTAAAGTTATTGGTCATATATAAACCACAAATAGAATAATAATATGAAAACAAAAAATGCCCTACGTATTTAATGTACTTAGAAAATAGGGAATATTTTGTTTCTGATAGAGAGGTCTAATAAATTTTCAACTTATTTTCTTTTACTGCAATAAGAATATTCTATTTGTGTCTTCTCTAAAGTTATACCTTTGAGTATAAAAAAAAGAAGTCGTAATAGGAATGCACACACACATTTGAACTATGTGACTGTACCTCATAAATAATTTTATTTATAAAGGCTGTCTTTGTTGACTTCCTCATAATCAAAACAGTTACCCTACACATTCCTACCAAGCAGAGAAAGGCATATGCATAATTCTAATTCCAAGATTTAAGTTTATTTAAAGAAATCCTCTGACTTAACTAGTTTTGTGACCTTGAAATTATTTTCTCGATGGTTAAAAGTATGCTTTAATGTAATCTGGGGTATGTTTCTCTACCAGTTAATCAACTAAAAAGTATTCGTTTGCTGCCCACTATGGCCTAGTTGTGTGTCACCTCTGGGAAGAATGCAAAAGATCACATCTGGAGGTCTTCAGACTTCAACTTGTAAAGTAATGTTTCTCACTCCACAGAAAATGTAATATTAGGTTTCAGGTCTACTGAGCAGCCCTTACTACCCCCAAGGGAGTCATAAATGCTGGGCTACTCAGTTGATAGTGGGGTCTGTAGCACATGGGGCCAGGAAGTTTGATGGGCACAGGACAGAAGCCTTCTGCCTTGGGGCCACAGGTGGTCAGGTGTCATCTAGGAGAGTGACTTCATGCCCAGGTATGGCCAAGGAATGTGGCTCCATGTCTAGGTGTGACCTAAAGATGCTCAGGTGTGACTGAGGAGTGTGTCTCCACACCCCTGCTTATAACCAGGGGGAGTTTCTCGAAAGGGCCAGAGGAGAGCAAAGTCGCTATCTCAAATATTACTGGAGATGCAATGCTTCTTGAGTCAAAGCAATTATGTGTTTTTGGAGGGGGGAAGGAGGGCCAAGTAGAAGAATTACGTATTTTTTTAAATTTTTTCAAGATGACATCCCCATTACTGTTACCCCTGAAAATTTAAACTCATGCATCTAGAAAGAGAAAATTGGGTGTAGGAGAGGTTTAGAGTTGGGTAGAATTATAGTAATACTTGTTAACATTTTTTTATTTCTTGCTGGGTGCCATGTAGTGCTCTAAGTACTTTGCATGCATGATTTCATTGAAAATCATTCAATATTCCAATGAGCGAGGTACTGTTTACTAATGAGAAAATTGAGGCCCAGAGACATTAAGAAACTTGCCCAAGGGTGCACAGGTAGTCAATGATAGAGTCAGTATTTGAACCCAGGCAGCCTGTTGAGCACTTACTGTGTTCCAGGCAATGCACCAAACCCTTATGTGCATTATTTCATTTCATCCTTGTTGTGCATTGACTTGTGTTCCCTGAAAGAGATATTTGAAGTCCCAACCCCCAGTACGTATGAATGTGACCTTACTTGGAAAAAAGATCTTTGCAGATGTAATCAAGTTAGGTTAGAGTGAGCCATAAACCTACCAACTAGTTGTCTTTATTAGAAGAAGAGAAGAGACATAGAGACAGATCCATGTTGGAGTGAACATCATGTGATAATGGAGGCACAGATTGGAGTGATGCACCTGCAAGCTGAGAGATGTTGGGGACTTGGGGCCACCACCAGAAGCTAGGAAGAGGCAAGGAAAGATTCTAACCAGAGTCTCAGAGGGAGCATAGCCCTGCCAACACCTTGATTTTGGACTTCTAGCCTCTAGAACTGTGCAAGAATAAATTTCTTTTGTTTTAAACCATCCCAGTAGTGGTAATTTGTTACAGTGACACTAGGAAACTAAGTCCTTTTCACAATCCTATGAGGAAGAAATTATTAACACCAGGAAACTGAAGCTCAGAGAGGTTAAATGACTTGCCCAAGGTCACACAACCAGTAAGTTTGTGCAGACAGTCCAGACCAAGCTTCTCCAAGGCTCATCCGTCATCACAGCTATGATGGAGATGTGTTTGCAGCTCTCCAATGGCACTGTCCATTTCTGCCTTGTTTTAGTTGTTTTTGGGTTTTTCTAGTCCCAAGCTCTAATGCTCATCCTCCTCTCACACACACCTTGCCTGGCACAGGACGAGGCACAGAACAGACAGTCCATAAACCTTCATGGAATTGAATGGCAGGTATGTTCACAGAATCAGGGAACATATAATCCTTGCTCTTTGATAACACTTAATTGAATAAGATAATTTTACACCCAAAGAAAGAGAACACTAATTTATACTGTAGGTTTATACTTATAAATACTATATATATAAATAATACTAAATATATAAATAAAACACTAATTTATACTGTAGGTACTAGCATATCAAACTCATACAAAATGAAAATGCAAATACATTCAGGACGTTTCCAATTGGGCACAAAAGCCAATTTTCAATGTCTCAAAAGCTGTTATCAGCACCAGGGTCCTGGAATGGTTGCAGGGTTATCTCTGGGGCCTTCCTTACTCCTTGTGTGAACTCCCCTCCCCTCCTTCCAGGTGCCTGCCACCTCAAGAGATCCAGAGCCCTCCTAACTGTACCAGCCCATCCACTCCTCCCTCGCTGCCATGTGAATCTCATGTTCTCACTGCAGCGGGTCCCAGCTGGGCTTTGTGAAGAGAGTGACCTGATGGGTTAGAATAGAGACCTGGAGTGTCGAGTGATGAGGGAAGCTCCCTCTGGAGGGCTAGGGACCCATGGAGGAGCTGACAGTAACTGGCAGAGGGAATGGGGCACACAGGTGCAAAGGTATGAGACGGGAAAAGGCAAGATGTGTTCAGGGAACTGCTGGTTTTTACGAGGCTGTTCTGGCCAAAGCTTGGGGAGTACAGAGGGAAAGCAGGGAGGCATGGGGCTGGCGCTGCGGGAGAAAATCGGTCTCCAGGGGGCTATCTTTCATGAGAGCTTGGATTTTACTTTGTAAGTAATGAGAGGCACTAACAGGTTCTAAGGAAGGGTGTGACGTGATCAGGTTGAGTCTTTAGAAAGATCCATCTGGCTGCAGTGTGGGATGGCGCTTCTCAGAGTATCATCCTTAGCCCACCTGCATCAGAATCGCCCAGCGTGGGTGTTCAAAATATAACTTTCTGGGCTTCACCCCCCAGACCTACTCAGAGTCTCTGATACTTCAGGTGAGTAAGCTTAGTGTGGAAGGTGGATGCGGGGACAGGGCTGTGAGAACTGGAGGCATTTGGGAGGCTGCTGCTAAGGCATGTTCCTGGTAGGGTGCTGGAGGCCGCCCCTATATACAGTCTTCAGTTAGGTTTTCCTTAGGGCCCATGCATCAGGCCATTCATTCATTCGTTCATTCATTTAACGAAGATTTGTTGAGCATCTGCTGTGTGCCAAGCACTGTGCTAGGCCCTGAGGATAAAACGGTGAATAAGATATGGTCTTAACTTTGAAGGAATTCGCCTGCTAGTGGAGGAGATGGACAGATAAGCATGCAATTTTAGGATGGTATAAATTTTATAGTTGAGATAAGCACAGGCTGTCGGGGCTCAGAGGGAAGTCCCTATACCACACTGAGTGAAGTCCGAGGTTTCTAAGACCACTTAAGAGCCTGGAGAAATGGGAACACCTGTTAAACCAAGGAAAACACTCCCCTACCTGTATTATGAAGCTTCTGTTTCTACTTCAGTCTCTGCTGAGATCGTCTCTCTTCCCCCCATAGCGGAAAAGATGCTAAGTGTTTATTCCTGGGGTTGGGAGCAGTGTCTAAAAGTCTATGGTTGGTACGAAATTTACTGCTCAAGTTAAAATTTGTACATTTTTATGACGATGCATTACTCATTACAATAAAATTAAATGAGATTTTTCAGCACATGTAACTAATCCTTTTGAGTGTTTTTAAATTGTTTATTCTTTTAAAGAATAAAAACTCATTTAAATGAACTATGAAAATTCTTGTCCATGGGAACATTTATAGAACATAATGGAATATGCTTATAATAACATGGGGTCTGTAGCAAATATTTAAGAGGAAAAAGAAGATCTCAAGATAGTCTGAGTCATTCTTTAAACTTCTGTTGGAATTGAATTTTAAAACTAAGAAATCATAAAGAAATTAGTAGTATGATTAAAGCAGTAAGAGGGCATTTTAAGAGTGTTTAGTTTTCGATGGGCTGAATTCTACCAGAAGATATTTTGTTATCTTCAAGAAAGTCTAAAATGTTTTGCCAACTGGAAACGCATATTAGCTTTTTTAAAGCTTTTAACTCTGTATTTCATTATGACAACAAACTTTTCAAAAAATGATGTTTATTATATGAATCCCACAGGTGATTCCATGAGGGCCTGAACTTCAACCCCCCTGAGGCTCTCCCTGTGAGTTTTATGGTCCCCGGAAACACCCTTGGTAGCAGCAGGAGGTATTTTACCCTTGTTTATACCCGGAATCACATTTTTGCACTAATAAGCAGACTCGTCTAAAATCTATTTCAAACAGATCGTGTTGTGGATGGTCTGGGAACATCAAGGGGAACAGAGAGTGCAAAAAGTTTCAGACACCCTGGCACCTCACAGGGTCTGGGCTTATAGACCAGAAAGTCTAGAACCAAATCCTTTAACTGGGATTGATCAGCCAGCAGGGGCAAAGCCAGCATTTGATCCCAAGCCTGTCTGATTCCCATATCCAAGTTCTTAACCACTAGGAAACCCTCCAGTTTTATCTCCCACTCAGGTCTCAGCCTGTGTCCTGAGCCGTGTGTGTGTATGTACATATATAAGTACAACATGGAACCCCCAATTTGAACACAGGTCCATCTGACCACAAAATTGATCATTTTGCTGTATACCTGCTGCCTCCTTGACCTAGAGAACTCAAAGAACTTCAAGGATATCTCAAGCATTCTTTGATATGGGCAGCTATGAAGGTAGATGGGGAGTCTTCCCATCTACAGTTAAGTAGTCATAGCACAGAATCAACCGAATGGGAAAAGGGATTTCTATTATCTAATGGACCAAGCAAATGTGTTCCTCTCTACAAAAAAAAGCCACGTAGTGCCTGGCACATGGGCGGGGCTCAGAAAATATTTGTTGAGTGAATGAATGAGTAAATGAACACGTGCACATGAGTCTAGGCTAACACACAGTTATCTGTACTAAAACCAGAAACGTATATTTGAAGCTATCTGGTTCGATCCTGTGAGCATCACCAACATCCAAAGTTAATTTACCGGCAGTACTCTTTTTCAAGCATCATTTACAACAATCATCTGGGCTGGTTCCAGCCCTGCCCAGTTCCTGACTGAAGGTAGGTGGCAGAAGACAGAACGTCTGAGAGCCATACGAGGCATATTTGGTCCTCATCGGCCTCTGAGCAGGAGGGTCCTGCCCAGTTGGGAGGTAATAACTGGCCCACAGAGAGGACAGCCATGGCATGATTTCTCTCTGGTCTGTTTCTGTCATTGCCCATGTGCCTTCACACCCCTAGGCCAGTTGGCAAGTTCTCCTGAGGGTCTTATCTCTATAAAGTGGGCCCACACTGTTGTGGAGAAAAGAAAAGGAAAAGAAGGAAGGAAGTGGCCCTAAGTTTCTGCATTAGGTCTGCTTTGGAGTGCCTGAGGTCTCTTCCATGAGCAGAGAGGTGAGGCCAGGAAAGAAGTCCCCATTTCCTCTGTATCTTTGCGGAAGGCCCTCCTGCCTGTGGTTATCATACCCCAGCACACCGAGAACAGGCTACTGGCGGTGGAAATTCATTCACCTTACAACTGTTATTAAATACTTGCACTCTCGGATACCAAGAATAAAACAGACATTTTCCTTACCCACATGGAGCTTAAAGTCCTGTAAGGAATCAAGTAATTCCAAAAACAAATGACAAATTGTAGCCATAGTACACAGGCTGAGACCTGGATGTTTGATGTTTTAGCTGAGGGCTAAGGGTCCAATAGGTAGAGTTGGAAGTGTGGTCTAGACAGAAGTAGGTGCAGAGGCCCAGTGGCAAAAGAGAGTATGGCAAGCTTGAGGTTTGGATGGAGAGTAGAGAACTGGAAGGTTCATCAATAAAGTCTAGAGAAGTTAGAATGATGAAGTCTAACAGGTATCAGGTGCTCACTGTGTGCCAGGCATTGTGACAGTGTTTTTAAAAGTGTTTCCTAATTTAAAACTCACATTTTTTACATATGAAGAAACTAAGCCACAGAGAGGCAAAACAAATTGCTAGATAATACAAGCTCTTATCAAGGGCCCTTGTCTTTATCCCTAGGATTAGTGGGAAGCCATCAGAGGGTTTAAGCAGAAGTGACACAGTAAGATTTATGTTTCGAAAGGACGATTCTGATAAAAATAAACTAGCGATGACCCACCTGCACGGCCCCTTCCAGCCCTCTTTGTACCCAAAATTAAAATGTTTACATTTAACACTGTCACAGATAGTAAATTTGAAGATAAATGATTATTCTGACATAGAGACCCAGATAGCATTAGCTGAAGTGCTGCAGCTGTTGTGAGGAGGTGGGAAAAGGAGGCATGGCCTAGTCACCCAGCTCTGCCTACTCTCTGGGGACTGTATTTCAAAAAGCGGAGAAAGGGTCTTGTGATGTGAACCAGAGAGTGGGAATGAAGGCACTCCCCCTCCAGGCCTGGGGGGACTATTAACGCTCCCCTTACCCACAGCAAATTCGCTGAGTGCTATGAGTCCTAGAAGTGTCTTACTTAGACCAGGCCAGCAAAAACTCCCTCATGGGCCAAATCCAGGATATGTGGGGTTTTCTTTGACAGCTGCAGTATTTTAAAAATTGGCAAATTTTGCATTAAGACGTAGAGTTCCGGCTTCTCTGGCCCCCCTGGGCTGGCCCTGACCCACACTAACCCTCTAGATTAGACACACTGGCTCCATCCTCCTCCCAGGCTACACCTGGCCGCACCTCCAGGTCGTCTTCCTCCCAGCTCCCGTCTCATTTTCTCACCTGCATGGTCCTGCAGGCATCCGCATTTGGGACCCCTGGATGGTTTTCTGGGATTCACAGATGCTATCGAGGATTTCAGTTCATGGGTTTAGGAGGCTGGGCTGGAAGTTGGGACGAAGGGCTGTAAACACAGGAAAGTCATCCTTGTACCGGCTCCTGGTTGGGGGCTCTCCCTGGGAGCTACAGTAGTTTTTCCTGACAGGAAAAGCATGTGAGATAAAGTGCCAGGGTGGGAGTGAATGCAGTGCCTGGGAAGCAAAGAGGAAATGATTTTCATCAACAGTCTAGAGGGTAGATCAGACAAAGAAGGTTAACTTGGTAGGTATGGTTACAATTCGGAAAGCAGAAGTGAAAATTTGGACCTAAAGTGTTAGAGAGCCATGGCAGGCTCTTAAACAGGTTGAATTTTAGGAAGGTCAGACCCACAGTGACATGTTAGGGTCTGGAGGCAGGGTCACCCTCTGTTGGAAGGCGAGTGGCAATTACAAACCTGGATGGTGCTTCGCAGATTAGGAATGGTGCCCTCAAAATAAAGAGACAGAAGCCGGTGTGAGCCCATGTAGTTTTCGTTGGCACAGGGCCGTGGTTATAGGAAAAAGACTAGTCTTGAAAATTTAGCCTCACCAGGAGAAAAATGAAATGTAATAAAAATTACAGTTGGTTAAGAATGGAGGCATTTTTACTACACACAGCACCATTGTGGAGATCTCCAAGCTCGTGCCAAGGAGCAGATGCCGCTCAACTTCCCCGGGAGTCGGGGCATTCGAGCGCTCTTGGCGCAGCCTGCGCAGCCGGAGGGCTGGGAGCAGGGCCTCCTCGGGCTTCCATAAAGAAGCGTAGATCTTGCCCAAATGTGGAAAACCTTTGGGGACGTGAAAACCATTAGGGATCCAAAGCCCTGATTTGAACCAAGCAGAATAAACAAACCCCTGCCCAAATTGGAACTTGCTGGACGCCTTTCAGAGTTATCCAAGGGGAAAGGCTGAAGGCCTCAGGGTCTTTGAGTTGGTTAATGTCTTGTTTCAGCTGCTTCGCTCCAGTCTGATGAGACTGTGTGCACTTCAGTCTTCGTCCTTTTTTGACGTGTCTCAGCACCTCGGCTGCAAACCCACAAATGGATTGCGTTCTGCACCTATAATATATACAGTACTTTTTTTTTCTGCTAATGGGATGTTAAAGCCCAAGTTAGATCTTCTGTAAGTGTGTTACACATTCAGGAATTGGGTTGGAAAAGCTCCAGAGAGCATTCACATTTTCCATAGACAGGGTTTTGGTAACTTCCCAACCTCCATTTCTATTTTCAATATCCTTTGTCACTCTTTCCAGCCCAATAGTTTAGTTAGTTTTCTATACGCATAGCATAGTGTAACTTTGTGTCTCTCTCCCCATGACAGTTAAGTGGCATATTTTCCTTCTTGATCCCAGTTTTTTTAAAAATGGGGGAGGCAGATTCATAGAGAATTATGAATGTTCATTCACTCACTAAGTAGTCAGCGTAGTGCCTACTGTGGGCTGGACATTTGTTAGGCACTGTTTGGGGACAGTGGAGGGGGATGGACTGAAGAAGAAGAAAAAGTTCCCCTAACTCCTGATCTCCACAATCTATTAAAAGGTAGAGATAGGAACTGAGACACAGAGCATCTAAGAACCAAGCTCTAGAAGGTCACAAATCCAAAGGTCACAGAAGCATGATGTGAGCTGGTCTCGACCTCCACTCAGGCTCTTACCCTGTCTCTCATCTACCTCTAGGAAATATAATGTCATGTAGCACAAAGTGGAAAACATTTACATGGCTTTGTTCTAGCCAGGAATGAAAAAAAGCAGTGTTGTTAATCTTTAGGAGTTGGTGATTTAGTTGACAGAGAGACTGACATGAACATGTGATTATACTGTACTGTGACACATACGAGGCAAAGATTAGTGATTAAGAGTGTGCGCTTTGGTTACAGACAGACCTAAATTCCAGATCTATGACATACATGCTGTGTGACCTGGGGCAGATTACTTAACTTTGCTGTTCCTAAATTTCATCATCGTGCCTGTAAATTGGGAACAATGCAGATTCTTGCCTCAGAATTATAATGGGATAAAATAAATGAATCTAATGAATATAACGTGATTAGCACACTGTCTAAAAAAGGCAAAATAAGCTAGAGATGGAGCAAAGAAGACATTCAAGAAACAGCATGAACAAAGGTGTAGCTAGTAGAGGGTCCTAGCAAGGGGCCAGGTTCGGCAGGAGAGAGGGAACATGCAGGGGATTGTGGGAAGTGGAGCTGGGAAGGGTGCCCTGGTCTGGAGGTCGCCTGGAGCTGCGGCTGGGCCTTGGGTCAAGGCAGACCTCAGGAGGGCAGGGACCCGGACAGCAGCTCTTCCTGGCTCTAGCCTTCAGAGCTCCTTCCTCCCATCCAGCCCCGCTCCTTTCCGCGATTCCTAGTCGCGTCAGCTGCAGACAGCACTCACTGCCTCAAGGCCTCTCTTGTCTTCCTAGCTCGCTCAGTTGGGTGGTGCACAGGCACATCCCTTTTCTCCTCCTCTACCTCAGCTGTAAGAAAGTTGGAATTTTTTAGTGCAAACTTTTGCTTTCAAAAGAAAAAGAGAGAAAAGATGGAAGGAAGGGAGCGAGGAGAAAAGAGATGGGAGAACGGAGGAGAAAAGAGATGGGAGAACGGAAAGGGAGAGAAACGACAGAGGAAGGGAAGGGAAGGATATGCAAATGCACTGAAACAGACGTGCAGCAAAGCCGACTTAGATACCTCATTTATCAAAGGTGGGTCACAGAGCAGCCTCGCTAATGGTCCCTTTTAGGACTTCCTGTTCTTCTCTTCCTTGCTTCTGCCTTGAGTCTGGACTTGGAGAGATTAAACCAGCTATCTGGGGAAGAGTCTGTTGACCTGGTTGCCACATCCCTTCTAGAACCTTCTGACCTCTCCACAGAGGTCCCCAGGTCTTGGATCTCTTTGGCCCTGGGCTATGTCACATTCCTTTGTGTTTATCAATCTCTCCATCTATTCATTAGGTGACACTTACTGGCTCTCCTCTCTGCCGGGTGTTGGAGATAGCAATGTAAAGAATAGGAGGTTGAAACAGCATTGCTACAGACTCTGAAACAGCACCGATAAAGGACCCAGGGCCACCCGGAACACCTTTGTATTACGTATATGGTACCCAAAGGGACCATTTAGTGCTTACTTGGACCTAAATTCTGGTGGTTTTGATTTAAAAATATATATATACCATTCTTAGACCTTTATCACTTTGGAATTAAAAGCAAAAAGCCTGCATGGTTAACAAAATCATTAATACTGTTATTAAGACTGCAAATTAATGAAAAACCATGTATTTATGACATGACCGATGATATAATAAAATATCTTTGATTTAGGCTTCTATGTTGAAAATAAGCTTGTTAGGAGCAGTTTCAAAGGTCCTGAGGGACCCCAGATTTGATTGTTCAACCTCTTCAGGCCTTAGTTTTCTGTATCCACAAAGTGGAAATAACAGGCTTGTCCTATAAACCAAAGGAATGTAGAGACATTCAATTTGTTGACTGTAAGCCATCCTACAAATGTAAGCTGCTAGTGCTACTGTTGTTAATAATTGTGATGATAGATAATGGCTGTGGCTGTTGTGTGGGTGTGGTTTGTGAAGACAGTGGGTTCATTCTCTGCTGTATCTTGATGCTCCTTTCCCTGTGGTGGTCCCACTTGTAATGAAACTCCTTCAGAGCCGTGCTTCTCAATCTGTAATGTGCATATGAGTCTCCTGGGGATCTTGTTGAAATGCACGTTTGGATTTACTAGGTCTAGAATGGGGACTGAGAGTCTGAATTTTCAGGGCATTCCCACATGGTGCAGCTGCTATTGCTCAAGGCCCTGATGTTGAGTAGCAAAACTCTAGATTATCTCAGGGGACCTCTCTGTGTCTCACGGCTTCTGTGTCACCCACCTTTGCCTGAGGAGAACTAACTCATCCTCTGAGGGCCCAGAGCTTCCATGCCAGGCCCATACCTGGTCTTGAAACCAGAGCCCGGTCCTGCTGCCACACACAGGAGGCAGCTATCATGTTCTCCAGTATGTTTGTTCCTCTCTGCCTTGAGGTCTAATCCTCAGCTCTGAAGGTATCTTCAAAGTTTGGTGTAGTCAGTTCACCCAGCCTACTTGAATCAGTCTTTGAACCCTAGGTGCTGATCTGAGCCAATCAAGTTCACAGAAAACTGACTTCTAAACCCAAATGTACTTTCCCAATTTCTAAGAGCTACGTGCAGCTCAATCAGTGCAAGTAATAGAAACAACAGCAGTAATAATAACTACGATTTATTGAATCAGGAACTACATGCCATAAACTGCTCTAAGTGCCTTACCAACACCGACCCTATTGAAACTGAAAGTGTGGTCCCAGCACCAAAAAAAAAATCTCAGACCCCACCTGAGACTTCATGGGTCAGGATCCACATTTTTTTAAACACATTTTTTAAAAACCTGGGTTTAAATCCCAGCCATGCCACTTATTGATCATGCAACCTTAATCTTTTCTCCCCTGCCTTCCATCTTTGTTCCCTTGGTCTCCTTCAGTTTCAAGGTCAACTTAAAAATACCCCAAGTCCCTTCCATTGATAAAGAAGTTTGAGAGTTCTCTTTGCTGCCCAGGATTGGTGGTCAACAACTGTGAGACCCACTCAGAGTGGCCAGAGGGAAGCTCTGGTTTATGATTATTCCTTCAGAGAGAGCAGGAGCTGGCCAGCGGGGTCCCTTCAGGTGACAAGATTATGGAACAATTAGATGTGATCCACCACCTGTCCTAAAATGTAATCTCCCTGTATTATTTATATTATTGTCTATAACTGTAGACAAAAAGGAAGTCACCCTGAAAGAAATAACAGACCAATAAGCAACTGGGCCTTCAACAGAGTGAAGGAGCCATATGTCTTTTGTGTGTTAATGACCTATTTCCCTCTTCACTAACTCTCATGTGCTTACAAACAAGTAAATATTAACGCTCCCAGTGCATATGACAACCTGGCTGGAGTCCATGTGGAAACAAGCAGGCCTTCCATTAGTGGCCCAGCCACTATGCTGAGTGAAGTTTTGTGTATGTCCCATGTAGTTCCCAAAACAACCTAGTGAGGTAGCATTATGACCCCCATTTCGAAGATGAGAAAACTGAGGCTTACAGCCTATAAGTTGATTTCCCTACAAATTCAATTATTTAAGAAGGAGATCGAGACGGGGCAGATAGCTGGTGGCTTTACCCCCTGTTGTCCTGAGCTATTTCCTCCTGGCCCCGAACTTTCCTGCCACAGTCCACAAACCCAAGGCCCTGTGGTTAGGCTAAGCGGGTGCCCCTGCTTTAGAAGGCGTTTAGGGGTCCTCACGGTGATCCCAACTTCTTGTAACCTCAGAAGTTTGCCAAAGTATTTGTTCCACGTATGATATTTACTTGTGAGGAGTTTAGGAAAATTGATTTTCCCCATCTCCTCATATCTTCAGTGATGTTTTGTACTCCTTCCAGCTGGGAGTTCACAGGAAGCTGAGTGGATGGCCTGCTCTGCTCTGAGAGATTAATTACAGGGTTAAGCAACCAGAGTGGCTGTGCAGAAATTTGAACCTGGTTTCACCCCACTTCAGGGTCCAGATACCTGAGCACTCTCCCATATTGTGTCTGGGGTTCAGGCCTCCTCCTTCACCACATCCTTACCCATTGCCTCTGGTAGGAGGCACTTGAATGAAGATGCCCAAGGCTCTCAGGCATGCAGCCCTGGTTTACACAGTGAGAGCTAGCAGCAGTCCAGCAGGAGGGTCACAATGCCAGATGCTGGGCAGTCTGGCTGTCCATGTCTAGCGGTGGGCACCAGCACCTCCTAATGACCTCAGGCTCATCAGAGAGAGACCGACAGCTATTCTTCCAGGTCCTATGACTGTTTTATACCAAATCAGAGAGGAACTGACCTCAAGAAGGAAGTGTAGGTCTCTCCCAGACCTGTATATAAACCATATGTGTTTTCTTTATCCATTCTATTGGGCTTCCTGCACCCTTCTCCCACCTCCCACTGTCATTATGGACATCACCTCACAGGGCCAAATGGCCTTTCCAACCCCCTAGATGTTGGCCTTAGAAGGGTTTTGTAAGGATCCCTCTTGATCTCTCCTAGCAGAGGACAGTTAGGATGCTGTTGCAGATATTGATGCAAGTAGAAGTTGAGAGGAAGTAATGAAAATGGGCTGAAAGGGAGCATTTCTCGAGGCAACTGGTGAATGAATGAATGCAAACAGCCCAGGACATGGAGGAATAACAAATGCCTCCAAGATTTTGGACCTGTGGGAATGAAGGTGGTACCATTAAAAATAAAGTGAAAAGTTAGATCCAGTTGGGATTACCTTGACTTTGAGATACTGGGATGTTCAAGTAGACACTCCCAATAGAAGCATCAGGATTGGATCTGACTGAGAGGTCAGAACTGGAATTACACATTTGCAAGTCATCTGCATAGTTGTGATGGTTACAGTTGAGATGAGCTTTCCTAGGAGGAGAGAGAGAGACAAGCAGAGAACTGAGACATGTAGATTTCAGGCTGAGGGTCTGCAAGGAGGCCCAGAAACTACTGCCATGGCTGGAGAGTTAAGAAAGCCAAGAAAGTGTAGTGTCCTGAGCCAGGACTCATGGTAGGTCCATGGTGCTTGGACATTATGTTGTACATTACCAGGCTCCCTCTAAATAACAGCTCTGTGGTGATTTTAATGCACCAAGTCATAATGTCCTCAAATCTCTCATTAGCCACTTTGGCATAGCTATTTTTTTGCTGTTAAAGGTGGGTTTGACTTCGTCAGTAAAGATCTTCTACTTAAATCATCAAACATAGTTAAAAAGCCATTAACTGCACAATTAAATACAAAACAGTTCCTGTACAGCTTTGTCCACTACTAGATTAGATACATCACATAGGCTGAATTCACATGCTAAATACTCAATGAGTACTTGACTTGAGACAGAACTGGTCAACAAGTGGGACACTGGGAATCCTATGACTTTCCAGGTTTTGGTCCCATTTGAATCAAAAAGGGGGAAACAAACATTTTTGAGTTTGTGCACAAATTAAACTCTGGTACCTAAAGTACAAGAAATGGTAAAGAGCATGAACTTTGGAGTCAAATGGTTCTGAGTCAAAATCCTGGCCTCACTACTTACCTCCTGTGAATATTTAGGCAAGGTACTAACCTCTCTGAGTTTCCTCAGCTGTAAAATGGAATACTAATTGTGCTTAGGCCACAGAGTTGCTAGTAGGACTAAAGGAGGTACTTAATAAAAAGTTTGCAAGCAATGCTATCAGTACCATTATTATTGCCTTTTATGGGCAAAAAAAAAAAAAAATTCCAGGTCCATATGTGTTTTTCTTATTAAGTGACTTTGACCTACTCAAAGTCTGGTACAGGTCATTTCTGCAATAGTATATTCTAAATCAGAAATAACATGCACCAGTTTTCTTTTAAGTCAAGAGCTATTTTAATTGATACTCATGTCGTCAGGGGTTGAAAATGTGATTATAATAACAAACAACAATAAAGAGTGCATGTTCAACATGAATTTTAAAAACATATATTTCTTTTCTTAAAAAAACAATTTTTAAAAATATCAGAGTGTTTGTGATTTGAAGTCATGGTTACAGTCACGTCCTAGTTTGCCATCTGTTCTTGTCCAATGTACAGGTCCAAGTTAGGGCCAGAATTGCAAATAGACGATAAATATGTGTTGATCTTGTACAAAACTCTTCTCAGTTAGACTTACTTTAACATGTAATATATTAATATAAAAATGAATGTACACTTAAACATACAAAAATCAATCATAGTAATACACTATATTAATAGAATAATGAATAACACCACATGATCCTCTCAATAAATGCATAAAAAGCATTTGACAAAATCCAACACCCTTTCAGGATAGAAACACTCAACTAGATAGAAATGGAAACAAATATCTCCAACCGGATAAAGCGCATCTATGAAAAACCCACAGCTAGAAGAATGCGTAATGGTGGAAGACTGGAAGCTTTCCACCTCAAATCAGGAACCAGACACAGGTAGCCATTCTTACCACTTCCATTTAACATTGTACTGGTGATTCCAGCCAGGGAAATTAGGCAAGGAAAAGAAATAAAAGGCGTTCAGATTGGAAAGGAAGAAGGAAAACTGTCTCTATTAGAGACAACATGATCTTATACGTAGGCAATCCTGCGGAATCCACTAAAACACTAGTAGAACTGGCAAATGAGTTCAGCAAGGTTGCAAAATACAAAGTCACTTGTATTTCCGTACACTAGCCAACAACAATCCAAAAGTGAAGTTAAGAAAACAATTCCATATACAACAGCATCAAAGAGAATAATAAATACTTAGGAATAAATTCAACAAAAGAAATACAAGACTTGTATACTAAAAACTGAAAAACATTGTTGAAAGAAATTTTAAGAGACCTAAATAAATGGGAAGACGTCCTGTATTCATGGGTTAAAAGACTTAAGATTGTTAAGATGGCACTACTCCCAAAAGCAATCTACTGATTCAGTGCAATCTCTATTAAAATTCCAATGTCCACTTTGGCAGAAATTAACAAGCCGATTCTAAAATTCATATGGACTTTCAAGGGACTCAGAATTGCCAAAATAATTTTTTAAAAGAAGAATAAAGTGGAAGACTTACAATTCCAATTTCTAAACTTACTGCCAAGTTACAGTAGTCAAAACAGTGTGATATTGGCATAAAGACAGACGTAGACCAATGGAATAGACTAGAGAGCCCAGACATAAGTCCTCGCATATATGGTCAAATAATTTTTGACAAGGATGCCAAGACCATTCAGTGGAGGAAAGAACAGTCTTTTCGACCAATAGTGCTAGGAAAATTGTATATCCACATGAAAAAATGAATTTGGATTCTTACTTTACACCTTATACAAAAATTAACTCAAAATGGATCAAAGACCTAAGTGTAAGACCTAAAAACTATGAAACATAGGGGGAAAGCTTCATGACATTGGATTTGGCAGTGATTTCTTGGATATGACACCAAAGGCACGGGCAACAAAAGAAAAAAAAGACAAATTGGACTTCATCAAAATTTAAAACTTTTAAAGGATTAAGAGGTACAAACTTCCTCCTTATTAGAGGGACAAACTTATTCCCTTAATAAATAAGTCATGGTGTTGTAATGTACAGCATAGGGAATAATAGTCAATAATATTGTAATGACTTTGTAACTAGACTTATTGTGGTGATCATTTTGTAATGTATATAAATATTGAATCACTATGATGTACACGTAAAACTAATAGAATTTTGTATGTCAATCATACATCAATGAAAAAAAACTTATTTGTTAAAGGTGTGTGGCCCTGGTGTTCTTAGGTGATAATACAAACTTCAACCTAATGTTGCTTAAGATATTTTATCAGAATGAGAAGATTTGTTTTCCTTCTGCCTAGATGAATAATAAATATTTGTGAGGATGAAAAAAATTGTAACTTTTGTGCATCAAAGAACACTATCAATGGAGTAAAAAGTCAACCCACAGAATGGGATAAAATATTGCAAATCACATATATGATAAGAGATTAATATCCAATGTATATATAAAATTCAACAACAACAATAAAAAACAAACAACCCAATTCAAAAATGGGCAAAGGACTTGAATAGATATTTCTCAAAAGAAGATATACAAATGGCCAATAGGAATGTGAGAAGATGCTCAGCCTTATTAGTTTGCATTAGGGATATGCAAATCAAAACCATAAGACACCACTTCACACCCACTAGGATGGAAATAATTTTTTTTAAAAATGAAGGAGAACAAGCGTTGACCTAGATTTGGAGAAATTGGAGCCCTGTACATTGCTGATGGGAGTGGAAATGGGTGCAGCTACTGTGGAAAACAACTTGGGCATTCTTAAAAAAATGCTAAACATAGAATTACTGTATGATCCAGCAGTTCCATTCCTAGGTATTTACCCAAGAGAAATGAAAACATATGTTCACACAAAAGTTTTTGCAGAAATGTTCATAATAGTATTATTCATGATAGCCAAAAGGTGGAAACAACCCAATGTCCATCAACTGATGAATACACAAACAAAATTTGTTATATATATAAAATGGAACATTATTCAGCCATAAAAAGAAATGAAGTACTGATTCATACTATAACATTGATGAACCTGGAAAACATTATAAGTGAAAGAAGCCAGACACAAAAGGCCACGTACTGTATAATTCAGTTATATGAAATGTACGAAATAGGCAACCCTATCGAGGTAGAAGGTAGATTAGTGGTTGACAGGGGCTGATGTGAGGGGGGCTATGGGGAATGAGTGCTAATGTGTAAGAGGGCTGATAAAAAGGTTCTAAAATTGATTTGGCAATGATTGTACAACTCTATGAATATACTAAAACCCATTGAATTATGCACTTTCAAAAATGAATTTTCTGGTATGTGAATTATATCTCAATATAAAAAAAAGGAAGGGACATAAATAGCTCAGCAATATTTTAGCCTGGAAAGATTTAACTCTGAGACTGCTCTGACATCTTGATGGAGTTTGCTGATAATGCCAAGCTGGAAGGGATGTGACTGTTCTCTTCATAGGGGGAAGAGCTGCACAGTTAAGAACAGCAGACTGGGAAGAGGAGGAGGGTTTTTTTTTTTAAATTGGGGAATCCATTATTATGGATGTAGTATATATGGCAAGATGTTATGAATATTTCTTTTCCTATGAATAAATGAGGTATCACTGGGCATCTTTAAAATATTTTTGATTATGGTGGACACTATGCCAGAGGGTCCAAGTTGCAGGTTATAAAAACAAAGCAAAAGTTTCCATAGCCTGAAATGGTTTGATATATGACTAAATCTCCCCATCTGGCTTCTAAGATGAAAGGCCCCAGAATTCCTTCTTCCTCTTTCAAATGATAAATTGATGATGATAAAAATGGCTCACTCCTGAGAGCTGAATATGTAGTAAACATTTTATGTGCATTTTCTCATTTTAATTTCCCTGTCATCACTATGACATAGTTGTAGAGAACTTACCCAAGACCATGCAGCAAGTCAGATTGAGCTGGGCTGCGATCCCACATCTCTCTGACTCCCAAGACCTCACTCATAACCACGGGATTGTACTCTCGGTTTCCCTGCTTTCTCCCTCGGGGGGAGATTCCCCCCAAGAGCTTATAGCACCTAAGATTCTAACCACACCTAAGTAGGGGAGGCATTAGAGTAGAGAGGAAATGCTCTGCACTCGAAGTCGGGGGACTGAGTTCTAGTCTGGCTTTGCCACTAATCAGCTCTGTAACTTTGATTTCTCAGATGCATAGTTTCCTGATTTGTAAAGCGTGGAAAATTCATCCCAACTCTCCCTGTAGTTCCTTCCAGCTCTCAAGTATTCA
This sequence comes from Equus quagga, assembly GCF_021613505.1. Classification (NCBI taxonomy): domain Eukaryota; kingdom Metazoa; phylum Chordata; class Mammalia; order Perissodactyla; family Equidae; genus Equus; species Equus quagga. The sequence continues at coordinate 150,125,205 of NC_060268.1, forward strand.
GTCCAAGTCCTGCCTCATTTACCTGTCACTAAGAAAACATCTGATTGTCAGTTGTATATAGAGACACTAAGAGGAATGAAACCTTCGAGTCAGTGGAGGGTGGTGATTTTGGGAACCTGGGCTTTGGTGTCAGACGGATGTGGCGCTGGTTCCGTTGCTAATCTCATGTGGTATTGAGCAAGTTACTTAACCTCTGTCCCCATCTGCTAAAATGGGGATGATCGCAGCATCCAGTGCTATGCCATCTGCATAGAGTGGTTGCAAGGACTGAGTGAGATCGTTGTAGAGAGCTCAGTGCTATTCCCTAGCTCATAGTAAGTGGTGGTTTATTTAATAATATTATAATTTCTGATTATTATAATTGAGGGTTAAAATTATAAAATAGAGACACAGAATCCCTTAAGGGTAATTAGTGTATGTTTAAGTAGCTCAGCCTGGTTGGACTCTGGAGTTCAGGTGGCCTTCCTGGGCTCAGTTCTAGAACTGTCCACGTCTGCTGGGTCAGCCGTCCCTCAGGAGTGTACTGCTGGGTAAAGGGCATTAGATTGTCACCAACACTCCAGAGTTTCCTTCCTGTTAACTTTGAGTCACTAATGCAATTTTCCTCTACACAGCACAGTACATTATTATAGCTTACTGTATGAAGTTTGACTCACTTTATTTTGTTTACCCAAAGTAATCAGAAATAGATGATCAATGAGAGATACTGAGAAAACAGTTATTTAATGTGCCACAAAAAGAAAAGAAACTACCGCTTTCTGGAAATTTCCCAATGTGGGTGGAGAATTTTTCTCTTTCAATGTCGTTAGATAATATAGTAATCACATATAATGATATATTTACAATGCCCTCTATCACAGTGTTATTTATAATGGTAAAAAAATGGTAAATGTAACATTGACTACTAAAGAGCCATTAAAATAAAATATTAGAAAACTAGTTTTATTATTTTTTTTTAAAGATTTTATTTTTCCTTGTTCTCCCCAAAGCCCCCAGTACATAGTTGTGTATTTTCAGTTGTGGATCCTTCTAGTTGTGGCATGTGGGATGCCGCCTCAGCATGGCCTGATGAGTGGTGCTGGGTCCACACCCAGGATCTGGGCTGGTGAAACCCTGGCCCGCGTTAGCAGAGTGCGTGAATTTAACCACTTGGCCACGGGGCTGGCCCCAGAAAACTAGTTTTAGATTTGGGGAATTATGCACCATAGAGTATGTTTTCTAAAAAAAGGTAGAAGAAAGTATATGTTCTGATTCTAATTTTGTAAATCTTGTATGCATTTATAGAAGAAACATGAGTGCTGCAACAAAAATCTTAGCAGGAATCATGTCTGGTTATGAGATTACTGATTAATTTTCTTCTTTATACTTCTTTAAATTTTCTATACTTTCATATTTTTTTTTTTGGAAATCAGAGTGCGGAAGTTATTTTATATTAATAGGAATTCTGTCAAATGTTTTCCTATGAGGCTCTTCAGTCCAGTAAGCTGTTTTATCTGAATATGGCTTAATTCTCAATCGAGGCATATTGCTTCTTTTTTTTAAAGTACTGACTTAGAAATAATGGACTTCATTGATTTTGTGAACTCATCCTTTTCATGTAATATTGAGGACAGGCCAGACACATTTGTGGCAAGATCGATTGGTTACTCTGAAAACCAATAACAGATAATGAGAAAGAATCACCAATTAACTAACTTTTCTGTAAATCCATGACTCCCCTTTGGAAAGCAATTTTCAACTCTTCCCGAGATTTAGTGCCCTGAAGCCAACTCTGAATCTTTTATAAAAAGAAATCAACATCCTTTCTCTCTTGTCTTATTTTATATAATTGGAATTGCAGCGCTCGAAGACTGTTAAATGTGCAGTTGATGAATCTGATGCTTAACTTTAAAAAATAAAGGGACTGTCTAAAAAATTAATTCGAATCAAAGAAAAAATGGATAGAGTGGATACAACAAATTTTTTCCTGCTTTCTTCCCTAGTTGTAATTTGAACTAACTTTTCAAAAGCAATATTGTAGTATTTGTTGGAAACAATCTGGACAGCTTAAATGCCCAACCAGTTTGTGCTCATGAGAAGTTTGGGATTTTGTTCTCTGGATAAATTTTTCAGATATCATTTTGATATGTTTTTTTGAAATACTGTCACACTTACATTAGAAAAGAGTTAAAACAGAACTGTGCAATATGTAAACAGTATTATTAGTTCAGTGTATATTAGACAGATATGCAAACATATACCCACATTTATAAAATTCATTTTCTTCCAATAGGACCATATTCCATTGTTTCCAGCTTGCTTTCTTTTTACCTAAATTTATCATGAAAAATTTTCAATTTCAGTACATGCAAATTTCCCTCACTTTGTGTTTTTGAAGAATTTCTGTTGGATAAATTGCTAAAAGTGGAATTGCTAGGACAAAGGGTATGCATGTTTAAAATTTTGTTTTACCTTCCAAGAAAGCTTGTGCCCATTTCACCACCCCTCACAGAGAATGAGAATGGAAGATAGAGTTTCAGAAGGAAGTGTGTGTGTGTGTGTGTGTGTGTGTGTGTGTGTGTGTATAAGAGAGAGAGAGAACGAGACAGACAGACTCAGCAGGAAGTCAGGGAAACCTGTCTCCTCTGAAGAAGATCCTTCAAAATGCTGAATATAATAGAGGGTGGGCCTTTGGAGGCAGAACTGGATTTTGGTTCCAGCTCATCTCTTAGTGGCTGGTGTCTTTAAGCAAATTGCTTAACATTTCTGACCTCTATTTTGTCATCTGTAGGATGGGGATAATCCCACTTGCCTTACAGAGTTCTTTGTGAGAATTAAATGAGTCACTTGATGCAAAGTACTAATAAATGGTGAGGAGCAAGAGCTAGGTGAGATTGTTGAGTTGCTAGAAAAGGATTCGGATGACCAAGCCAAGAACATCCTGGATGGTAAAACTTTGAAAACTTTTTCAGAAAAACTTGAAGAAATTGCTAACATTCTAGTTAATATATGCTTTGTAATACTGCACTTTCACCCCTTCCACCATCTCCCCCACACCAACTTACATTATATTATTGTTTATCTGTGTCGACTCCTAGAATGTTCTATATGAACAAGGATCTCTTCTTGTTCTGCTAAATCCCAACATCAGTGTAGCCTGAAACAAAGCCTGGCAAGTAGAAGGCACTCAGATGAACGAATGCGTTTCTACTTAGCCCTTCTTAAACCCATTCAGATGTATCGGCAGCTAATAAGGCTGGCCTCTGGACACCATACACACCCAAGGTAACTCAGCCTTGGCTTGGGTGATGCAGAGTACTGGGCCAGGAGCCAGAATCTTCCGTTTCTCTCTCAGCTTTTGCCGGTTCCAGGGCTGAGTGCTCACAAGCTGGATTCTTGGGCAAGTCATGTAACTTGACTCAAGCTTTATAAAAAATAAGATTAGCAATGCCTACCTGTCACGACTCCCTCAGGTTATGCAGGAGATTATTTCATAAATTCTAGATTGTCATCTGAGGCATGGCAAGAAAGACTAAATGCTTTTAATTTTGATAGGGACCAAAAAGCAAAAAAGAGGAATAAATGGGAAGTGGCACGTTTTGCTGGGCCCTAGCCCAAGCCCGAGGCTCTACGTTGGGCTTGGACCTAAACTAGCATAAGTGCTAACTCTGAGCGGGGGACGGGATTCTGGGGGAGGGAGGTCCCCAAGGCGCTGTACCCCAGAGCATTGGGTAAACGACTGTCAAGAGAAAATGCTCACCAGGCTTAGAGGCTTTTCTGGCTGTTTCTGGCTGCACGGTTTGTGCACAGCCCCTGGGAATGGCAGCTTAGAGACAAGATCAGGGACTTTCTGATCACCAGAAAGGAATGAAAGGACTCTGTGGGGATGGCAGGAGAGGATGCCTTTCAGGGCAGCATTCCTCATGGGAGGATTCCCGGACTCCTCTCCCTCTAGGCAGGGTGATTGCCTAGATCCACCCGGAGACCCAAAAGTCTAGGGTGATATTTCTGCACATGTAGGTTTTTTGTTTCCCATACCCTCATCGTTCCTTCATGAGCCACATCTGTTCTCTAGTGCCTTATGGAAAATGAAGCTTCCTCCCTCGTTTGCTACAGTGATGCTCTCTCTCTCTCTTAATATATGCTTCAGCCATAGGAATAACTTGCAGTTTTCTAAATAAGCCACAGTCTCTGTCACCCTTAAACCTTTCCATAGAGTCCCACCAACATGACAGATTAAGCTTCCTTGCAAACTAACTAACCTCACCAAAACCTTAGGCTCCATTCCTCCACTGAGAACCACTGAGTGTGATGAGAAAAGTTTTGAAGGGACTGTAATTCCCAGGTAAGTGATATAGAGACAGACAACGAGGTTGAGGAAAGCTGCTGTGTGTTGTGATAATATAGTCCCCTAGTGGGAATTACTAAAGGCTCTGAGAAGTCCTGCAGTTAAAATTTTTTTAAAAAAAGTTTGTTAACTTTGTTTAACCCAATATGTCTGTAAATTATTAACCAAGGAACCGTGTTTTGCATAAATTTAGTGTAATACCCTTTGGAAAATACTTGTTTAAAGCTTGAGAACATTCTTATGAACTGGTAAGAAAGAAAAGAGAGGGAACTTTTAAGTTTCTGTGCACTACATTCTAATGTAGTTGTAATGTAGTGGTTGATGTGATGGTTCCCGGCTGCCCAAGGAGGGGAACTGTCCACCCTCTGTGGTCAAATCCTTAACTGTGGAGTTTGAAGAGTTCATTTTATCAGCCCACTCCATGTAAACAAGCAGAAGAAGTTGATTTATACTAACTAAAATCACTTGAGATGCATCTAAAATCCAGAATGCCCATGTGCCATTCTGTTGCTATATGAGGCAATACACTGAGTGATCAGAAGCGTGAGCTCTGGAGTCAAATAGACTCTGATTCAAATCCCAGCTCCCTGGCTTACTATTTACGTGACCTTATGTGAGCCTCACATAATACTATCTGCCTCCTGAATTAATCCATATACAGCACTCAGTACAGGAAGCTACTGCTTGAGCAGGACATCGGACCTTGAAAATAGTGTGTCTCATGGTCACTATTTCTAGGCTGTGATCATGTCTGGAGATACAGCCCTGTTCTACTGTAGAATAATTATTAACTGAAGAACGTGGGGCTGAGAGCAGACATTGACTGTAAGTGAGGTGAGTAATTTTATTCACCAGAAACTTTCTAAAAATTTTTTCACAAGAGAAGAATTACAGTTTCCAGTGGGTTTTGTGGGAACTTTGCTCCACAAATAATGAGGAAGGATCAGAGGTCACAGAGTTCCTGGCTCTTTAATCCGTCATCGAGTTGCCCATGTTGCAGACAGGAATATGTGTTGGTGACTTACAGCTGAGTTTGGGGCACTGTGGCCTGGGAAGGGAAGGAGAAGATGATAAAGAGAGTTCAACCAGAATGAGAGAAAGGGGGAATTATTTTTAATAACTGCTAAAAGTGTGGAATTTGGGGGACAGAAAATTATGTCCCAAGAAAATTTCTGGAATATTTCTTCGTGGTGCATGATATAAAATCCCTAAATAATCCTGCTTTAAGGAAACCTACACTGAAAGTCTGCATTATGTTTCAAGGTTTCTAACATCGGATTTGTGTTTCCTTGGAGTGTGATGTCACTCTTGTACTGAGACACATGGGGCCACTACATTTGTTAGGGTTACACTGACCAGGCTTCTTTTTTCTTCTTTTATTCAATTTTTTTGTCTCCTTTATTGCTATTTCCCACCAGTCACTAGACTCTTCATTCATTGTAATAGCATGTGATTCATACCTCAAGTTTACAATATATCATCTTACCTTATGCTATTTGCATATTGTATTATGTTATCTCAACATTTTAGATAAGTGGTTTCAGAAGATTTGGGAATTGCCTTTATTTCCTTCACAGAGAGCTGTACTTTGAAATCATGTGTTAGAGTTGGTTACTTCTGGGAAGACTTTCTATATATGGCTAATTCCACTGTACATAAGTTATCAGTATCCAAAAACTGCCTCTGTCATCAGGCCACGTTCTGACTCAATTTTCAGGAAATCCAGTCTCTTTCTAAACTATTCAGCAATTTGGAGAGTGAGGTCGTGCAGGCTACAGTTGAGCACCTGCCTTATTTTAATTATTTTCAAATATGAGCTTAGAGAGAACCAAATATAATTTGGTAGTCTTCACTTTTTGCTGCCGTCAATTTTTGGTAGCTTGTTTGGTCTAAAAGATGGGTAAAAATGGTTAGTATAAATCATTGTACTCCTTACTCACCTGCTCGCCTTTTAGAATCAAAGAGAAATGAATATTTGGATACTGTGCTTTTTATATAGAAGACAAAACAAAGTTCCTACTAGAATCTATTTAAAACAAATTCAGGCTGCATCAGTGGAGAGCAGTGTAGCTCAAACTTGAAAGCTTTCTCCTCACTGTGTTTTTTTAGATTGTCACTGAAAGCATTTCTCCAAAAGGGGAGCAACTCACTTAATTAAATAGGAAATACCACCGAGAACCTTTCCTGAGCTAGGCTTCCAAGGTGGGCCGCTTAGAAGAGGATGAGTTGAGAGGAGAACATCAGAGCCCAGATCATCAATAGAGACGCCGCGTCAACTTGCTGACCTAAGCACTAGGAGCCCCCAGGACCTGGTTTCTGTTTTTCTCTTCCACATCTTTAGTGGTTTATTAATTTGGACAGGCTGTGTGGCCTGATTTTTGGGTCAGAAGATCTGGTCACCATGCTTACAGAGGAAGGGATCAGGGAATGTAGACTACCCTTTAGAGAAGGTACACAATGAAGGGACGGCAGAGAGGATCTGGAGTTTAAGGGAGCAGGGAAGTTTATTGATTTGTTTTAAGGATAAAGGAAACTGAACATGTATGTATGCAAAGAAAAGTCAGTGGAAAGAAAGGGACTGAAGGTAGAGATAACCATGAGGCAGATTGAATAGACTTCATCGCAAACCTAGGGGGGCCTTGGAGAGGAGAAAGCACACACCATTCTCAGAGAAGGAGGAGAAGATGGAAGAAATAGAAGCATTTGAACTAATTGAAGGAGTTCCTGACACTTGGCAATTATCACAGTGTAGTAAGTTAAGAAATGACCAAACAAATGTAAGGAAAATAGAAGTGGGTTTGGGAGTGTGAGAAGAATAGAAAAGCTACACTGCTGAGGTAAAGAAGACGGTGAGTTATTTAGGGAAAAATAAATAAATTCATGTTAAGTTTGATGTCACCCTGAGGGCCTAGCTGAAGTTAGATAACACAAATTAGCAAGGGTCCCATCACTAAGTAGCATAGTTGTCAGTGTCATCATATATATAGCGTCCCGTAAGCCAAGGATGGATGGCTGAGTTGCCTGGGTTTGACGATTGGGAAGGGCAGCTGGTGCATGCCAAGGTGACTTGTGAGGGAATCCTGAGTGTTGGTGGGTGCCATGTTAAAATGCTGACCTTGGGGCCTGCCCAGTGACGCAGCGGTTAAGTTTGCATGTTCCACTTCGGCAGCCTGGGGTTCACTGTTTCGGATCCCAGGTACGGACATGGCACCGCTCGGCAAGCCATGCTGTGGTAGTCGTCCCACATATAAAGTGGAGGAAGATGGGCACAGATGTTAGCTCAGGGCCAGTCTTCCTCAGCAAAAAGAGGATTGGCAGCAGATGTTAGCTCAGAGCTAATCTTCCTCAAAAAAAAAAAAAATGCTGACCATGTACCCAGAGCGAGGAACTGGAAGTCTGCAAGGACAGAGAATGTTTAGTACAAAGAGTAGAAGGGAAAACGAGGTCAAATTCAGAGATGATGACTTCAGAGTTCAATAATACAGAGACAGCACTTGGAGTGATGATTCCAAACTTTTCTCCAATAGAGACAAAAAAGAGTCAAGAATACTAAGGTCTGAAGGTTGAGGAAGTCTTCCTTATGAACTTTGCTATTATCCAGTGTCCAGGCCAGATGACACTGAGTGGTGAGGAATACGGTGTTGTCAGAAGACACATGGGTTTTATTCTGCCAAAGGGTCGGTAAGGGTGTTTTAAGAAATCAGAAATGTAAGAAAAATTCTGGAAAAATAGAATGTGGTGCCCTCAGGAAGCACTATGAGAAGTGTGAAGGAGGGCTGGCCACGGAGGGATGGGTGGGAAGGAAAAGATGTGAATTGGATGGAGAGCAAAAGCAGTTTGACCCTCAAAACAGCATTTCCTGAAGTGGTTCCACTGGTCACACAGAATGGTGTAGTAGGTGTTGTATAAAGTATGACTCTGGAGAAACACTGGGTTAAGCAATGTAAATGGATTTCTTTATTGTAAGACCCCTTAGAGCCTTTACGGTGCACCCGTGTGCATAATGTCTTCTCAGGAAGAGAATTTGTAACATGAGTATGTAACATTTCCCCAACTGAGCTGGCCACAAAAGTGATCACACTTTGGGAAATTCTTTTCTAGGGTTCATCATATATTTTCAAAGTTTTTTGAGTGAATGGATGGATGAATGGTTAAGTAGATACATGAAGGAACGAATGAGTTAAAGTCAGGAAGTTAAGAGACAGATTGGGGAGGAGTAGTCAAAATAAAGAGAATCTGAGCTAAGGGAATAATTTTGAGCCTACGAATGCACTTGGTACTTCTAGCTAACGCACTCACCACTTTCTCTCCCACTGCCACCTTCGTACTGCCAGTTGTAGAGCAGGAATAAGATTTATTTATTTATTTATTTGGATTCATCTCCTTATGACCTATTCCTTCCTTACTTTTACAGGTGGGTCTGTCCCTGCAGACCTGCACATGGATCTCAGGGGAATCAGAGTCTTGGAGGGTGGAATGTTGGCGAGTAGACCATGCAGTTTTGAACCCTTGTATGCAGAGGCTCCCTGCGTCTCCTGCATGTGTACAAACAATGTGCCTATACAAGTGCATGCCCGCCCCCAGCCTTCTTTCCTCTTCCATTCCAATTGCTGTGCCCACCCCTTCCTGCATTTCTTTTCACTCTGATGCTTAGCACTGTAGGATGAGGAAGCAAATGGTACATTTTACTTTTCTACTACTCTGCAGTGTCAATTCTGCTTCTGAAAATGGGAAACTAAGACTTCTCCCACCCCCTGGGGGGCAGGACCGGGGAGACAGGATAGACAGCAGAAAGGTTTCCATAACGAGGAAGATGATAGAGAACTATTCAGCAAGCAAAAACTTTGGTTAAGAAACCTGTCAGATTCTGAATGGCTCCCAAGTAAACATCTGTTGTAGAGGATCCCAACCTTGGTGTAACCATGGCTTTTGTTTCTTTATTTCAGAACGCCAACCGGGCACCTCTATGGCCAATTCCAGTGCCCTCCCTTCAAGTTCTGCTGGGATCAGCAAGGAACTGATTGATCTGCAGCCCCTCATCCAGTTCCCAGAAGAGGTCGCCAGCATCCTGATGGAGCAGGAGCAGAATATTTACCGAAGGGTCTTGCCGGTTGACTATCTTTGCTTCTTGACCCGGGACTTGGGCACTCCGGAATGCCAGAGGTCTCTGCCCTGCCTCAAAGCGTCCATCTCAGCATCAATTCTTACCTCCCAGAACGGAGAACACAATGCCCTTGAAGATCTCCTGATGAGATTTAATGAGGTAAGAAGCCACTTTGGGATGTTTTTGTAATTGAAAAGCTAGTAAATGTTTTCTAAGTGTATTTCTCCTTTTAGGTTTGTCTGTTACTGACACCTGATATCTCAGCTACCTGTCTGTCTTGCCACTTCCATGATGGCTGCTTTCTTTCCAAGTAAGCAGATAGACAACACGCTGTCATCTTCCCTCTTACTTCACACCAACCTATCCTGAAGCCTAATTGATCCTTTCTCTGCCCCATATCTCTACCAAGTCCACAAGCCTTTTCCCTTTGGTCAACCAGGCCCTGCATTTTCTCCCCTCCCTTGCCAAAATGTTCTCCCTGGGCCCGTTTTCAAATATTCTCCCCCTTGTTCCTACAGGTGCTTTTAAGACTTCATTTTTTATTAAGATGTCTCATTTTTGAGTTTTGACAACATGATCCCTGACTATGGGATCTGTCTAGCCCACTCCCTCCTCCCATATCAGGCCTCCTCAGCAAAAACTAAACACCAACACACCTGGGTCAGGAGAGCGAGGAGGACCGTGAGCTTGAGGGATGATGAATCACCACGCTCCTGCTTTCTGCATCCCGTCAAAATCCTCAGCCCAGAAATTTCCTCCAAGGCCTCCGAGACCTTACCAGAAGCCAGTTCTAAAGAGGACAGTTGTGACTGGAGTCTGGGAACACTTTTAAGAGGAAGGCACTGTGAGAGGTCTCGGGCCTTGCTGGGAGGAAAAGAGCCAATGGCTGACAGCCTGTGACCTGGAGCAGGATGAGGGACAGGAACAAGAGGCAGGTTTCCATACAGTGCTGGGGTCAGGGGATACTGTGTTCTTGGGCTGAAAGAACATTTCTCACCATAGTACAACCCCACACCCAGAGTTTTCTGTTCTACGTTTTATTTCATTTAGACTTAATTTCTTTTGCCTTGAATATTAAACACATCATCTCAATCTGTGCGCTTGTTGGTTGTTGGTTGGTTGAACTTCACGAATATAGTAATTTTCTATTTTAGTCATCTCTTAAACTACTGGAATGCTAAGAAGATGCTCCCCTTCTGGGTCCTGTATGTCTCTGATTGACAGAGGATCCATCAGCCTTTGTTGCTTAAACACTTTCTAACCATAGCAGCTCCTTACAGCCTCCATAGCCTGTCAATCATGAACCTGATGATAGTTCTGAGTGTCAGTGACCATGAGGCTTAGTGGATGCAGAAAGCGTTAGACGCTGAGCTCAAGCAATTCTGTGTCCAGACATGTCCTGAACCCCACTCCTCAAAGGGAGATCCATTACCCAGGGGATCGCTGATCTCCATCTGGCCCTGTCGTGCTAATCATTTTACATGTACCACTTATTTGTTCCTCACAACAACTCTGAGAGACAGAGACTGTCAATGGCTCCATCTTACCAGTGGGGAAACTGAGGCACGAGGAGACGAAGTCATTTGTGCAAGTTTATGTAGGTGATAGATGACAACAGTGAGATTCCAACCCACACAATCAGGCCCTAGAGTCTGGGCTTTGAACCACTACAGGACCCTGCCTCTTGTCTGTTTCAGGCTTGGGTTGGCTGTAGCACCTGATAAATGCAGATTCCTAGCCCCACCCCTAATTGAATAAGACAGACTCTCTGGGAGTCCACATGAGAGCTTGTGAATTACACTGCCCCAAAGTTGCTTTTTAAAATAAATCTGATGTTCTTGATTTTCCTTGCTGATAAAAACAGGGTGGAAAATGAAAGTTCCAGTCAACTGAGTGACTTTGTTAGTGGATTTTACTGTATTTGGTGAATTATTCTAAACTTCCAGATCTACTCACTCTCACATCCTTAGTCCTGTATCCTCATCCTTTGTTGTTGTTGTTTTTGTTTTAAATTCTACCTCAACTTACAAGTGACTTGCCTAAACTTTTAAAATCTAATTGTAAATTAATGTTGGAGGAAGAAAACTTGGATTTTTTCCATTCAGTACCATAACCTTGGGAATCAAAGATGAACCAGTGATTTCACTAATTCAGAGTTAGTGATGAGCTGCACCACAGCTGGACTGAGGCATGCTTTGGACTGTCTCTGAAAATAGTTTAGCTAAGCAACTTCAGAACATAAACAAGATTTCTGGGAAAACACTTAAACTACTTAAGAGAACAGACTGTTTTCAAGTATTCTCAAGCATCTATTTTCATACAAATTATGGGTATGCTGATTAAAAATCAGTCTTATATAGTCGTTACAGGCAGATTCCAAATGACCTCCACTACGTAACGCTGGGAGAACTAAGTTCTAGCTGCTCCACATAGCTTATGGTAGAAAAGCTGCGTTACGTTACAAGAAAATTCTTAAATTCAGATTTTCACCTATTTAGAATGTCTTGCCTCCAAATTAGCATGGCTTTACTTTCTGAAACAAAAAGGAAGGAAAGGAGCTAGCATTTATTGACTAGGTGCTCTGGACTGGCCATTTTCACATTTTTTAATCCCATTTAATCCTTCTGACAGTTGTGTAAGGCACTTACCATTATGAAGAAAGTGAAGCTTAAACAGCAAAATAAATAATGATAGTATTGGATTGTGGTCCATAGAATAAAATAAATATTCATGAATCCATACTCATATAAATAAATAATTGAATAAATAAATCAGTGGGAGGGGAGGGGAAGGTACAGCTCTTACTTATAAAAGAATTCCAATTAATAAATGTAGAAAGAATGAGGGAAGTAGGAAATCCCCACTAGGACACCCCAGTAATAAATTGTTACAGGCCAGAACCACGGATGAATGCTAAAAGTATTGGGCAAAAGTATGATGAGAAACGAGATATTTGCCTAATCTCAGAGTATCTCTCCACAAAATATTTATTAATTACAAAAGAAAAAATAAAACAGTAGAGAAACCTATTAGATATCTCCTTAAGCAAGTGCTCAAGCTCAGCATGACCAGTAATAAGACATGTTGACAAGTATCTTCTGATATGATGCACTAAGAAGGACATGACATCATCTCTGTGGCATTCTTGCCAAAAAAATAAATGCATAACCTAAATCTAATCATGAGAAAAAAAATTAGACAACCCCACATTGGGGACATTCTGCTCTTCAAAAGTGTCATGAAAGGTAAGGAAAGACTGAGCAACTGTCAAAGAGTAGAGGAGACAAGACAGCTAAATGCAGTGTAGGATCCTATTAGATCCTGGACTAGAAAAAGAATATCAATGGGAAAACTGGTAAAATTCTAATAAGGCATGTAGTTTAATTAGTATTAATGTATCAATGTTAGTTTTCTGGTTGGGATAATGGCACTGTGATTATGAAAGATGCTAACATTAGGAGAATCTGGGTGAACTATATACAGGAAATCACTGTACTATTTTTGCGACTTTTCTGTAAATCTAAAATTACCTCAGAATAAAGTTTCAAAAAAATAGTGAAGCTCAGAGAGGTTGAGTCACTTGTCCAAGATCACACAGTGGCTGAGTGAATGTCAGAATCCAGATGTCTGTCTTCAAAGTCTGTTCTCTTCTCACCCAACTGCCTGACCTCTCTACTTGATAAATTATCAAGTTCAAGTTTGTATTAAAACCAGAATTGCTGATTTAGAATTTAATTAGCCTGTGTCTCCTTTTCCTCTTACCCCCCCCTTCTACTTCTTTTCTAAATCTGCTGCACATCTATCTTTTTTCTACTCCTCTTTCTGTTTCCGTTTTTATCCAGTGTCCTATTATCACTCACTCATTCATTCATTCACTCAAGACTTATTTGTTGAGCACCTCTATGCTATAGCTTTCTTCCCTTTTTTTTACTGGTGCGTCAAACATTCTTTTAAAGAAGAAATTAGCAATATATGATGAAAATTTACAACATTATAAGCCCATACTTTGGTTCTGTCAAAATTGGATGTACAAAATAAATGCATTTTCCTCAGTGCTAGGAAGGTATATATTCATTGGAAGACTGGAGAATCTCAAAGACAAGAGAGAATATTAGCTCCATCACAGGAGTGCCACTCACTTAGGGGAGAGGCGCATGCGTTTATTCAGTCACTCAGTTAACGTTTATTCAGCACTTCTCAGAAGCAGGACACTATGGTGGATACACACTAAGGAAAGTGAGTAACGGTCTGCAGCTGCCAGAAGCTACCAGTCTTAAATTGTAGTCAGGCGCAGGCACGAATCACTACCAAAAAAGGCAGAAAGTGAGTGCAGTGTGAGTGGCACAGTCGGTGGGAGCTGAGGTGTCTAGATGGGTGATCAGAGCTCTCTCTGCTGAGCTCTGGGGCTTGGAGCCGGGCCTCAAGGGATGGCTGTGATGGAGGGGAACATCACGGGGAAGGGAGGACATTCCAGACAAGAGACAATCAGTTCTTGTCGTGAGCAAGACTCATGGTCTACGAGGCGGCTTGTGCCTGATTGTCAGTAGAACGTGATCATAAGCTGGAAGTCTCTCGAATTCTAACAGCTCTTTACACAATGGCTTAACTGTAATGTGGGGAAAGGGAAGAAAATCCCTGATGCCTTTCGGGGCAATGTTGCATAACGTTCGTTCTTAGGAAAATATGGTTAAAATGCAATTCAAAGTACAATCATGAAACAACTGAAAGGATTTGGCTTACATTAAGGAAGGCCAAGAGATAAAATCATTTTAAATCAATTTAGATTGTAGCTTGGAAGCAATGTTTCTGCCCATTCTCTCTTCTCCTGCCCGATGTCAAGACTGATGCACACTAGAGTAACTTCTTAAAGGCGGTCATCTCTTTGTCCTTGCAAGTAAACAGAAGCACGTGCAATGGGTCAGCGTTCAAGCCAGGGGTAGTTGAGATCTGTGCTGGGGGTAGGCTCGGTCCTGCTTTGCTTGCTTGGGAAACAGATCTTCCAGAACTCTTTTGATCTGGACACCTTCTCTGTTGTCATATTCTTGATCTAAAGCTCCAAAAAGCCAGCGTTCTTTCTCCTTTAGGCTGAGCAACCTCCCTTCCTGACCACCCACAGAGTCTCTTGCTTTGACAGTCTCAAATCATATTGTTCTGGTTTTTTCCCTTTTTCTTTTTCTATCCAGCCTCTACCTCTAGCCCACATTCCTTTTGATCTTACTGTTTTTTAATTCCTCTTAGAATAAATGCCAGGGCCATTTTTCTTTTCCAGAGGAGACAGAGAGGCATTTTTTTGTAGATAACTTCACCAAAGAGATCACGTCCTCTAGGACGTGCAGTTGAGAAACGATGAGAGGCAAATAGAGATTGGAGTTCATCCTTGTTCCCTTCACTTTCACGCCTTTTCTAAGGAAGGACTGTGGTAGAACGTGGTGGCTGGTATTCTGGGATGACAGTTCTGAGTCACTAGTTCTCAAACCTTATGCCTCCTCAATATGGCCTCTGTTCCTGTCCTGTTCACCCACTGAGGACTTTGGGGTTTGAACTCATCATGGTCTGCATCTACAACTGGTCCTCAGGATCTGTCAACAGGGTGAATTTTTGGCCCCATAATCTACCACTGCCCACACCCACTGCCAGAAGCTCTTTTGTGTAAAAGATAATTGATTTCTCTGACTGAGGACTGGTTTTCAGCTTCAAGAAACCATTAACAGGTTAACTTTTTCCTGTGCCCTGAGAGGGCAGTTTTTGCTTGTTGAGTAGTTCTTAGAAAGACCATTCTCTGGGCTCCTCTTTTGGACCAGCTGGTCCAAGGGCAGATCATGAGTCCAAGGTTGAGCCCACAGTTTTACTGAGACCTCAGAAGACTCTTGAGGGATTCCACCTGGCTCTTTGCCCCCGTGACCTTTCCCTACCCCCTTCTGGTTGGTCAGCCTAAGCAATCATCAACCTGCTCCTCTAGCTACACAAATGTGGGCGGCCCAAACTGACATTCAGTGTTGCTTGTTCCTTCCATCTGGTAGGTTTCATCAGATGTCAGTTCAACAGTTTAAAGACCACCCCCCTATAAAGAATACCAAGGTGCAGCTTAACTCCCGGAGAAAGAATTGTAGGAATAAGTAAGCCATCTGGCCAGAGAACGGCTGATTGAACCTGAGTCCTTTTAGCCAGAATCCCTTATATCCTTCATAAGTGGTGATGATCTCTTTGGCAAAGTCCAGCATCTAAAAGTCTGTCTGGTCATACCGAGGAAAGACCATTTCAGCACAGTAAGGAAAAAGCATGACATGTAATAACGACAGAAGGCTGGGGAGGGGGCGGGGGGAGTGTCCTCATGTCCAAATGTATTCCTTCATTTGAAATATTTTGGAAAAAATATTGGTTTTGGAGTGGTACATTCAACCATGTTAGAAAAGTTTCCTGTGAAAGTTTTTTTCCTCTTTATGCAGACAGGCAAGCAAATTGTCTGTTCAGGGCTGCTGTACCAACTTTCTTCCTCATTTCTGAACACTCGTGGGGTAAATTGTCAATAACCCCTCAGGGTACGGGAAGTTTCAGCTCACTTTGGAAAACCAGCTTTCTCCTTGGGAAAGCACGTCTCCCCAGAGGCACACCTCTCAGAGCAGACATTGTATTCATTCCCCAGAACATTTCACTGCACATTCCCAAACAGAATTAACAGAAATTTTAGTCCAGGAATTTCTGGACTAAAAAATACAGTAGGCAATTAAACCACATCGACTCAGCTGTGTGGAGCAGTGTTCTGAGAGCAAGGTTATTTGTAGGGGTCTCCTCTGCCCTGGAGCCGACTGACAGTGGATCATGTTCGGAGGTTCTTGGCCATCAGCACCCATAGGCTTCTACTTGCTCACAGTAACACTCTGTAAACGGCGGGGCTGAGAATGAGGAGGGGCATCATGGCACATCATCATTCAGGCCTGCCTGGGTTCTAATCCACCATTCTCACGTGGGTAACCTCAAGCCAGCTACCTAATCTCTCGTCTTTAGATAGGGAAAATAATAGCACCCACCCACTCATATAAACAAATGGTTTATATGAGTATTCAGGGGGATGACATGTGTAAAGCATTTAGAGAGGATGCAAGACACAGTCATGGTTCAATGTTTGTTACAAAAAGCGAAACAACACTAAAATAACTGCATTTTTACTATAGCTAATAAGAGATCCTATTTTTTATTATTATTCCCCTACTTAACAGATGAAAAAACTGAGGCTCAGAGAGGCTAAGTAAATGACCTATGATTTCAGAGCTAGCATTTGAGCCCAGGTGGTCTGGCTTCCAGAGCCAATATTCTTGGCTCATCTACCTTGTGCTATTTAATCAAAAGCTGAAGGAGCCTTTTTTCCTTGACTTTGTTCTCTTACTCTGAATAAAACCATTTGCTTCATGACAGGATTCAAAATATTGTTTAGGATTTCAACATGTGTAATACTGTTGACCTTCTAGTTGACTTTAACCCGTGTGCTCAGTTCTTGGTATTGAACATGTGGCATCTCCTTTGAACTGGGAGACGATGGTCCTTGAAATGGGGAGGACAATGGCATCTCAAGGTGTCTGTGAATATTGTCCCAGAAGAGCATTAGGATAAGTTGTCATTTGCACACAGCAGGCAGAGGGGGATTTCAGGTCTTTGGCTTTTAAAGTTCCCTTCTTGGTTTTGAGTTTTCCTTAAGTACTGGATGCCTGAGAATGTAGGATGCCAAAAAAATCCAAATTTTACTTTATTTTGTGTCTTTATCTTCTTCTCCTGACTGCACTGTCTCTGTTGTATTTTTCCTCCTCCCTCTCTGTTTACAGTCATGCTCTGAATAACGAAATTTTGGTCAACTTTTTACTATGTGTACTTTGTGGTCCCATAAGATTAGTACCATATAGCCCAGGTGTATAGTAGGCTCTACCATATAGATTTGTGTAAGTACACGCTATGATGTTCACACAATGATGAAATCACCCAACGATGCGTTTCTCAGAACATATCCCTGTCATTAAGCGATACATGACTGTATTTCTATTTTGTGTGAAACCTACACCCCCAACAGGGATGGCTTTTGAAATTCAAAATCTTCAGTCCTATCTGTACTCCTTGAAGTACTGGAAGGAGTGGAGGCTCTGCTCAGTGTTGGGGCAGCAGGAGAAGGTGATGGAGAAGGGCTGCCAAGCACCTTGTGAATCAGGGCCTCCGTGCCTGTGCTCATTCCTTAAATGTCTAACGTGATTTCCTTGAAGAGTGGTCTTCACTGATCAGCAGAATGAAGGCGATGGGCATCAGAATATTTTTTAAATATACACATGCCGGGATCCTGCCCCAGGAGATTCTAGCTCAGTGGATACATAGTGGCCTCAGGATCTGTATCTTTAAAAAGCTCCGCAAGAAAATTCTGATGCTACCAATGGTTGGTAATCACTGCCGTAGACCATCAGACACACCAGTATTCAAATAGAAGAACAAAGCTGTATCCCAAAGCAAATACGAAGAAATTATTGCTATCATTGGGGTCCTCCATTAGTGCAGATAGGTAGGAATTGTCCAAAGTTAAGTAAATGTGGTGGCTTGCTTGCTTTTTTTCCTTCCTTCCTCCCTCCCTCCCTTCCTTCCTTTTCTTTTCTTTTCTTTTTCTTTCTCTTTCCTTCCTTATTTCTGTATTTTTCTTTTATTCTGTGGTCCTTATGCTGCAGTGGAGGACTTGGTTTTAAAATCTTAACTATTCAAACTATTTTGTTACTATGAGTGGATATTTTTATTCTCTGAGTTACTTTTTTTTTTTGAGATGATATCAGTAAGTGCTCTATTAAAGAGCCTGCCATCCATCATTGGAATTTGGAACAGTAATGATGCATTCAAAATAAGTATTCATCCCAGGTGGTTTTTTTCCCCTCCTCACAAATTCCTTCAGTTCCATTATCTCTTTAGTAAATTGTTAATAGTATTTTGCTCTTTGCCTTTTTGGAAATAAGCCCAGGAATAAGGCACCAGCAGCAGCTGTCACAAACCCAGTGGAACTTATTGCTTGGTTGGCCTGCTCTGAAACTCCTTCTCCATAGCAAAACAAAGTCACAAAACGCTCACAGTTGTTGACAAATATGTCATACTCCACCTCCTGTCCAATAACAAACTCTGACCGTTGTATGACTTATTCCACGGGGAAAGGGGCATATGTTTCATTGTATTGTTTATTCTATATGTGTCATTTCCCACAACATGCTTCCAGAGCTGCATCTTCACCAGGGCCTTTCTGCTGAATACAGGCTTGGCGCTTGTAAATGCTGCAGGAATGCCCTCCTTTAGAGGTGCTATGTTGATAACATAACCATCACCCAGGTACAGCGCCCAGTGCTGACAGCCAGGACAAAACACTCAATCAAGTCCCCTGGCAGGGGGTTGCCAGGGTAGTTCAAACTAAAGCAATCATTAAACACCCACTCACTCTTAAACCCAGGTGGTCTTCCTTCACTGGTGGCAGCTGGGGGGGTTCCTGGGGTCACCCTGGCCTCCCATCTGTTGCCCTTCATGCTAGCCACCATGGGCCAACTCCATATGCTCCCGGGGGAGATCAAGGCAGCCCCAGCTGACTACCCTCTTAGTTACCCTTCTTGAAGCGCACATCAGGTCTCTCGGATTTAACCAACCTGGAGAGAGAACTGCCAAAGCCATTGACCCATTGGAGGCCTGTTTTATTCTGTTTAAAGCAGGCATCAAGTCAACACTTCAATCCTGGGACTGATAGAAATAAAAATTAATCCAATGGAAATTAACAAATAGCAATTTTTACATACCTGAGAAATATTATTGTAGTTGTTGATAGAAATAGTAAACATGACTCGGAGAAGCAGGGCAGCAGCTCCTCAAGGCCCAGTGTTCTTTGCCATCAGACATGTCACTTAAATGACACTGTGGGAAAGACCTGGGATGCTTTATTCGGAGACTGGGATTTTGAGCCTCCCTCCAGGACTACACTAACTGACCCTATTAGGATGTTTAATCCAGCTCTTCGAAAAACTACTCTCTTAGAGATCTTTACTGCACATGTAGGAGCCAAGGAGGAGTGTATTTATGCTTTGCCAAGAACCTACATTCGCCCAAGAGATTTAAACATTCATAAATCCAATTGCCTTCTCAATGCCTCCCCTTGGCTTTCTTCATTCAACAAGATTTTATGGAGTTCCAGCTTACATACTAAGTGCTGTTTTGTGCACTGGGGATACAGCACAGAATAAGATGGACAGAGCCCCTGCCCTCACAGAGCTTCAGTTCTAATGATGTCTAAGAGACATCTCACATATAGCCAAAATGGAACTATTGACTTCTCCCTCCCCCATTCCCATACCATCCGGTATCTACCCCACTAACCCCACGCCATCCTCCCCATCGCAGCATCTACCCAGGTGCTCAGGCTAACAACCTAGGAGTTATCCTTGATTTGCTCTTTGTTGCCGAACCCCCAACATCCAAACCATTAAGTCCAGTAAGTCCGTTTGCTCTACTCACAAAATGCATCCTGAATTGGACCACTCCTTAGCATTTCACCTGCCACGACCTTGGAGCCATCCACCATTGCTCTCATCTCCAGTACTGCTTTCCTGCTTGCGTAACCTGTAATCCATTCTCCACCCAGGAGCCAGAGTGATCTTTTATAAACAAATTAGCAGACCAGGTCACACCTCTGCTGAAAATCCCCCAATGGCTTCCCTTTGCATTTGGAATGAAATCCAAAATGCCAAGACCCTGCATGATTTTGCGCCTGTCTACTTCTCTAGCCTAACTTTATACCACTTACCCCTCTCTCTGGCTCTGTTCCAGCCACACTGAACTTCCTTCTGTTCCTGAACATGCCGAGCCTATTTTCTCCACACAGACTTTGCACTTCCTGTTCCCTCTGCCTAAAACCTTCTTCCCCCAGGTCATACCACAGCTGCTGTCTTCTTTTGGTCATGTCTCAGCTCAAAAGTCAAGGAAGCCATTGACTTGTTTGCTTTTTTCCTTAGAAACTTCTTTAACTTGTTCATTGCTATATATGTGGTTCTTCACAAAGTGCCAACTATATAGTAGATGCTCAGTAAATAAGTATTTAATGAATGAATAATGCTAATTGATGTTAATAATTGTTTGTTGAAATAGTTGCTATTAGAGATACAAAGAAAAGCAAGATGTCCTTTGTTCAAGGAATTTACAATCTAGTTCAAGGCATATAAGACATAAAATATTGAATAAATATACACATTAAAAAAAGCAATGCGTTAACTATCATGTGAGAGACCATGGTTAGAGAAGTGCCATGGGTTAGTGGAAAGAGCATGGTTCTATTGCTAAGGCTGGATTTGAGTCCAGGTTCTACCACTTACTCACTATGTGACTCTAGGCAAGTAAGGACATAAGCTGATTTCAGCTTCATATTTCTCACCTGCAAAATGGGATAATTTTATCAAGTTCACATGGTTATTGGGACGTTTGAGCAAGATAATGTATAGAAAGGCACCTAGCACAGGATAGGTGTTCAATAAATGGTAGTTAGTGTGATCCATGTCAGATGAGAGTCGACGACTGTACACGCCATGAGAGTAGAAGAGAGACACCACATGGGCACATTGCCCTTGAGGATGAGCAAAGACTTCGGAGCCTTGGAGGTTGGAAAGGCTTTTGCCAGACACAATTATGAACTATCATTGATGAGGTTTCAGAGGTTATGTTATGTACTCCTATCATCCACCAAATGTAGATTCCTTGCAGATTTTTGCCCAAATTTTTAAAGGCAGTTCACTCCATTTCAATAAGCCTATTATGTTGATGAAGCTCAACATAATATATTTCTGGTTCTTTGCAAAGTGCCAGGTGTTAAAGTTATCTTTCATGTTGAAGTTGTCTTTAACAGAAATTTTGTCTTCTTTGGTTTTGTTTTCTTGAGACTAGACATTTCCCATATTGTTGAAACTTAGATCATTTTTCAATATCCCTCTTAAAGATGAGGCCTCCTTGTCTGTTCTGAGACTCTCCCTTCTTGCACTTGGGTCATTGTCTTGCTCTTAATGCCTACTAATTTGATTATTTTCTTCTGTCAGCTGTTTCTATTTATTTAGCTAAAGGTCAACTGAAACCCCTAGGCAAATGGCTATGGAGCTCATCTTTTCTCGGTGCATAGATTGTTCTGTTTGTTGTTTTCTTACATGGATGTAATATTTTATATTTAAATCTACTAAATTTTATCTTTTTGGACATTCAAGCCCATCAAAATAATCTTGAATCTTAAGTCAGTTATGTATTGAATTAGCTGCCATTCCTGATTTTTTTAATATTCAGGTTTTGTAAATGTGTCTCGTGTATATTTATTCAAATTGTTGGTAAAAATGTCAAACCAAATAGGAATTAATAGAAAGCCCTATGGCACATCACTAGTGACTGCTTATCAGGTTGGCCTTGAACCATTAATTCCCTCTTTGCTAGGTCTTTTAAGCTAGATGTGAATTTCCTTAATGTCACGATCATCCAACAGATGTTTCTCATTTTGTCTCTAGGTGTAATTTGAGATAGACTGTGAAATAATTTCCTAAAACCAAGACACATCCTTGATATCTAAGTCAAATTATCCTCTCAAAAGGAAAGAAAAAGTTTGGTTAAGTTGACAATCAGCTGCTTGAGAATGTCTAATTTTTCTTCTATTGACTTAGATGACGATGATAGAGAAATTAATAATGTAGCCACTGTTAATTTTGTGCCTTATGCTGGGCGCTGTGCCAAAGACTTTGCATATCTAATCACATTTAGCTTTCACACAGCCCTGAAAGATGGGAATCATTGCTTTATTTTACAAATAAGAAAACTGAGATTCAGAAAGGCTACATAATTTGCCTGATATCACATAGTTAGAAAGTGGCTAAGCCAAGATGAAGCTCAGGCTTTTGTGACCCCAAAGCCCAAACTCTTTGTCATATTGCTATACATTTAGAACTATGCATCTAGTTGCACAATAAATATTTGCCATGGGAAATACCATGAGTAAAGAAATGGGAGCACAAAATGCTGGTTTGTTTGAGGGATTTGGGTGATAACCAAATAAGACCAGAGCAGCATCTCCCAAAGTGAGTTGTGTGGGATGTCAGCATGCATTCTGTGGAAAAATAGCACCCCATGGTCTAACACGTATGCTGCATGCTAGAAAAACAATGATAACTAAGTGGGTTTTTTTCATTGCAGGATTTCTCAGGTCATTTATTATGCTAATGTACATTCAGACTCTCTCAAAATGCAGCAGTTCACAAACATACTTGAGTACTGAGTGCCTGTAGGCCCAGTAACTGTTACGAAACATGCTTTGGGAAACTGTGTCATGTGGGGGGGTAGGGGGCTGTCATATAGGGAGAAGGTGGATCTGAATCTGGCCCTTAATGCCTTCGCCTCCCAAAGCAGCTTGGCCGTGAATCCCTCAAGAGCTGGAGAAGGAGCAGGGAAGAAAGTGAGGATTCAAATCTAGTTCAAAGCAGGGCAGTTTCTGTGGAAGATGAGGCCTGGGTCCCTCCTGTCCTGGCGCACGGGTCTGGGCCACGTAGACTTGCAAGATGAGAACTTAATCTCATGATTTGGATATCATAAGCCTCACTCAAACACAAGTTCCATTCTTTCATCATTACACTTCATACTTTAAAAATTATACAGACACTAAAATTATGTATAAATTGTTAGGGTAGAAAACACACAAGACTGGCCTTGAAAAATTCAGCCAAGAAGTTTGCGGGCATTTCCAGCCACCACACCCGTCTCTTCTGTTTTCTATCCCCTCACCCTCTTCTCTGGGTCCTCACAGCTGCCATGAGACTCCCAGGTCCCTCTTAACTACCCCAATTCATGTTCAAGTGAAAGCTCAAGCAGTCCAGCAATAGAGACGCTTTAAATTTGTTGTTATGAGTCACTTTGTGATTTGTAAAATATTGTCTTCAATGAAAAGCAAAATCATCATATATTTGTGGGAGTTCTTTATTTGGATCAATCAAATACATTAATACAACAGATACTCCCTAGAAGTAGAGGGAAAAAAATCTATATATTTATAGTCCTTCAATCTGATACTTTCTAAGAAGCTTTCTTTGCTTACTTAAAATATGATTTCTTAATCTTAAGCTGGAGAATCCAACAGCCAATCCTGGGGAAAATTTTTAAGGTATACTTAAATTAAAACCCTTAAGCAAATAATGGACACATTTATACTGTGCCTTACACTTATGCAGAGCTCTTTACATGCGTTATCTCATTTAATCCTTATAGGCCGCTCTAATTTGGATCTGGGGCTCCAATATGTTCCTCTGACTCCAAGTTCAGTGTTCTCCCCCTCCATCACTGCTGCCTGTCACTCCTGCTGTGTACTCAGCACTTTGATAGATACTCCTGGAGTAGCTTTTCCTGAAAATTGTTCTGTAGAATCCTGGTTTCTCAACCTGCTCTGGAACAGAAAGGGAAAAAAAAAAAGAGTCATGGCTTAACACCTTTCAGAAACACCTTTGCAGCCCTTTTCCCCTTGTGTATTGATAGTCCAAATGCACATTAGCATATGGAAGGCTCGAGAAGTCTAGCAATAAAGACACATAATTCACCAGCATTTTTCAAATATATTTCGCCTGGACCTCTATGTTCCTTCTCTTTCTCTAGTTTTGCTGAACACTGTTCTTGAAAGTACCAAAAACAAAAACATATTAAGAAACAAAAGATACACATGTGAAATCTGACACAATTTCAGCCTTCCTCCTCTCCTCCCCCTTAGGATGAGGGCTCCAGGTCAGTCAGGGCTGGACAGTTCCAAGGTGGGTGAAATGAATGAATGACAAAGAGCTGGATGGCAAGGAGGACATTTCAAGTGAGAGAACCAGCTCGATCAAACATATTCTCGGCAGGATCATGCATGGTGGATTGAAGAGGGAGCCTGGGTACAGGAAGACCCATCAGGAGAGAGTTGGAATGAACAGGAAGTGACAAGGGGCCTCGTATAGGATACTGGTGAGAATAAAAGGGGAAAATTGCTCCTGATTGTTTAGAAAAAAGAAACCCAGTAGTGCAATGACTGATTGGGTAGGAAGGCTGAATGGTAGAGAAGGGTCAAGACTGACTTCAGGCATTCCAGGCAGAGTGTTTGGAACACATGGGGCACCTGCAATAGCATCTGAGCAGTTAATTACAAAAACCATCCGAGGTGGTCAAGAGCACATGCTTTGATTCAGATAGACGAGGCTTCCAATTCTGACCCTGTTAGCACAGTAGATTTGGCCAAATTGCTTTATTTCTGTGAGCTTATTTCCCCAGCTGTAAAAGGGAGCAAGGGGTTTCCTTATAGGTCATTGTAAAGTTTAAGTAAGATAATGAATCCTTAGCTCAGGATAGTGCCTAGCATGGTGTTTAGGTACTCAACAAATGGTAATTGTTATTTCTATTATTACTATCATCATCATCATCATCATCATCATCATCATCTTGTGAGAAGATATTCAAGTTGGGGCATGCAGGTTTTAGAGTGAGAGTAAACTAAGATCTTTAAGTGGATGCCCTCTAGGCAGTGAGAGGTAGGAATCTGGAGCTCATGTACTAGGAGATTGAGATCTCAGGTACAATTTAGGATAATGCCTATAGAAGGGATGGCTGAACCATGAGAATTAGTCTGTTTTCTAAGACAGCAAGTATGAGAGAGATCACAGGCTCCAAAGATCAAGCTTTGGTAACACTCACTGTCATGGCAGATAGAAGGGTCCGTTGATAAGGAGAATGTAGGCATCACAAGAGAATCTGGTAGTGTGGGTGATGAAGGGGGAAGAACTTCCAAGATGAATATCACATTATCCTGAGTCAGGGAAGTTGAGAAGTGCACTGATCAAAGAGTCCAGAGTGGCGAACAGATCACAGAATGATGTAGCCTTACTCTCCTATCCCCTAAATTGAGCCCACATCTGGAGTGTTGTATTCTGAGGCCAAATTTGCAGGATTTCTACAGACTGGAGCACAGAGGATGCTAAAAAACATGGTGAACAGTCAACAATTGAAGAAACTTCAACTATTTTACCAAGAAGGCAGGCTTCTAATGTGGTCAGGATAGGTACATTTTAGTATTTGAAGGGTTGCCATGAAGACGAAGTTGAGCTATTTTTTGTGACTTTAGCAGGCAGAACTAAGTCCAGCCATTTCATCTTGGCCTTAGAACAGGCTGCCCCCTGAGGTAGTGAGCTTCTTATAACTGGAGATATTTCACCCAGAGCCTGGCTGCCTGGCTGCAAAGCTAGGAAGAATCTCCTGGTTTGGGTCAGGCCTAGCTCAAACTATGGCCTATGGGCCAAATCTGTCCCACCACCTGTTTTTGTACAGCTTGGAAGCCAAGAATGGGTCTTACATTTTTAAATGGTTTCTGAAGATCAAAAAAAGAAGATTTTGCAATAGGTGAGGATAGTATGAAATTCAAATTTCAGTGTCCATAAATAAAATTGTATTGGAACACAGCCATGCTCATTCGTTTACGTACCGTCTATGGCTGGCTTTGCACTACAGTGGTAGGGCTGAATAGTTGCAACAAAGAATGAATGGCTCATAAAGCCTAAAATATTTATCATCTGGCTCTTTCCAGAAGAACTTTGCCAAAAAGTTTGAGATCATCCGGTGGCCTTTTTTCAACTGGGAGATTCTATGAGGGAGAAAAGTTTTTGCTTTAGATTTGGGTAGAAGGTCATGGATCACTTGGAAACCACCATCGCAATAGTCTGCAGGGATAGACAACCAGGGTGCAGTGGTGAGAAAATGTAGATAATGGATTGGGAATACTTGTGTGAGAAGTCTGACAGAAAACAAAGGTAAAAACGGGCGGCGGCTTGTCAGACCAGCACTGGACAGGAAAGGTAGTTTAGGAGGGAGAGGAAGACGTGTACTGTGAGTTTGTGTCAAAAGAGAGACATAAAAACTCTTCCTGTGCTTGATGAACCCAACGGTATTCTTAGTATCTGCTTTATTTTATGGCTCAGTTAAATATATCTGTTGTCATATCCCTCAGCAAGAGGGGATTTTCTAAATGTTCTTGTTTATAAATGTGCAGAAAATTTTTGCACAGAGAGTCATGCTTTTGTTGGCCAAAAGAAGTGAACACTTGCTGATTTTCTGGCAATCCTAACAAAAATACTGAAGTGTATTTATACTCTGGGGGCCAAAATGAGTTTCAAAATGACAGTGCTCAGATACATAATCAGCCCAGCTTTCCTCTTCTGCCTCCATTGGGTTGAACAACTTTGTCAGATCCTTTCCTCTGAAATCCACTTCTGCAAGTGAGATGAAACTGATTCTCTCTACTGCTGCGTAAACACGAGGCGGGCTTCCCTGCTGGGCTCTCCAAAGCTTGGTCCCCAACCAATGGATGAGATAAGCAGGATAAATCCAGGGGAAGTGTGGTATGAAACTGGCTTTTTTAAAAAGCAAATTTTTTATTGCTTCTTACAGTGTGACTTCCTTCTTAACATCTCATAACTGTCACAAAAATGTTTACTTCATACTCTTGAAGCATAATGGTATTCAAGTAGAATTTCACACCAGACACGGGAACTTAGTTACTGTTCTTTGTCCAAACAAAGCAAGATACCTATTATGTAGTCCAATATAAGTAATGTTTGTGATTTGTGCCAATGAGGCAACCAGATATTCTGCTTATAAAAATCCACACAGAACCAAATATCCTACTTTGGCTAATAGTTTTGCCATCCTTTCCCAGGGGAATTAGGTGACAGCTGTTAACAAGCAGCTACATTCATCTTTTGGTTTTTGCATTCATTCCTTGCCCCTGGGACCATACCAAGAGATAATGTCACTGACTAATTACCCCAAGAAATTCAAGGGGGGTTTCGGAAGCATTTAACTGTTTCTCCAAATTGTTTTTTGTTGTTTTTGTCAAGTGATGCGATCACCAACCACCCTGAACCAGACTGAGCCCTATTGGGAGAGCATCAGCTGTGCAGGTGATCCAGGAGGTGCCAAATAAGCCTGCACCAGCGAATGCCCACCCCTCCCTTTTGAATATTTATTCCCCATCCGACATAAAAAGCCCCTGCTTTCTCGTGCTCGGGGACAGCCGCGACTTTGGAAGTGATTCCGCATGCCCTCCTATTTGCTGCAAATAGGCTCTACTTTGTGTAACAACTACTGCTGTTGGAGAGTCTGGTTTTAATTTGCCAGGAGGCGAACCCACTTTGGTTCAGTAACAAAATCTCTCTGCTCTTCATTTTTTAGTAGCTCCTTGTTGCCAACCAAATAGTGTTTCAGCATTTTAGCCACATTCAAGAAGCTCTACAAAGTACCTGTCCAGTTTTCTCCCCCATTAATCTCTCGTGCCCCTTTCACATCTATCAGCTTGGATGACTCATTGTCACACTCTGTGGAAAGTGACAGAGACCCAGCACAATTCCAGAGGGCACTATTCACGTAGGGCACAAAACAGCAGCTCTGGATGAGAGCACTATCTGTGAAATCTGAATTCAAATCCCAATTCCACCACTTAACTGTGTGACCCCAGGCAAGTTTCTTAACCATTCTATACTTTAGTCTCCTCATCTATAAAATAGTGCTAATAATACCCACCTAACAAATAGGGTTGTTGCAAGAATCAAAAGAGATAATTTAGGGGAATGTGTTTGCCACAGTAATTGACCTAGACTCAAGAACTCAATAAATAACTAGTGATGAAGATAATGATTCTAGAAAACTAATAACTCTGGATCACTTAATTTTAGAATAGATAAGAAAGTTTTCTTTGCTTCCAATATTATAACATTTTAAGATCACCATTTACAAGCTATCAAGACGTCTGGGAAAGTGGAGGTCACCATTTTGAATAGTACAGCACACCTATGTGGGCTGTTTGAATGATAACAAAGGTGGTAGGTAGATAGAGCTACTGATGTTAGGGTTGGTTCCACTGTCTGTATCTGGATTCACAGAATAGAGAGACTGCATCTAACATAAAATTTTCTAACATTTTTAACCCATGCCTTCTTTCAGAATGTTAAAAAAAAATGGGAGCCGGCCTGGTGGCGCAGCGGTTAAGTGTGCACGTTCCGCCTTGGTGGCCCAGAGTTCACCGGTTTGGATCCCGGGTGCGGACATGGCACCACTTGACAAGCCATGCTGAGGCAGGCATCCCACATATAAAGCGGAGGAAGATGGGCACAGATGTTAGCTCAGGGCCAGCCTTCCTCAGCAAAAAGAGGAAGATTGGTGGCAGTTAGTTCAGGGCTAATCTTCCTCAAAAAAATAAAAATAAAATAAAGAACACCTCATATCCACATTTAATGTGGTTTGAAATTTCAAAATATAGTTGATAGTATGAATAAAAGCATTTGTAATGCTGAATATACATTTTAAAAATATTACAGGTTCCCATCTCCCCTGTCTGCCCTGCTCCAACCTTGGCCAAGACAGTCATCACCCTCCTCCCCAAGGTGAGAGTTGTGGTCAAAGAGAAAGACTGGTGGGCTGCTCCAGATTCCACTTGACCTCTAACATGGCTCTTCTAGTTTTAGAAGTTTATGATTTAGGGACTAAGTGTCCGAACTCTGGAGATCTAAGTATTCCTCCTGACAAGAAAGAAGTCTGTGTGTAAAGGGACACAATGAGATGACATGGGAACAGAAGTTTGGGTCCGGGAATGTCACTCTAAGAATTGGGCGTTTTTTTAAAGAAGAGTGACATATCATGACATGACACATTTGAGGAGGATACCACGACACCCAGTGGTTCCCTTTCTCTTGGGAATTTGAGACTACTCAGGAGGTGGGGAAAAAAAGACATTCTATCAGCAATATAACTCCTTGAAGATTTCAAAAACTTCTTTCTTAGAAATTCTTAAGAAAACAATACATACCCATCTGTGTAGGATAGTTTTAGGACTCAAGTTAGATAGCAGGACTATGAGTGTGAGATCTTGATTTCAGGGGATTTCTTCCTTCTCTACCATGAATCTAAAAAAGGCCAAAGAAACTTTTAACAAGATCATGAGTCTGGAATCTTCATTTTGCTGCTAGCTGGCCATGTGAACAAATCCTTTAGCATCTGGGCATCAGTTCCTGCCCTGTAAGACAAAGGATTAGACCAGATGACCCTCAACGCCCCATAGAACTTGAACTCTAGAGTCTGACCTCCCCAAGTTTGAATCGCAGCTGCATTGTTTATGTGATCTAAGTTACTAAGTCTTTCTAAGCCTCCCTTTGCCCATTTGTCAAATGAGGATAATACTTCCTTATAGGTAGAGTTGTTATGATCAATAGATGCTGTCTGTTGTTAATTACAATCCTCTGATGCTTAATATGTAAGGTGAATTGTATGTAATACTGAATCTAGAATATCCTATAAGCACTACCCACTTGCTATACCCCTATTTGCAGGAGAGGAAGAGAGAGGAACCAAGTCTACCAGTCAACAGCCAAAGCCCTAGCCTGGGCTCAGGGGCTTGGGTTCTACGGGACGGGGGTAACAGTGAGGGTTCTGCTATTGCTATAATATGTATATTTTAGGATGGAGTGTTCTCCTAGTCATTCTTTTCAGGTAGGGATTTCTCGTCTGATCCGCTCTCAGCCTGGTTGTTAGAGCTGGGGAGAGCCCCCAGAGGAGAAGCAGCTCACCCCCAGCTTAGAGTTATGGGAAACTTGTTAGGATAAGAGGGGAGGATAAATGGCCTACCTCTCACGGGAGAGACTTAAGGAGAAAGGGCCCCACTCAGGCATAATAAGGGGGGACTGCTCTGCCCAGAATACCCAATGCCTCTTCTCATCTGCTTTCTCTACTCCTGGCAACACTTTTTGTTTGTTGTTTTCAGTATGATTTTTGTGACAGCTTTATTGATATGTAATTCATATGCCATACAATACACACATTTCAGGTACATGGTTCAGTGATTTTTTTAGAATATTCATAGAGTTGTACTTCACCACAATCAATTTTGGAAAACATGTTTGTCACCCCAGAAAGAAACCCCAAATGCAGTGGCAGTCACTCCCTATTCCTCCCTAGCCCCCAGAAACCACTATAATATACTTTCTGTCCCTATGGATTTGCCTATTTGGGGCATTTCACACAAACGAATCATACAGTATGTGGTCTTTTGTGTGTAGCTTCTTTCACTTAGCGTAATGTTTTCAAGGTTCATCTACGTTGTAGCATGTATCAGTGCTTCATTCTTTTTTGTTGTTGATTAATATTCCATTGTATGGATATACCTCATGTTGTTTATTCATTCATCAGTTAATGGACAATTGGGTTGTTTCCACCTTTTGGTTATTGTAAGTAATGTTACTGTCAACATTCATGTAGAAATTTTTGTGTGGATATATGTTTTCATTTCTCTTGAGTATATACCTAGGATTGAGACTGCTGGGTTATATAGTAACTCAATTTTTAGCATTTTAAGGAATTGCCAAACTGTGTTCCAAAGTGGCTGCACCGTTTTACATTCCCACCGGTAACACGTGAGGGTTCTGATTTCTTCACATTCTTGTCAAGACTTACTATTCTCTGTCTTTGTTTATTATAGCCATCCTAGCGGGTGTCAAATGGTAGCTCATTGTGCTTTTGATTTTATTTCCCTAAATGGTTAATGATGTTGAGTATCTTTTCATGCACTTATATTTATCTTTTTTGGAGAAATCCCCATTCAAATCCTTTCTTGCAACATTTGTGACAATGAAGCATGAAATTAAGATAGAGTCTCATCCTTCATGTGTAGACTGTTGTCATTCTCAGTCCTTGAGTATGAATGGGTGTCCTGGGTAGGGAAAGTGAGGGCTCTACTTCTGGAGTGTGGACAAGAAGAGAGTCAGTGCTTAGGATTCCTACTCTGACAGGGATTATGTCTATAAGCAGGGAAGACAGAAAATCACTTGTTTTCTAGACAAGTGTGCATTCTCAGCAGAAAAACTCTGCACTGGAAAGTAGGAGGCCTGGGTTGAATTCCTGGTTCTGCTTGGTGACAATGAACAAGTTGCTTAGTAGGTGAGTTAGCTTCTTTAAACCTGCCTTTCCAATCCCCCGTTTCCATGATCATTTTTCCCTTTTTAAATTGAAGTATAATGTACATACAGTAGAATTCACCCTTTTTGGTGTACAGTTTGAGTTTTGACAAATGCATACAGTTGTGTGATGACCACCACAATTAAGAGAGAGAAGACTTCTCTCATTCCAAAAGTTCCCTTTACCCCATGTAGTCCATCTCTTCACCCTATTGCAAACCTCTAGGACTTACTGATCTCATTCCTCTCTTTATCCTTTTGCCTTTTTCAGAATGTCACACAAATGGAATCTTATAGCCTTTTGAGCTTGGCTTTTTTCACTAAGGGTAATGCATTGGAAATTCATCATTGTTATTGCGCATATCAATAATTTGTTCTGAGTAGTATTCCATTGTATGTATACCTATCATAGTTTATTTATCCATTCATCAGTTGAAGGACATTTGGGTTCTTTTCTTTTCTTTTTTTTTTTTTGGCGATTGTGAATTAAGCCATTGAAAATATTCTCAAACAGGTGAATATAGATTTTCATTTCTCTTGGATAAATACTAAAATGTTTTGCAAAGTGTCTGTATCATTTGGCATTCCCAACAATAATATGTGAGAGTTCCACTTGTTCCACATCCTCACTGTCACCTGTTGTCATGAACCTCAGTTTTTTCATCTGTAAATGGAGCAGCAATCCCTGCCTGACTACTCTATCAGGATCGTTAGAAATAAAAGTGAGCAGCATAAGCAGAAGTGCTTTGTAAACTGTAAAGTGCTATACCCAGGTAAGAAATGCTGCTGCTTACGATGATAATGATCACGCCCACTTATATGTCAAATTTGTTTCCCACATGAGCTGAATGTTTCATTTTTTTCCCCTACGTCTTGGCAGAGCGAGTTATAGCAGGTCTAAAGCAGTGAGAGGCTTTGCCTTAGATGCATTCTGGAGTTTGTTTTGGCTCCAGTTTTTAAATTTTTCACAGAAGCAGATAAATGACCAAGATGTAAATCATCAAGTGTGAGTCAATTTGATAAAGAAAAATGACCCTATGTGATGGAAGTCAGCAGGAGCAGAGTCAGCAGGACAGACGGTGTGACGTGCTGTGGGAGAAATAAGTGCAGGCCTAGCTAGGCAGTGTCCCCAGGGTGAGGTATAGGACGACGGCAGCTGTTAAGAGGACTGACTGTCTAAAATGTCCTATTGCAGTGGGGTGGGAGGGGAAGGTGGGAAGCTGACAATAAAAGTAATCATTTCAACTTACTTTTTGCAAATTTTGAAATTTACTTTCTTCTGTGGTAGAAAGGTGTAAGAAACAACTAGTGAAAGATTTCCTCCTTGACATCAGTTTGCACTAATGTTTAGTATAATATACAGATGGTTACATGTAGAAATATGTATAGATATGTACGAATTCACGGGTCATTATACACACATCTATTTCCTTGCTGTAGTATCTGAGAGGGTCTAGAAAGAAGAAACTGACACCCCAGTAGCAACAAGCGTACTAGTCCCCAGATCTTGGTTTCTAATATCATTCTCTGATATAAGGAACCAGGGCTCCTTGGGGAAAGAGCTGATTCTAAAATTGGGGCAAGAAATACACAAGGTGAACCTGGAGCATCTGGTAGTGCTAGAATATAAGGAAGTGGTCAAAAACACCGCAGTGATGGGGTATGTCAAAACAAATGTACCATAGTAAGCTAAGATGTTAATGAAAAGGGAAATTGGGTGCTGGGTCTATGTAAATTCTCTGTACTATCCTGTTGTTTTTCTGTGAATCTAAAAATATTCTAACATAAAAAGTTTACTTTTTAAAAATATCTCCTCACAAAGTAAGAAGGACTAGAAAGACCTAAAATTTCATTTGTTTTAATAGAACACTTTGCCCCACTGAAAGATATTCTCTGAAGAATTTCAGTTTAATCTTGATGAAATTTTAAACAAGATGTGTTCTTTCAAAGTTTTTATGACATGAATTATGTGAGCTTCAAATGAAACATTTATTATGATTTTTTTGATGTTGCTCATTGAGACATCCGAAGAGAAAGATGACTGTAGATATTTGGGGGGCATTTCCTTTCAAAAACTTAAAGAAATATGGAGAAGGAATTGGAAAAAAAGAAAAAAGAAAAATCCAGCAGATAATTATTCAGAACATCAGGCACAAAATCAAAGGCCACTCATTCTGGCAAGTTAAAAACAAAATCCAGCTTGGTTTTCGTTTATTCTCTAAAGTGTTATTTAGATTGCTTTTCAAAGTAACAAGAGCAAGTGTACAAATAAGATCAATGTACATATGCTGTAGAACCCAATATTTTATATTATGACCACGACTTGTAGAATATGTCCACATACAAACATCTACACCATCTAGGTCAGTCAATCAAGATGTTTCATAGCAATGGGAAATTCCCATATTCCTTTTATCCCTTTCCCCCTTCTCTAAGATAGTTGTAATGCCTTTAAAGGATATGTTGTAGTTTAATCTTTCATTGCTTTCTGGTGAGCTTCTTGTAACAGAAGGTTTCCGGCAAGATGTTTTTACATTCAGATCCAAATCACTGTCTGTGACAAAACTGAGTCAAAATTTTCACACACGCACACACCCCCCCCCCCCCCATAGGAGCTGATGCCCCCCAACCCCAACCCCCAAGACTCCGGGCTGCCAACCACTCAATTTGTGAGAGTTTCTTCTCCTTGGGCTCTGACCTTGGGCCTGTAGTGTTTCCCCATTATTACTCTCCAGGGGCACTCTGCCCATTGTCTGCTTAGCTGGCCATTTATGACTTGATGACAATGTGAAGGAAGCTTGGCCTCTTGGCTGCAAGCTATAAAAGTCCAGCAGAGTTAGACAGTTACCAGGTACGGAGTTTATTCATTGATTTCATTTATCCTAACATAAGTCTGGCTCGCCACAATTTCAGTCTGAAAACTGTCATCTCTGCAGCTCCCTCCCTCCCCGGGAGTGAAGTCTATCCTCAGCTAGATGTCCCCAGCGTCTCTTCAATACGTCTGTGACCGCTGTGTCCTCTCAGGGTTTTCTTTATGATTCTTGCCTAGTTGGTTAAGTGAAAGAGTTACTGACTGGCTACGATAGTTGCTCTAACCTGATTTAGTAATTGCACTAGCTACAGTTAGCTGAGCACTTAAACAAGTTGACACGACACTATGTGCTTCACACGTGTGACCTTCTAAATTCTCTGCACAGTCGTAGGGAATAGCTACTGTTGTTCCCATTTTATAGATGGGAACACTGAAGCTCAAAGAACTTAGAAAACACGTCAGAGTTCACACATCTAGCCCGTGGGAGAGCTGGGGTTCCGGGCCATCTCTGTGCCTCCAGAGCCCCACATGGAGTGCCACTCCAGTCACATCAGGGCTCCGTCACCCTCTCTGCTCCCTCGACTTGTGCCCCCTCCTCAAAGCACTTATGGACACGTGTCAGTCTACTCTGAATGTTTGTCCAACTTAGCACTCCTAGATGCATCTTTAGACTGGCCATATTTTTCCATATGAGGAAACATAAAAGTACAAATAAGAATTTTTACTTCATATTAATGGTTTAGGTGGCAGTTATTTTAAATCCAATCAATCACTCTTGCTTTGGGAGTATAAACAACCATATTTTAAACTTCAAAATACAGAGTTCTGCAGCTTGCATTAAACTCATTGTGTCCTTCTTTTTGGTGACCCCACACTTCACAACAAAAATGTCATACTCAGAAATACCTCGTTTCCTAAAGATATTTTGACCATATGGCCATTGCTGGAGGTGGGCCTCCATAAGCAGAGAAGATGTGAGAAGACATCTCCCTCCCTCCTGGACCCTGTCAACTTTGTGCATTGATGGTGATGAGTGGGGGAGAGATCATATAGACCACAGCCTTGGCTTCTCTCCCCAGATGGAGAACACAAAGGAAGTCAAGCTGAGTGAATATCTACAACATATGAAGGCAGATGAAATATTACTCTTTAACATGAAACAATATAGGATGGTGGAAAGGGTGGGGACCTTGGGTTTTGGTGTGAAAGCTTCCTCTAACCAGCTGTTTGTGGCTCTTAGCAAAGGCAGCCTCTGTGGGCCTTCTGCTCCTTACCTGTAAATTGTAAAATGTCAGCATTGGACTGTTTGTTAATGTATTGTTCAAGTTCCCTCCTCCTTGCAAAAAATGGGAAAAAAAGATCTCAAAAAGCTTTTAAAAACAGTGGAGTGAAAAAGCTAGAATCATGCAAGAAAGGCTAGCATGAAGTGAGGAAGAATGCCTAGGCAAAAGGAAACTGATGCCATTGATTCAACAGTTGGTCAGAGCTTCCTGGTAGCATAGGCAAGAAGAGAGATATGATGGGTTATATTGTTTTCATTAACTGAGAAAGGTGGAGTGCAGAGAGGAGGGAAAAAAAGAGAAAGGAGAGGAAGAAGGCAAAGAAGCAACAACACACCAGATCGTCAGAAAATTCAAGTTAAACTCAGGGAGGAATTTTTGTATGTGTCCTACAGAAAAGGGACAATTTTCAGGAGCATTTTTGAGGACAAAAACATTTGCAGAAACAGTCTCTCTCTGGCCATATTTTCTATTGACCCTCAATAAAAGGACGTAATTAAAAAGCATAGCTCTCCAAAGATAAGCATGTAGAGAGCTAAGAAAATCTAGTTCAGGTGTGTTGCTCACTGACAGTCTTAGATATCCCTTAGGCACAGGGATAAAGCTTAGAAAATCTAAGGAATGAATGCCTGGTATGACCCTTAGGATGTCTTTCTCAAATACCAGTTGCCTCAACCGAGCTTTTGACAAGAGTGACTTGCTACAGACCTTTGAAAATTCAGATTCTTGGCAAGTCCCTTTATAGATAAAAGTAATTCAGATTTGTGAAAGTTCGCCCTTTCACCACCTGTCTAGGCCCCAGCGTTCTCTCACCTATAAAGTTTATTATTATGGTGACCCAAAGTGAGGGAGGAAGGAAGGGGGGTTCCTTTTCTGCTGTATAGAATGCTATATTGTTGGGCTTTCTTTTTATAACACACAGGTACAATATTGCTTAAAATAACAAAGGTTAAACCAGGGACCCGGTCAGAGGGGAGAAAGAGAAGGAAAAGTGGGAGGAAGAGAGAACAAAGGTGAAATACAGTTGCGTGCAAATAAATTTGAAAAGATCTGTTCCACAAAAAGAATAAAGTATGCACATGAAGCCCTAGTGCAGTGCTGTCACTCAGACATTGCTCCATAAATATTTGTTGAATGACTAAATAAATAGAACATAGAAGAGAGGTCCAGCCAGCAAGAGTCTGGAGACGAAGTGGCCAGTTGGCCTTCTCGATTAGGAAACAAATTACTTTGGCTTCTTTAAAGCATTTTGTTGTAAGTAGGGCAGCATCCTAACACCCTTTCCAGGATGAGCAGCCCCAAAATGGATCCCGCAGATTCCTAAATGGGTTCATCTTTCAACTAGAATTATGTGTCAGAGGCAGGCTGCCAAAAATGACTCTTCTGATCCAGCATAATTGGAAGTGAGCTCTTCTTCCTGTCATCAGTCAGCCAGCACTTTTGTTTGCTTCTTGAGGTCACCCTTGGAATATCATTCATTTGTTCATTCAGTCATTTATCCAGAAATATTGCCTGAGTGCCTACTATGTGCCAGGAACTGTTCTAGGCTCCGGAGACGCTACAATGAAAAAGCAGACAAAATCTGTAGCCACAGAGATTGCATTCTAGTTAGGTGGAGACAGTAAAACATGGCAGGATAAGTGTTAGGGAGAAAAATAAAGCAGGGAAGAGGGATGGGGAGTGTTGGGAAGGGGTGGCCATTGTAACCTTAAGTAGGATGGAGAGGGAAGGGCTCACTGAGACACTCATGTTTAAGTCAAGACAGGAAGGATTGAGGGAGTGAGCTAGCTGGACATCTGGTGGAAGAGCCATCCAGGCAGAGGGAACAGTAAGTGCAAATGCCATGTGGCCTTTGACTCCTGTGGGAGTTGAGGGGGACACACATGCCTGGCACATTCAAGGGGCAGGAAGGAGGTCAGCATGGCTGGGGTGGAGTAAGCCATGGGGGATTGAGGGGAGAAATTGGAGGTGAGGTCAGATGGCCTGATGGTATACAGCTTTGTAAGGGCTGTCCGTTTTACCCAGAAGATATGGAAGTCTCTGGAAGGTTTTGACCAAATTGTCTGTATTCTTTTCTGACTTGTTCTTTCACTAAAGCTTGTTTTTGAAATTTATGCATGTTGATATATGTAGCTATGATTGATTCATTTTCATTGCTCTATATTCTATGGGGTACTCTTTATCCTTCTACCATTGAAAAACAGTTGTTTCTCCCTCCTTTTTTTTTTTTTTTTTATCATCACGTAGATATGTCTGTTTCTATTGCAATTATGGGGAGTCGGGGAGGGGAATATATCCTGTTCATCTCAATGCCATACTTAAATGATTTGGGGATAAGTTAAGAAATATGGATCTAAGCCATCCTGCTTTTCCTGTGAACAGCTGAATTTGTGTTATTGACAGGCCAGTCCCATGCAATGCAATCTTCTGATCTAGCTTCCTAATGATTCAGAAGGAACGTGAGAATCCTGAAATCTGTTGAGATAAACGGCTTAGCCCCGTGGGTAGTTCCTGGCCATGTATCAATGGCGGACAGTAGTCAAATCTATGTGGCCAAAAATTTGAAGTGCTGTTAGCAGATAGCAAAGTGGTCAGTAAAGCCTGCCATCTCCTAGTTAGAGGTTGAGGGGCTGCAGTAGGCTGGTGGTGTTGAAGTGTTGTGCTGAGGAACCCCTGGGAATATTCTTGAAGAGACGCTGCCCGGTTCTTCTCCCAGCCTTTCTTCGTCCAGACCGGCTCTGCTTACTCAGTGTCGTGTCCCAGGCATCCCCCCGAAGTCTTGGGGCCCCCAAATTTGAAACCATTTGATTAAGTGACCTCTAAAGTTCTTTACAACTTTAAAGTTCAGCTGTCACACACACACGCACACACTGTGTTTAAACTATTTTAATGTTTACTTTTTCATTAGTAAATGTTTTCGTAAAAAACATTGCTTTCACGATTATGAATTTACTAACTATTGTAGCTTGAATGTAAGACACTGTTGAATCCTTTATAAAGGATGAATGGTCTTCCCTTTCTTTCCCAGCATGGAGGAGTTGGGAGGAGACCTGCCTCATTGGAGGTGAGGTGACAGCCGTGAGAGTCACGCAGAGGCGCATCGAATGCGTGTCAAAGGATGAAGGGTGGTGAAGGGCCCCGTAGGCTGTCTACCAAAGAAAGGCCTGGATGGTTGGGAGATTGGTTACTCTGAGCAAATAACTAAACTGATCGAGTAAATAAGTAAATATGTTTAGGATAAATATAGGAAAGCCAAGTTTACCACTGTTGGAAAAGATACTTAAAAACCTAGAAAGAAGGAAGGCTAGAAAAAACCT
This sequence comes from Equus quagga, assembly GCF_021613505.1. Classification (NCBI taxonomy): domain Eukaryota; kingdom Metazoa; phylum Chordata; class Mammalia; order Perissodactyla; family Equidae; genus Equus; species Equus quagga. Next base: position 150,164,064 of record NC_060268.1, read on the forward strand.
CAAGGTATTTAGATTGGAAATGTAGATTTCCTTACAAACTTATGCTTTTAAATATATATACACAAATAAATATGGAAATAGTTGTGTGTGTTTATCTAGCTCTGTGTGCTTAGGGAACTTAGAAGCATGACAGTCCAGGAGCAATGAACACATTAAGCACACAGATATTAGATTCTAAATACCATCTCCACGAAAAGGAAACCAGGGCTTCTTGGAGAAATGGCTGATTCCACGTTTGGGGCAGGGGAAATTAAAGATAAGTCTGAAACATCTTATGCTAGAAAATAAGGAAATGCTCAAATGATGTAGGAAACATGTCAAAAGGACCCAGGAGCCACTTTGGGACAATATGAGCTTTATTATGCTAGTCATGGATTCTAATATAGTGAAAAAAATTACAATCCTTGAGTCTATGCTGATTTTTTAAGTAAATGAATACATAAATGGGGGAGAAGGGAAAGCTAATTCTTACTGAAGCATGAAATGAATCCATCTAGAAGGAATGTGGAAATAGGAATCAGCATTGGGCACTGTTGTAGAGCTAGGTGGTTGATCCAGGCCGCAGTCATCAACGGAAGGCAGGTGGACGGACCGTTGATGAGGAGCAGGCTTTTGGTGCAGGCTTCAAGTTATCTCCCCACAAAATACTAATCAATTATAAGGGGCAAATGGTGACTTTCTGGTAGAGGCACCTGGTAGACTCCAAACTGCCCACATGATCAAGAGTCATATTACCAGTGGTGTGAAGTGTTGACATCCTGTGCCCTCTGACGTGCTGCGCCCAGCCAAGCCCAGCTTCACTCTGGGGCACTCCTGCCAAAACAGCATCTCCTAAGTCTGGTTGTGAGGAAATATCTGACGTACCCAGGTTGAGTGCCATCCTACGTAATGTAAGGCCTGCAATCTTTCAAACTTCAAGGACATGAAAGACAGGGAACCATGGAAGAACTATTCCAGATTGGAAGAGACTGAAGAGACTGAAGAGACCTGAGGATGAGATCTAATTTGTGGTTCCCCAGACCAGCACCTCAGCATCATCTGAGAACTTGTTAGAAATGCAGAACCTTCCACCCAGACTGCCACCCCAGACCTGCTGAATCAGAACCTGCATTTTGCCAAATTCCCCAATAATTCCTATGCACAGTTAAGTTTGAGAATGGCCAGGGCCTCAGATCAGCAGTTCCCAAATAGAAGGCTTTATCAGAATCACTTAGGAATGCTTTTTAAAAGGACAGATTCGTATACCCCCCTCAACCCAATTTGCTGAATTAGACACTAAACAGTGAAATCTGCAATTAGGTGGGGTTTTTTGCTTTTTGTTTTTGTTTTTGTTTTGCTGAGGAAGACTGGTCCTGAGCTAACGTCTTTTGCCAATCTCCCTCTTTTTTCACTTGAGGAAGATTAGCCCTGAGCAAACATCTGTGCCAGTCTTCCTCTGCTTTGTGTGTGGGTCACCACCACAGTGAGACTGACAAGTGCTGTAGGTCTGCACCTGGGATCTGAACCCACAAACATGGGCCACGAAAGTGGAGCACGCCAAACTTTAATCACTGCGCCATGGGGCCAGCCCCCTGCATTTAGGTATTTTTTAAGAAACTCTTGCTAGTGGTTCTGATACCAAGCCACATTTAGGAATCACAGGCTCTAAATGGTATTGTCATAAGTGTAAATGACCAAAGTAGGGTTCATTCCACGTGGGCCGTGAAACACAGATGGAGACTCAAGCTAATCATCCCCAGGACTCTGAGCACCAGGACGTGACCCCAAACTAATACTCCAGTGCAGCAGTGGAATGTAAATAAATATTGCTGGTTCACATTTCAGGAGTTTTCCAGAACATTTAAGTGGATTTGAAAAATACTTTTTAAAAGATTGTTTGTACAAACATCATACTCTTTCCAGTCCTTGTTTGGCATAGAGTTTAATCAGATTTAAAATGGTGAGTGTTCTTTGTAAGGTTGTATGTTTCTTTTCTTCCAGGGCATGTAAAACAAGACATCTGGGTTTTATCATTAAAATACTAAAACATGTCCAGCATTTTTAGGAAATTGGGCCTGAGTTTATACGCTACAGGTGTTGGATATATTTGATCAAAGGCTGCAGTCTATTCATTTAGAGTTAAAAGAAAAAAAATTATGCATACCAACTTTGTTTCAGAAAAATATCTAGGGGCTGGCCCGGTGGCACAGCGGTTAAGTTTGCATGTTCTGCTTCCCTGTGGCCCCGGGGTTCGCTGGTTCAGATCCCGGGTGCGGACATGGCACCGTTTGGCAAGCCATGCTGTGGTAGGCGTCCCACGTATAAAGTAGAGGAAGATGGGCACGGATGTTAGCTCAGGGCCAGTCTTCCTCAGCAAAAAAGAGGAGGACTGGCAGTAGTTAGCTCAGGGCTAATCTTCCTCAAAAAAAAAAAGAAAAGATAAGAAAAAAAAAGAAAGAAAAATATCTGACTAAAACATTTAAGTTTTTGACTGTATTCCAGTACTTAGAAAATTAGGAAAAAAATAGGAAGAAATCTTTTAGTCAACTTTATATGAAAATATCTCGTTTTCAGATATTCTTTAACTCAGCTTTCTTCAACTCATACCAAAATTTGCTTTTGCTTTCTTGTTAGCATCTGTCAGTTTATCTGTAGTACCTCATGGACATAAAAAGCACCTTCCTTTACTAATTTCTTCCCTGCCCTAGGAAAGATATAAAAATATAGAATTTAAAGACTGAAGCTGTATGTAATGGAGGCACATTCTATGCATGAGTCTCAGACGTGATGCTCTCCTGTCCCACCGTGGAGCAGAGAGTCAGGGAGCAGCTGTACAGTGGAACAGCAAGGGAAACATTTTAGATGTTAATAAAAAACTATAATTTCTAAGTTCAAAGAAATACCACTTTAAATGTAGGTGCTTCGCTAAACCAAATGCCATATCTCGATCTCATTGAATATGTGCCCATTAGTCAAACTGGCTAACCTTTCTACTGTGCTTAGAAGTATATAAGGCACTTCCACCTTATTTCCTTATTCCTACCCTTCTGGAGGGAAGATGTTGCTCATAGGCCTGCGATAAAGTAAAGGAGTAGGAGAGAGATTAAGTTCTTGGCCCAGTGTCACACAGTCAGTGAATGTTAAAACTGAGGCTTGAATCCAGCACCTCTGACTTCAAACGTGGGCTTCCCCCTTGCTGCATCTAGTAAGGAGTATTTGTCAATCAACAGCCCAAAAACACGGTCTTGTTTTGGTTTGGTTTGGGGGGTTTTTTGGTATAAGGTGTGTCACTTTCTAATGCTTGAATGGTGTTTTTCACTTTTCAGTCTCTGTCATCTATACCCTAAGCATGTTCCAAGTAAATACTCCTCGAAAGAGATTTCTTGAGCCAGATATCAAACATGTCTTTACCCCTCTGGGGTTAGAACTCACCCTCTTGCTACAGGAGAAGCAAGGCTGGTGTTTGGCCCCTGTCTCCTCTTGCCGTGGCTCGGTGTAACCTTTAAATAACCAGCTTCCAGACCCCAGACAGGTCTGTCACTTTTACAGGAACTGTCAATGCACCCTCAAAAACTGTCAACACCCCCAAACTTCTTTAACTGATTCTCTTGAAGAAGAGCAGCAGCCTTGACTTCACCCCACTCAGCAAAATCCCTGCCAAGCCCGGCCGGCCGCATGGCGCAGTCTGCAGGGTCAATCCCACTCCTCTGCTGGTCTGAAGCTCACTTCAGCTCCCCACATCCAAAGCTGTGAATTTCTGCAGCTCCTAGCCTTGGGTTTGTGACCATGGAGCTGATCATCAGGGTCCCCAGCCTCTAATGCGCTGCTGCCACCAGTGAGCAGCTGCTCTCTCCTTTCCAGAAACACAGATCCTGGCAGAAATTTTCCTGGAAGGGCTCTTTCTGCCTGCCTCCTGTCCTCACGGAAGCAGAAGAGGTTTCTTTCTTCTTCCTTTGACTTCTCTCGCCATCCCTAATAAAGACAAATAGTAACTGCACTGACTTCTTTTATTTATTTCTCCCCTATTTTCCTTCCAGCCTCCCTTCTAGAATTCTGCCCCAAATCTCCATGCTCCTGGGCCCTTTCCCTTCCGTAACCTGGTCTGCAGGGCACAGCTGGAGTCCCCTCTCTGGCTGAAGCTGGAGGAAAAGCTCAAGCCCCAGCCTGTCTGAAATGCTGCAGGCAGGTCAGCTGCCTGTTGGGGCTGTGACGTGGCAGACCCCATGCTGGACACTCTCATTTTCATTGCCTGGCTCTTCTCCCTTTTGTTCCTCGGGTTTTGCCCAACTAGGACCCACTGCCACCCTCTCTTAGGCTACCTGAGTTAGTGTCTTTGGCAATTCGTACAGCTCCCAGCCCTCCTCCTCCTTCTCACCATCAGACCAGGTTAGCTCCTTCCTGGCTTGCACCACCTGTTCACCCAGGTGAGCCTGCCTCTGAGGACCCACAGAGAAGGAGGGCAGGAGGGGCCGCAGTGCATCAAATCCTCTTCACAGAGATAACAGAAGCCCAGCAGGTTGTGACTTTAGGATGTCCTGAGGTCAAGGGACCTGGTGTCTAGCCCTGGCACTGCCACTGACCACCTGGATGACCTTGAACAAGTCACCTAACCTCTCTGATTCTTGTTTTCTTCATCTATAGAATAATGGAAATGGGCTAAATAACCTCTAAGGTCCTTTGATTTGTCACTTGTCACATTATATAGTAAAACCACATGGCTAAAAGCTGCTGCTCTCTGAGGTTTTTTCCTCATGACAGCCTTGGCTATGAAATAGCAGTTGCCTATCTGCCTTACTCTCTTCATTTTGGATTATAAGGAAAATCTTCCTTGTGTCTTGGTTTTAGAATTCCCCCAATGATATATAAACTCTGAATTTATGCCACCAGTTATAAAACCATATGCTGCCGTTCTGACTATTTCCACCTCTCAAAGTCCACTCCCGCTGTGCAGTTCCTAGAGATGAAGAGATGTGTTCTCAGGTCTGGCAGATGCAGGAAAAGGTCTCCAGAATTGCCAGTGGAGATGAGCCTCTGGCTATATCCACTCCAGGCTAAAGGAGCTTGGAGAGACCCAGAGCCAATATTCCAGGGTCTTTCTAGATGTTAGTGTTCCTTTGAAAAATGTATCACATGGTCACAAGAATTTGGGGAACTCTGAATGTTAGCTCTTTCTTGGAGATTTACCATGCACATTAGCATGTTTAAAGCTTCAAGAAATCCTGCCAGTGAAGAAATCTTAATTTATCTCAGCATTCCCCAAACTCTTATGGCCCCAGACACTTGCTTCACAAAATAGTTAACATCTGGTAGAAGATGTGCCTGGAACACAGTTTGGGAAACATTACCACAAAACATTGCTGATCTATCTCTATCTGGGTCTTCAGAGCCGAAAGGGATAATGACAGCTGCTGGAATATTTATCGAGCACCTATGGTATGCAGAACACATGGGAATAATTCAAAATTGGCACATCAACACTTGCAAGTCAAGATTTCAAAATCTAAAGCTGCTGAGGGGCTGGCACACACGAATAAGCATGCCAGACGGCAAGCAAGACAAATGAAGTATCAAGTACAGCTTGGCAGTGCTGGAGCCAGGCCACTGGGCAGTTGTTTGACTTCCCGAATTGAATTTCTGTGCTCTCAACTGTCAGTCTCAAGCTCTTTGCTTTGCTCCACCAGGGCAGTTACCATTCAACCAGTTATGTGATATCATCACAGGACACTCGTTTATTTTTATAGATTAGGTAGTTAGTGAGGCATCCTAGAATTTTTCCCTTACATGTACAGCCCTGTTGGGTTTTATTCAGAATTGGGATCTATTCTTTCCCCAAAAAAGATGACCTCCTTTTCACAAAGTGAGAAAGATGTCAAAATGGCTGATGTCACATGCTGCCATTTAATCCTACTCTTGGTCAAATGTAATTGCAGGCTAGTGCACCTGGCATTTCGTGGACAGAGGGCCCCAGGTTCTCAGGGCAACTGCCCTTTTAGAACCTATTTATGACTCACTACTATTTTTCCAAGCACGTCCCTTCTAGCAAACCATCCCCACATGTCCCCGCTTCCTCAGGCCTCACCAGGCCCTCCTTCCTCATGTCCTATTCCCACCCCTCCCCGCCAATTTTGCTTAGGCTTTCTATTGAAATGTTTTTTCTGAATTTTTTCTTTTCCTTTTACCACCTTCCCTCTGCCTCTCCTTTCTGGCCTCTTTAAAAGAAATGAAGGATCATTCTTTCTGAGGGTTTAGTCTACGGTAAGTCTCTCCCTGCTAAACAGAGAAGGGCAGCTGGCACTGTGATAGAAAGACCCACCTCTTCTACGAAGACTGCCTCTTGGAGAAGGAGCTGCTTATTATTATTTTTTTTAGTTATCCATATCAGTTGACATTTATTGAGTTTGTACTCTGCTCTGAGCACTGGGGCCCTTCCCATGTATTGTCTCTCTTGTTAGTCACCACACCCCTTAGGATACAGGACATTTAGGACATTTATTATTCCCATTTTTATGGGTAAGAAATTGAGTCTCAGAGAAGGTAAGAAACGTGCTCAAGGTCACAGAAATAGTGAAAAGCGATGCCAAGAAAAGAACCTGCATTTATTTGGCTCCAAATCCTATGTTCTCACCATGACACGCCCTCCTCCCACCACTTCCTGTTGGAACAGAGAAGTTGAAGAGACAGAATTCTGGTTTTCATCAGATTTCTCCCCTAGAAGATTCATTTCCAGAAGCTCACCCCTCCGCATGTGTACTGCACAGACAGCAGATTTCATTATCTTCTTCTTAATGATCTATGACATCTACCAGTGTCCAGCAGGGCCAGGATGTAATTGATCTTGATGGGGTGCCAGTATGCTTTGTTTCTGCACAGAGATTTGTCTTCAGGGGACCGTATGCCAACACACCCAAAGCATTTTATTTCCATGCATTCTCTCCTTCCTGCTTGATCATTAGTGTTGGTTTACTTGTTAGTCCCCTGTTACCCGCTCACCATCTGCATTGCAGTCAGCATACATTTGCCATTGGGCTCTCTGAGTAAATTAGTGACTTGCTGGGCTCACTTATACTTTCCTGTGACCGGCATCCACCTGCACTGGGGCCCAGAGTGATTCACGGCATGTCTCAGAACCTGGAAGATAACCTTTACTCTTCCCCTTTTCCCAAGCAATGTGGCTTGTGGCCAGTGGCTTCCCCATCCAGGAGACTTGAGTCACCAGGGAGGCCATTTCCTGTCCATCACTCAGGGTACCTCACCTGTCCATCACTCAGGGTACCTCACCTGTCCATCATTCAGGGTACCTCAGAATGGGCCCAACCCATTCCAGAGCAGATGAGAAGGCCACCACTACCCTCATCCTCTGACGCCCAATTATCTCAGGGAAAGTGGAATCTTCCAGACATTGGCTAAATTACCCACAGGCCTTCTATGTCATGGCTCCCTGGATGTCCTTCCCCAGCACTAGTCTCTTGAGCCTCTTGGGTGAAGAGCAAGCTGGCAGATGATTATCGAATGGGGGTGTCAGCCTCACTTCTTCTATGACAGCCCCCGTATGCCCCAGGCACTCAGATGCGTGGACACTCTTCTGAGAAGGGCAGCAGCAACAGGGGGTTGGCTGCTGTGCTCTGTATGTGACTCAAAAAAAAAGTTATTGAGCACCTAGCCCTCATGCTGGAAGCTGTGCTGGGAAATGAATGAGTAAAACAATGCCTGCCTTGAAGAAGCTCAAACTCCAGTGCCCGGGCCCTGGGGGAAAGTGGTCACAGTGCAATGATAAAGTTATGTTAGAGAAGAGGACTGGTTAGCCAAATGAGGGTTCAAGAAAGGCTTCCTGGAGGACGTGACATCTGGGCTACTTGACAACCAATCAGATGTGGGAACGGAAGGTAAAGCAGTAGTCAAGGATTGGGGTCGGGGTGAGCTTTCAGAGCCTTTGGGCCCTCTAGGTGGAAATGTCCAGTTAATCCTTGGATATACAGGACAATAGGTGGATATTCAGAGACAGCAGCAGAGAGGTGGGTAAAACTTCAGTACATGAAGGAAATTATCTAGGGAGAGGATGTAGCACAAGAAGAAATCTAAGAAGAACCAAGAGCCCCAAGAAACACCAGCATTCAAGAACCAGCTTGTGACAGCAGAGGACAATATTGTGAGCATGGGCTCTGGGGCTGGGCTGCCTGGGTTGGGGGATCCCACCTCCACAACTTAGTAGCTGTTGACATTGGGTGGGTGACTAAACCTCTCTGTGCTTCCCTTTCATCTATAAAATGGGGTTGTAATGACATATACCTCATTGAGTTGTTGTAGGATTAAATGAGTTAACACATTAAGTACTTAAAACAGTCTGTTTAAGTAGACTGTATAAGAGCATTTGATATTATTATTCTTTCTGATGTCAGAAAAGGGCAAACACAGCCTATGACAGAGTCAGACTCTCATTGCCCACTGGCACTGTCCAGTTGAGATCCCCAGGGAGGAGAGGTGAAGGAGAGCCCCCATGGAAGCCGGACACAGCTGGGACAAGAAGGGACCGGTCGTGCTGGGCGGCGAAGATGCCAACGTCTCCTGGGAGTCAGGAACAGTGTCTGCCTTGCTAACTGCGTGCCCCAGTGTCCAGAGCAGCGCCCACTGGAGTGTGAGCTCCTTGAGGGTGGGCACTCAATAAAGATCTGCTCACGAGTATATATTTGCTGAAGGTCCCACAGCTTAGCTGGAGCATAGAGACTGCAGGGCCCAAGGGAAGCGGGTAGGCCACTCCAGCGGTGGCAGCAGCTCGAGAAGCAGGTTTCTTGGGGGCATCTCCTGACTCTCTCAAACCTCTGCCTGGGACACCTGGCTATCTCCATGACAGAGCCACAGGGATGGAATCTCTCATAGTCTTCTCCCATACATGCCTTCTATTTCCAGACTCTAATTCAGGAGGACTCGGTCCTATTTGCATGTCATAGAAAACTTAGAATTTTAGCTGAGTGACAGAACCGGCAAGCACCTACTCCACATTCTCTGTGACCTCTCAGGATGCTGACATTCTGCTTCTAAAGGGGATGTGACTCTGCTCATCTCTCAGACCTTTGAGCTGGGCTCCCCATAGTCTTTACCGAGGCACTTCTTTGCTCAGTAGATCAGGGTAGCTATCAGGGCTAAAAGCTGTAATTAATTCATTCTTTGGTCTAATGCCCACAAGAGAAAATGGAAGGTGGTAAAGCATGGTAGTTTAAAAGCACAAGCTTTTGATTTGGTCCATTCCTAGTGGTGTAACCTTGGACAAGTTGGATTAGCCACTTCCTCATCTGTAGAATGGGAACAGGATTAGTACCAGCCGTGTAGGGCTGGGAGGATCAAATGGGATAAGCAGTGTCCCTCTCACAACTCCATGCCTGATACGTGGAAGCTGTTGTTGTGATAAGGACTATTAAAATCAGGCAGAGAGAAAAAGAAATTCATTCATAAATGACCCCACAATCACATCACGATAGTTTGGAGCTAACAGCTCACTTCTATCAAGATTTTTTATATAAACTCCTAGCCATGGGTTTTAATGCCATTCTTAAAATGGGATGAAATAACAAAGACTCTATTCTAGGGCTATCAATAAGTACTTTGACAAAAGGGGAGGATATGCATGAAATGAGGCTTACTCTTTCTTTTTCTTTTTTTTTTTTTTGAGAAAGATTAGCCCTGAGCTAACTGCTGCCAATCCTCCTCTCTTTTCTGAGGAAGACTGGCCCTGAGCTCACGTCCGTGCCCATCTTCCTCTGCTTTATATGTGGGACGCCTACCACAGCATGGCTTGCCAAGCGGTGCCATGGATCCGAACCTGCGAACCCCAGGCCCGCCGTGCACTTAACCTAACCGCTGTGCCACCAGGCTGGCCCCGAGGCTTACTCTTGAATGCCAGAATGAATGATCCATTCAGTTGAGTACGATAAGAGAGTGGAAGATATGGCTGTTGGCAATTCTCTGCAGTCCATTTAACTAGAAATGGTGTTTGCATACCTAAGTCAAAATATTTCCCCCAGTTGATTTGAAAACAGTAAATAATTCCCGTGAATTTAGAACCTGATTTCCAAGTATTTAGGGAATTTATAGTTGAAGAATTTGAGAATAAACAAGTATTTTTTGCAAACTATGGGCAAGACATTTTGCAAAAAGTAGAAAGGTGGCCAAATACCATGGTCTCTATCCTCAGGAGCTGACAGTTTAGAGAAGGTGGACATATATGCAACTGACTTCACTGCAAGGCAGAGCATGCTCTTCCTTTTCTTATACTTACTCCCAGCCTTCCTGCCCCCATGCCTAGCATAGTTCCTGGCAAATTCCTAGTCATGCAGTAACTGTTTGTGGAAAGAATAAACACTGTTATAGAGTTATAAATAAGTGCTTTGGGAAGGCAACTGGGACCAAGGAGTGGTAGAAAGACCGGACTTCCAAAGATGGTAGCATATAAATGGGTAAAGTTGACCTGGTACTTACCCAATCATAATATCAACCATACTACTATTTAATTACTTATGTTATTTTCCTCCATGAGGCGCCAAGCTCCCCAGGGGCAGAGACCATGTCTGTCTTGTTTATTAGTATCCAGCATGGTGTACAGTATGTAGTAGTTACTCAGTAAGTGTTTGTTAGAAGAGAGAGGGTCATCTCAAGCCAAGATATATTTGTCAAGGCTCTTTTTTTCAGTTGCGAGGTAACAGCAACTCAATTCAAACCTGCTCAAACAGAAAAAAAGGAAATTTTTTGGTTTATATACATGGCATCTTCAGAGGGCTTCAAGTATGGCTGGATCTAGGAATCTGACTAATGTCCTCAGGAATCCATCTTCATCTTTCTTTTGTGTTGGCTTCATTCTCATGTTAGCTCTCTTGATATTGTGGCAAAGACAGCTGTTGATAGCTCCAGGCTCATATCTTTGCAGTTTATGATTCCAATGAAAAGAAAAGGAAATGTGTGTTACCCTTCTGTTAGGAAAGGCTGTGCTCAGGGCACAAACCCTTCTCAAGGCAATCACAGATTCTTCCTGGTCCAGCCTTGTCGAGGTTAGAATTGGTGCTTAGACATTCCTTTCTTCTGGATTTCTGTATTCTGTTTCCTGGAATTCAGCTCCTTTACAATTCAGGTAACAATGTTAATAGTAGTAGCAGCAGCAGCAGTCACAATAGTAAACATTTATTGAGCCCCTAACCACACACCAAGCATCATGTTGAGATCTTTAGATAACAGTCTGCAGTTTCTCCCCCACGATAATTTGTTGAGGAAAATATTATTATTCCCATTTTACTGAAGAGGGAGTTAAGACTGATGGGTTGGGTGGCTTGCCTCAGGGACATGCACAAGGCAACAGTGGAACCCAAGCTGAACACAGGTTCTCTCAACTCCGGTGCCTGTGTTCTCCACCGCTGTGCGGTGCTGCCTTCCTTCTGGCTTCTCTTCCTAGTTCCACATGGGTCACAACCCCAGTCTCCAGTGCAGTTACGGAGCCGGTGACTTACAGTGTTGGCCTGGTACGACAGACATGATGCCTGAGCTCGGACTTGAGGCTCAGGGTACAGAAAGGGACGCTGAACCCCTGGGATAGTTCTCATTTAAGTGTGAGTCAGAAATACCAGGGAGTCATCTAAAAATGCAGATTCTTGGGCCCTGATCTTAGTCTGGTTTCCGGGTCTGGGTGAGACCTCGGAATCTGCATTTGCACAAACACTCTACCACCACCAGAGATTCTGGTGCCCGTGCTCCACGTTGTGGAGTGCTGCCTGGGCGGGGGGCGGGGGTGGGTGTGTGTGGCTGCCAATGTGTTGTGTGCGTGTGCATGCCCACACACTCTAGTTCACGGGTTGTTTTAGTAAAGCCCCATGGAGGGCAGGTGTAGATGTGTACTCACATAAACTACTTCAGAGTCGCTTTGTCTAGACTGCCACTGTCTTCTTTAGATTTCACCATTTGAGCCCAGCCTTTGCAGTTAGGGTGACCAGATACCCATTAAAAGGATCATCTTTCTAGGACAACTTCTGCTTAGCATAGTCAAAAAAAAACTTTTTGGCAGAAAGTCATTTGTCCCGTTTTTCTGGACTTGGGAACAGTAGTAGGAAGCATTCAGGCCTTTTCCCAAATATAATCCCTGACCATCTGGGGGCTGAGAATCCTCTCTGCCCATGGCCTCCTGGGACTCTGGGTGGCCTGCCTGTCGGTCAGAGCCACTGAGCATCCCCACACTGGAGATGTGGGAAAGATGGTCTCTGTCCTTGAGGACGTAAGGATGGTGGGGTAGACAGAACAGATCCATGTGAAAGAGTCAGGCACACAAATGTAACAAAAATAAACCAGACACAAATCCATGCAGCAGTGAGAATCCAAGTGCAGACGGAATGTTGGACTCAAGGTCTAACATTAAGTCAAAGAGAAACAGAAGAAGTCGAATGGGAGGTGCTAGGTGAGCGATCGGAAAAGCCTTCCTAGGGGAGGTCACATCCACTCATTCACCAAATCTCATTAAGCACTGGCAGTGGATACTGCTGCTGGTGAGCACAGCAGAACAGATATCTGCCTTTTAGGGAACACAAGGCTAACTGTTCAGGAGGTCTGCGGTCAAGGAGACATAGGGGCATCACATAATGCACAGCATAAGGACCTAGTCTAGGTGGGATGTCAGAGCAGGCCTACTCAAGAAAGTGATGCTTTCATCAGATCCCTAAAGACAGCCCTGCCCTTGACTTTAGAGGAGCTGGGACGAAGTACAAAGGAGGCCCCAGCCCATGGCCTGCCCACCTTCTCTTTCCGTCCTGGCTCATATGCCTGTGTGTGGACTCCTCAGGTCTCAAGTTCAAACTCCATCTACACACAACTGCCCCTTGGCCAGCCTTCAGGCCTAGAATTATGATCTACGAGGAATGATCCAGATGAAAGTCCCCTTGCAGGCCCAGATGTGGGCTTGGGGCTGTTTGGACAGGGAATTTGGGAGTCCTGAGTCTAAAGGGCTGAATGATCTGGAAGGGGGCGCACAGCCGGTGGGCAGACATGTTCCCCACACCACACAGGCTTCTCACTCTGGAGAGGGGCATAGCTGAATGAGCCAGCGTGGGCCTTCTAGAGCACTGGGTCCCGGGCAGGGATTCTGATTTCTGCGTCTAAGGGCAGTTCTGCCTAAAGGATAAGTAGGCATTGGCTAAATCAAAGGTGGGGGAGTAGAGGAAGCCTTCATAGAAGGAACAACCAGTACAAGATCCCTGAGTTGGGAAAAAGCCTTGGACACCCGCTAAAAGCAGGGATGGTGGGGAGAGCCAAGGTGAAGTTGGAGGACAGACAGGGCCCTGGTGGGCCAAGTAAGAATTCAGCTTTACACAGGACACGGGCAAGACACGGTGGAGCAAGGAAAGGTCATTTTACACGGAGCAAGAACGTTCCTTCCAAACTGAGCTTGTGTGTTGCCAATAAGGTATTTGATGTGAGAGAGAGAGCAAGCTGTTCCATTTGGCGAGACCTAAGAGTCCTGAGAAAGACAAGTGAAGGAAGGCAAAAACATTTGGGGGCAGCAGTTGTGGAGGAGTTATAGGCATGTACCAAGGGGTCAGGGTCGTCAGAGTGAGCACAGAGCCTCTGGGAGGAACTCTGGAAGACTTAGGTTGGGGGCCAGGTTCTCTCTTTATTGTGTGCTGACCGTTGAAATAAATCAAGATAAGCTGTTACATCTAACACCTTTCTACTCTGGTGGTGCTCCCTATGACTGAGTCGTAGGACTTTATATGTATGCGATTTTTGTTTTCCTGTGTGATTTCAGTGTCCTGAAATTCTTTCTGGATTGGCAACACACCCCATTTTCTACTTAGTAAATGTGACCACCCTTTATGCTTCAGGCAACATTTTACATCATCGCTGAATCCTTGTTTCGTTTTTGTGTCTTTTATTTTCCGTAATTAGTGATGACACTCTGATCGTTTAATACCTGTGAAATTATGACTATATTAGGCTGTGATGAGAATTGTCCCTGAAGTCGGTAAGCAGATGTTGGGCGCTGTGTGTGTGTGTGTTTATGTTTATGATAAGAGTGCTTACATGATCTCAACAACCAGGCCCTGGGGACTCACGCTCGGAGATGGAACAGTTGGTTTAAATTAGGTTTCCATGTGAAATACGGTATCGCTATTTTTTTCCTAGCATTGTGGGAAAGTATATGGAAAATGGTTTGACTGATAGGAAATAAATCTGGATGCATGGTCAGGATGGAGGCACAAAACATGTGGTGGTCTGCACCTGCTCTGTGACGCAGGCCTGTCCAGGCCACGATGACTTAACCCTTTCAGGCCCCTGGACTAATAAGTTACTGTGTGGTGCCAGGATAGCCTGAACGAACAATGACTCCAGAGACACTGATTTGCCGTCAATTTCAACAGAAAAAGAGCTAAAGACATAGAAAGAATCTAGCCATAGGCCTTAAGAACTCATGAATTGGGTATCTTTGAGTAACCACTTGAACTTTCCAAGATTTCTTTTGTTATTGTTGTTGTTAAGAGATGGGTTTGAATTTCTAGCTCAAAGAGTCGATGATTTTATGATTCTAAGTGTTCACTGGTGATTTCCTGCAGCATGATAGGGCTCACCAAAAGCGGATCACACTAAAGGAAGACTCGGACAGAAGCACTAATGGCACTCAGTCGCTATTGGCCAAATAATGTCTTGCTCTAGTGAGCCAGAGTTTCACGGAGGTGACTGTTTACTGGGTAAACTGGGTAAGAGGACAAGGCATGGAGACACTGAGCAAGGGACTGCCCATAGCTTCGAGAGTGGCTGGCTCTGGGAATCCCAAGGGTTCCTGTGTACTCAAAGCAGTCAGTCACAGGAGATCGGAACTGATGGTTATCTTCCCCAAAGGCTCTCAATTCCTTGCAGGGTATCTGGACCAGGGCTCATCCTAGGGAGCTGAGTCCAGACCTCTTCTCCTGGTTTTGCCTGAGGGCCCAGCAAAGTTCAGAGCCGGCAGAGATCAGAGGTGTGTGCTTGGAGCCCACTGGGCTGGGGCTGGCCTCAGGGGTGGCAGGCAGCCCATCACATTTTGCTTTAGCCGATTTCAGAAGGGAAGAGGCAGATTATTACTGCAGTGCTGCTGGCTGGTACCAGAGTAGGAAGCTGTTTTATCGCTGAAACTCCCTGTGGCTACTATTTCCCTATTTGTTTCTGGGTGGGGAGAGGAAAGAGGTGTTCAGCTTCAGTCTCTTCTGTTCTGCTTTTTTCACTACTTTAATCATTTTTTGGTACTCTTCTCGGTATCTTCTCCTTTTATTCCAGCTCTGTCTTCAAATGTGAAGCCCTTATTGAGTGCTTAGAAGGACCTAAGCAGTGCCAAATTTAAAGAAACTGTCATCCTTCATCAGATGAAAGAGCACCAGAGTGGGAGTCCTAGTTTTGACATCAATTAGAATTGTGACCTTGGAAAGTCACTCTCCCATGAGCCATAGATTCCTGATCTGGAAAAAGTGGGGTTGGACTGCCCTCTGCCAACACTAAATACCATTCATTCCTATCATTTTATTGACTGGGGGAGGAGGGGCAGCCTGCCATAGACCTTGAACTCTTTTCTTCCTGCATTTGTCATGGGTCACCATGACCTCTGCGTTCAGGCCTCACCCACACTCAGGCCGGGGAAATGAGTTGCTCCCCGGGTTTCAGCACTGTTGCTGAACTAAACGCAGCTAATGGCCATGTGGGGTTGAAACCAAAGCTTTGGTTTGTTAACAAATGTGCCCAGACATTAGCCAAAGAAAGTAACTTAAGTGAACACGAGTGTCCAAGCACCAAAGTCTAGGTAGCAGCAAAATAACCTTAGAGGTTCAGCAGAGGATTTTGAGGCTGCAGATCATAAAGGGGGGACTGTAGTAGTAGATTACTATTAATATCATACTCCAGTCTGTGTGGTAGAAAAAACAAGTCACATTAGAATAAGTTAAGCCTAGAGCTGGAGGACAGTAGAGGTGGCATATACACTTTAGGCATTGAGTGAGTGGTGAATAGTGCCACCTCGGGGACACACACCTCAGTTCTAATGCACGTTTTGCCACCTTTTGGTTGGGGACCTTGAGCAAGTCTCTTAGGCCTTCTGTGCCTCAGCTGCCTCCTCTACAAAATGAGGAGAATAATAGTCCCTGACTCTTACGATTGTTGTGAGACATAAGTGAGTTAACTTATGTAAAGTGCTTAGAACAGTTCCTGGCACATAGTGCTATATAAGTGTTTGTTCCTCTCATTATTATTTAGTCATTTGAGGAACATAATAGAGAATGCATTTGTAAAAGACGGTTCAAAAATACATGTATTTCTGCCTTTTTACATATATGATATTATAATATTATGTATCATAATACATAATATATGATCTCATGTATTTTACTACTTGATAAATGGTCTTTCGTTTGTGCTAAGTGCATTGATTGCATTTAATCTTGCTGTCCATCAATCAAATATATTTAAATCAAGATTATCCTTAGGACTTAATCTCGTGGAATTTTATAGATCAAGAGGGATTTTATGAATTACCTTTCAGCCTTCTTATTTGAAAGATGAAGATGAGGAGTACAGAGAGGTGAAGTGGTTTCCCAGAATCCCATTGCAAAGCAGTGACAGAGCTGAGCTTCACGTCAATCTCTTGGCTGAGTCCTTCATTTCCTAACCCTACACTGATTTTTAAAAAGAGAAAAACCGTTTTCTTGTAAAAAAAAATATTTACCAAGCTTCCGGGACAAAGTTTCAGTGGATGCCCCTCTTTGCATTTTCCAGGTGAGCTCCTGGGTAACGTGGCTGATCCTCACCGCGGGCTCCATGGAGGAGAAGCGGGAAGTCTTCTCATATTTGGTGCATGTGGCCAAATGCTGCTGGAACATGGGCAACTACAATGCTGTCATGGAGTTCTTGGCTGGCCTCAGGTACAGGTGGTGGGGAATATGATTATCTGGGTACAGTTTCCTCTTAACCAGCTGAATGACGCTGAATTAATTGCCCTGGTAACCACACTTACCCAAACCAGGTAGTTGGTAGTGATTATTTCGGGAAATATATTATCCTCTGCTAGCTCCATCCCTCAAAGATGCTGCAGAATTCAGCATCTGAATTAGCTGTGTCTTGGCCAAGCTGAGTAAAATTACCTGATTACCTGATTGCATCACTCCATCAGCCCCTTTACTGGTCCCACTCTTCCCCTTCCTGCCCTGTAAATCACACTGTCTTCTATCTCTTCCCAGCTCTGCCTTATGAATTGCCCCAGCACTGTAAGCTCCCAACATGACAGTGGCTAACATTGATAATAAGCATTCAGTAATGTTAGCTCTCATTTTTATTGAACACCTACTGGGTGTCAAGCATTGGGCTAAGCATGTTCCATGCGTTAAATCTTTTAATTCTCTGAACAATATTTTGAGGTAGATACTATTATTATTACTGCATTATACAAAAGAAGAAACTAAAGGTAGGAGAGGTTAAGTCATTCACCCAAGGTCACGTGGTATGGGTGGGACATGAATGCAGGCAGCCTTGATTTCAGAGCCCTGCCCTTCACCTCTGTGATATGCTGCTCTCATGTCTTCTCCATCAACCTAATAATAAGATCACCATGCTGTCAATAAAGTCTCCTGCCTTATTCCCTTGCAGCCTCAGTTACCTGGCATAAAGTAGCTGCCCTTCACTCTTGTGGGAGGCATTGTGGGGTGAGGAAGAAGGGCATGAGCTGTTGAGTCAGAATAACAGGGAATCAAATCCTGGCTCCCCCACGGAATGCCTGTGTAATCTGGACAAATGGCTTGACCTCACCGAGTCTCAGTTTCTTCATCTGCAAAATGGAGATTATAATAAAAAAGCACCTATCTCTTCATGTAGGATTTAGTGAGATAATGTAAAGTGGCTGGCAGATAGTAAGACTTCATAAAGAGAACCTATTACTGTTATTCTTACTGTTGTCTGTTGACCTTCCCAGTGAGGGTTCTCACTATAAATAGATCCTGCTTTATAACGTTATCAAGATTTTTCTTTGATTCTCCATGTCCCTACATAGGGATGCAGGATTGAGGGAGGAGAGGAAAATTCTCAGAGGTGGAAATTTTTTTGTCCTTTTTGAGTTTTCTTAACTAAGAATAAACTCAAATAATCATGTCATTGGCATTTAAAATGATCACACAAATGTACCAGGCATGGCTCAAAAGAAGATAAAAATAGAGAAAATACTGGAAGAACAAAAGGCTATATTCAGATGATTTGATTCTCTTTGTGATAAATTTTCTACAAAGAACCTGCTACTTTTCTATTTTTTTTAAAAAAAAGAAGAATGATCATATTATGATAAAAATAGTTCTGTTTTAGTAATGATTATCCTTCTGTGTTTGATGGCAAGTTGGTGCTGGCTGTTGGCTGGGGACCTCACTTCCTCTCTTCTGTCCTCACAGCATGGTGGCTGGCTCCCTCCAAAGTGAACCATCCAAGCGAGCAAGGCAGAAGCTGCAGTGCCTTTTATGTCCTAGCCTCAGAAGTCACACACTGTCACTTCTGCCATATTGTACTGGTCACTTAGCACCAGCACTGGTTCATTGTAGACAGGACTATACTACACCAGGAGGTGTGGATCATTGGGCGCCATCTTGGAGGCTGGCTGCCACGTACCATGTATTAGATTCTCTTGATACAAGAATGGCCTCAATGACCCATGAAGACCTTGAGTGAATGTGACTTTCAAACCCAACTTTGTTTGGATCCAAGTTTGGATTCAAAATCCAAGAAGACCACAGAGCCAGGTGATTCTCCCTTAAATGAGGAATAACCTCAGACCAGGCTAAACCTTACCAGTAATTCCTGTGCGTTTTGTCTTACACCCCAGACCTATTGCCACCTAGTCATGCTCCTATATTTGGCTTAAAACTGATCTTTACAAATATGTGGGTAAAAGTACCGTGTTTAATAGCTCTTTTGCTGGAACAATATACACAAGATAAGTTTCTAGATGTTCTTATGATAGAATGATTGTAGAGGCAGAGCTTGTGTGTACAATTTCAGGCTTGAAAATATTTAGATTATAAGTAATTTAACTACATCAAGATAACTAAAGTTTTTCATTTTTTGAAGCAAGTACATGTGAAGGGGGAGCAAACACTGTTAAATGACTTTAGTTTTCTATGGACATTTTACATTTTGCTTCCTTAAACTAAATTCTCAACTGTCTAAAGGAAATGATTAGAAATATGAAGATTTACATATAACAATGTTTACTTGTCAACTTAAACAGTACATTATCCAATTGTTTTACCCGTACAACAAGTTTATTCAGGAAGAGCCAAAAGAATTGCAATTTGGGATGTATGTGTTATGGGTGGACCACAGGCAAATCCAGAGAAACAAGGAAGGGGCTTACTTTTATAGAGCAAAAGGGGGAGAGGAAAAGGGAGGGACTGTTCTAAAAGAAAGTTCATTGGAGTAAAGTGAGAGTTCAGGGTGGTGACAGCTTCTCACTGGCTTAGCTGTGGTGCTTCTCATTGGCTGAGCTGTTGCTGGGCAGGGAGAGAAATCTTCCTCCTGCTGTAGAGTGAAGTAACAAACGCCTTCCTGTCTAAGATGCAAGCTACATCTCTTCCTGTTTGAAGTAATTGACTACGTACAATAGGAGGTGAGAGCTCCCCCTATAGGCGTTCCTGACTCCAATTTAGCTGAAGCTTCCATTATTCATTTCACATAATCATGGTGTCAATTTAAAATAACCCAAATGAACAAGAATGGAAAAATAAAGAAAATAATGTAATGCATTCATACAATGGAATATTATTTAGCCACCCAAAATGATGTTTATGAAAAATTTTTAATACCATTGGAAAACAAGTAGTATATAAGGCATAAAAACATCTGGGAATAAAGCTGTCAATACTTAATACCCTCAGCAATATTTATACAACAAAATTTATAAAATATTTATACCAGACAGACACAAATAGAATACTGGAAGGAACTATGCCTAATGTTGCCTGTGAATGGTAGAACTGTGGGTGGATTTTCTAAATTTTTGGTATTTTCCAGATTTTCTACAATGAGCATCTAGTACCTTTATAATCACAAAAGAAATAAAAGTTTTAAAATAGTGTCAATTCTCAATCTAACAAAAAATCTTTGATCTTTGCTGATGTTTATCTTTTGCTCCCAATCGTACCAGGACTACTCCATTACTCATGAAAAGAAGGATGATCAAATAATGAGAACCATAGCTCATGTATTTATTCACTTCATTTATTTATACCTCCATTTCATGCCCAAAAAGTGATTCTCACCACCTTATAAGAAAACAGTTGTAGGACAAGCTGGACTTAGTGGGGTGAAATCAGGAAACAATTTTATTTTTCTGACCTCACTGTCTTTTACACATGCCCAATTGGCTCTCCCTCCCCTGATTCTGGATTATACCTTGGGAGATCCTGTAGCTTTCCCAGTCACTTGTGTGGTTAATAAGCTGTCTCAGCACATGAGCATGAATGAATCTCAGAAACACAAGGCTGAGCAAAAAAGCAGGTTGCCTTAAGAGTACCTATAGTGTGACACCATTTACATACAGTTGAAAAGCACACCAACAATTCTACAAACTGCTAGGCGATATATACACATGTTGGAAGAGTATAAAGAATTGTAAGGGAACGAGAACCCTGAAATCAGAGTTGTGGTCCCCTTTGGTGAAGGAGGGAGGAGTATGTGCCCATGGAGGAGTCCACTGGGGCCTCAACAGTATTATTAGTGTTTTATTTTTCAAACTGAGCGGTTGGGGCATGGGTGTTTGTCATGTTGTACTTCTTCATGTCTTTTGGATATCTTATATATTACATAATGATTTTTTTAAGCCAGTCTGATCTAAATCAAAATTTCAATCTCTCATTTAATTTAAAGCTTCTCCTTTTCCCCACACTTTGCAGCCCAGCTAGTCTCAGAAACCTGCAGTAGGACGGGAAGATATGGTTTATCTTTTCTCTCCCTCTCCCTCCAGCTCAAGGTCCCTGCAGAAAAAGTGAGCAGGAGAGGCGAAGGGAGGAGGGTAAACGGTATGAAGGTCTTACTTGACTGGGACAGTTGTAATCTGGCCTAGATGCTCCCACAGAGAGCAGTGTGGGGTGCTTTTAGGGTTTCTTCCTAGTTACTCCTTCCATCTTCCCCCAGCCCCTGTCCAATAGGTACCTCCCAGTGCACCATTACCTGGCAAGAGGCAATGCACCCTCCATCCCCAGGACCCAACTCTGGAAGTGCTGCCCTCACAGACTCTTTCCACTAGGGCCACCTCATGTGGCAGGCAGGCCTTTCAAGATAGCTCAGGTCCAGCTGCCTCTCACAGTGTCCACTCCTGACTCACAGGAAGCACTCAGCGCTTTGCCCTCCCAGACTCTGCACATGCAAGACGTGCCCACAGGAACCTTCTCTCTCATGTTGCCTTCGGGCAGCTCCTGGCAGCCTCTCATCTTGCCTAGGCTTTCGTAGGCAAGAGTCACACACCAGTCTATGTGATCAACACACTGCCCAGGACACAGGTCACCCTCTCCGTGGAGTTGACTTCAAGCCCCCTGCACTTGGAGTGGCTTTTCTCGTTCTACATTTAGTGCTCTGACAACTCTCTCCAAAGAAACACTCCCTAGCTGCCCCTCAGCTCCAGTTCCTCTGCATGAGCAGATGGAGGGTTAGAGCTCACTGAGGGCAGGGCAGTTAGGACACCGCTTGTGACGGCCTGGTGCCTCTCTTTAGAAGATGGGGTACACTGTCACCTGTTGCTCTCAGCAGCCATTTCAAAATAGGAAAAGTCCATTCAACATCCTGTTATGCAAATAATACTTGAAAATAATACCCCTCAGGATGGACCAGTGGTTTAATGTCAAAGCTGGATTCAGCAATAGCAGTTCCACAAAAGCCATAACAGACTTCATGTGTATCACTGAGGGACTGGCTTGATCCAAGGACAGCGCTTGCAAGATCAAGAGGAATGAACGGACAGTGTTTCTGCAGGCAATCCTACATAAATATTTGTATAAACCATGCTATCCATTAGTTTTCCCTTTTGGCTATAGCTGTCAGACAAGCTTAAACCTAAGTTCATTGCCTACCTTCCGAAATTAACTCCTTCCACATGTGTTTTTGTTTGTATCTGTCCTATTTAATTTTGTTTTTCAATTTATAAAAGTAATAATCACATCATTTAGGGAAGTAGGTAGAGATATGTACCTGGCAAAGTAGGTAGAGATATGTCTCCTAAATAAGTATTAAAACATAAAGGAAACTTAGACAAAAAAGAATGAATTTGTATGGGATTTAGGCTATTTACTGTAAACTATAAACTACGTTATTCTCCTTCTGTCTAAAGAAATGTTGTTTACTTGCCATAGGTCAAGAAAAGTTTTAAAAATGTGGCAGTTCATGGACCAGTCTGACCTGGAGACCATGAGGAGCCTGAAGGATGCCATGGCTCAGCACGAATCTTCCTGTGAGTACAGGAAGGTGGTGACGCGGGCACTGCACATCCCCGGCTGTAAGGTGGTTCCGTTCTGTGGGGTGTTTCTGAAGGAGCTGTGTGAAGCGCTCGACGGAGCCTCCGGCCTCATGAAGCTTTGCCCGAGGTACAATTCCCAGGAAGAAACTCTAGAGGTGAGGCCTTTCCAAATCCTCATGATCTGAAGAGTTGTTGTTGCCGCCTGGCTCATCACTCACTAAAGTGAGAAGAGATAACTTCTTGAACCCAGGATTATCAGTAGTTACTGTTGTGTTGGATAACAGTGAGGTCTTTGAAAGTTCCAAAGAAAAGTGCCAACTAGCCCTCTTTGGGGCTTAACATTGTGAAGTTAGCCTTTAATGGGACAATATGTAAATACATGTGGAAATGGGTGTTGTGTTCTGATTTTTTTTAAGGGTTGATGGGGTTTTCTTCTCTCTTATTGGGTGGGAATGTCTGGATGCAAGGGATAAGGGAAGTCAAGCGAGAGTATTAACTTTTCTGAATCAATGGAGGAAAGAATGGGGGGGGGGGAGTCAGTGCTGCCCTCCTTTGATCCTTACTGAGAGGCCGCTGGAGATGCTGGTGCCTCATCTAAAGACAGGCTCTAGGGTCCTGATCAAGGCTGCCTCAGTCTTCCCAGGTCTATCGATTCTCATTCCTGACTCCCAGAGTGGAGAGGACCGTGTAAGCTCTGACTCAGGGCTTGGGCATTGGAGAGAAGGGGCATTGAGAAACTGAAAGAAGATAAGGAAACTCCCTATGTGGTGTTGATAAATGAAAGAAGAGACTAAAATGGGGGGAACTTTATGGAGAATTTTGAGGAGTCCCGTACCTGGAAGTCCCAAACCCAAATCTAGACTCATTCTCAACCATGGTAACAGCACCCACTACTGATCTTACACACACACATGCACACACACTCTCTCTCACACTCACATACACCCCTTCTCGGTGGCAGTGGGAAGATTTTCCCTAGAACTTCAGCCTCTTCTGTGTCACCTGGGAACAAAGGCATCACATGGTGTCAGGGAGACTTAAGAGCTCCTGACGGGTACAGGCAACATTGCGGGCTTGCATCTCTCTGGCTTATGAGGGGGATAAAAGGGCAAGACATGGAGGAGAAAGCTTAAAGCAAGCCCCCCAAGTTGCACCCACACCGGCCCCTCATGTCTTGGAAGGAGGGAACGCCACATCTTGCTGCCTGGCTACAGCTCTTACCTCTGGTGGGAGAAACTTCCTGATCATGAATGTAGACAATAAGCACTTAAAAACCACCAGGAAGCCTCTGTGTCACCATAGGATATATGGGAAATTAAGAAAAACGTCACCCTCTCTCAATGTTTTCCTTGGGCTCCAGTAATTTTAGCCAGTTCCATAGAATAATAGACTTCGTCATGGTTTTTCTCAGTTCTCGCTACAAGGATAAAATAACCCTGCCCTTCCTCTGTAAAGTGGCTAATCTTCTCCCTAGGGAACCTTGCAATAATATTGCTTTTTGTGTTGTAAATTCGAAGTGGAGTGCTGATTCCTAGAGGGACTAAAGTTGCCTTAGTGGAAATAAGAGTGAGTTTTGGTATTTCTTGTGGTGAAACGAAAAAATGTTTTTCCTGGAGGTTCTTTTTTTTGCTTTGCAATAAAATAGGCACAAATGCCATTATTTACGACTATTATGATTTCGTTTCCCCAGCCAAGTATGTTATTTAGATGTAGTATGGGAAGTTGTGATAACAAATCCTCGATATATTTTTCTGTAGTTTGTAGCTGATTACAGTGGACAAGATAATTTCTTACAACGTGTGGGACAAAATGGCTTAAAGAATTCAGAGAAGGAGTCCACAGTCAACAGCATCTTTCAGATCATCAGGAGCTGTAGTCGAAGTCTCGAGACCGAGGAGGAGGACAGCCCCAGTGAAGGGAACAGCTCTAGGAAAAATTCCTTGAAGGATAAAGCCAGATGGCAGTAAGTTTCACATTTAAAAAGAAGGATGCTCATTTCTTCTTTCTATCTCTTAAAAAAAGAAAAGAAAATTAAAGCTATCCTGCGATTTCTAAAAACTCAACAAATTAAATTTCAGGATCAGACCATGATATTTTATTTATTTCATAGCTTCTTTAAAAATAGTTTTTATTAATCACTGAGTGGGGCACGGGGACAAGTACTAAAATATTTTTAAATCACATATACTGATTTAGTAGGGCTGGAGTGATACCCAGAAATCAGTGGGTTTTTGTGTGTGTGTGTGTGTTTTTAAAGATTAGCACCTGAGCTAACATCTTTTGCCAAACTTCTCTTTTTGTTCTTCCTCTTCTTCTTCTCCCCAAAGGCCCCCAGTACATAGTTGTATATTCTAGTTGTGCGTCCTTATAGTTCTGCTATGTGGGACGCCACCTCAGCATGGCTTGATGAGCAGTGCCATGTCCGCACCCAGGGTCTGAACCAGCAAAAGGCTGGGCAACTGAAACAGAGCATGCGAACTTAACCACTTGGCCACAGGGCCGGCCCCCAGAAATCAGTGTTTTTAGCAGCTCCCCCCAAAACTCTGGGTGATTCTAAGTCAGGTGGTTCGAGGATCTCACTTTCAGAATCTTAGCTCTGTGAGGTGGCATCCACAGCTTTGTAGTTCTTCAGTTGTTCCAGTTGCTGCTTTATCAGCAGACATTGCAGTCTAGCCAGACAGGCTTACCCACAACCAAATGAGAAGTTCAGAAATCAGTGGTCTTGGGGTGTGCGTCGCATCTCTTCAAGGCCACTTACTCATGGTCAAGCCTAACTCAAATGGCAGAGCCTGGCCCAGCTGGAGGAATCCCTTGGCGCCATCCTAAACTGTAGGTCTGCTGGCCTTGACATCTTTGCCACGAATGGTTTTATTTGTGATCACTGTTCCTGAGTCATACCTTGCAGTTGTCTTGTAGTCCTTATGCACACATGTGTACGTTTGTAAGACATTGCTATTTGTTTTGCAAAAGCCTTTCCTGGTTGTCTCTGCGTGTGTGTGAGCCTACACTGGGAAGGGTGACAGTGTTCTCAGCAAATAGTTTCTTTGAAATTGTAGTGCTAGATCCTTAGAATTGGTGCGAAAACAGAAATGAACACCTTGTGTCTGAATCCCTAATGCTGTTACGTTTTAAGGAGGTAAACCTCTATTGCAGGTTTCTCCCAAATCTTTGGGCTTTCTTCCAAACCTCACTTCCTCATTCATCCCCATGGAGGACCCAGGTGCTCAAAGATTAACTGGTACTACCCTCCCCACAATGTCTCAGCCCTAAAGCTCAAATGTCTCACAAGTAACTTCTACAATTGGTGTCTTTTTTTTTTTTAATTTACCTCGAATTAAAGATTATTTGAAAGTTTTCTGACTAGCAGCTTGCTGATGTTAGTGGCAATCCGTCTAGAGAGAGAGGATCATGTACAAATAAGTACATGTCTACACAAGAAGCATCTCATAGCCATTTAAATCGTTAATCTATAGCTACCTGTATCTACCCATCTGTGTATATCTACCTCCTTCCACAAAAGATTTTGTTGATGTTTATAAGAATAGACATAAATAATTGAGGATCTTAAGGAAAAAGGCAAAAAGGATAGGAAAAAATGAAACATACTGAAGTGTATACCATACAGTCTTTACAGTGAGTAAATTTCGTTCTGAGAATTCTTAGTGGCCAAAGGAAAAAGGGAATCATGATTCATGACAAGTTTCACAGTATTTGTAAGAAAAGTGGGACAGGTGTTTGGGAAAAGCATGCCTTTTCCTTATACTGAGATCTGGCCAAATTCCTTTCCTAAATCCTACTATAAGGGATACACCATCCCTGAATAGATGAAATCATGAATTTCACATGGCTGTCTCTCATAACAACCTTCACTGGGGGCCGAGTGTGTGTTTGTGGGTATGGGAGCGTACCCTGAAGATGTCAACTTCATTGTCATTTTAGAAAAGCTAAAATGCTTTTAGGAATGCTACCTTTCATTGAGCCTCAGAGACCAGACTCTGAGCTTTCCCTTTACCATCCTTCCCTCTTGCCTGGGATTCCTTCAAGTGATATGTTTCTTACCTCATCACTTCACCTCTCATGAAATTTTTATTTCCAATTTTCTGCTTATTCTCTTGTCCT
Organism: Equus quagga; assembly: GCF_021613505.1. Classification (NCBI taxonomy): domain Eukaryota; kingdom Metazoa; phylum Chordata; class Mammalia; order Perissodactyla; family Equidae; genus Equus; species Equus quagga. Next base: position 150,190,630 of record NC_060268.1, read on the forward strand.
CTTTCTAAACATGTTACCATTGACAACCTAAGAACATTGCCCTTCCACTTCCATTTTCCAGTTCCTGCTTGTGAGCACTCTTAGAAGGGAAAAAAGCACAAGAATGCAAATATTTCTTTTACAAACCTGTGAATTCCTGTTGAAACCCTCACACTGAAACCTATGTACCTCAGTTCCAGGAATAGTTTCCTTACCCCAAGTGTCTGCTACTTTGGAAAGAACCACTGCACACAAAAGATGGGGGTGGAGTGTTTAATAGAATCCACTGAAACCAGAGCAGCCAGCACTGTTTCCGAGACCATCTGCCAGGACTTGGGAACCTGTTCCTGATTCAGAGCCTCATGTGAAAATATCCAGCACAGGGTTGTGGGCGGCAAGGGGATTTCCAGATCCCAAAACCCCTAAGAACCGTGCTTTGTTGTTGATATGGCTAAAACCAAGACTCCATAAACAATAACCTCTAGCCCCTGTCCCTGTGGCAGCCACCAGCCCTGTGAAAATCACATCAAAGAAAGAAGGGACAATCTCATGTCCTTTGGTTCACCCAGCCTGCAGGGCACTCTTACAATTTTTCTCAAACCTCTCAGCTACTCCTGCCAAAAAAACTCATTCAAAGCACTCACAGAAACCCCAGAGAAGTGATCATAAAAAGTTCAAGACCTCAACAGGAAAGGAATAGGGTTGAGAGAATCTCAATATGTCAGTGGGATCTTAAGGTCATTTCGTCTGGCTTCCCCAGCACGGATGAAGAAGTGATGCCCAGAGAGGTGAAGTCACGTGCCTAAGTGTTGCCCAGCAGAGCTGGAGTGTAAGCCCAAGCGCGTGTTCAGCCTCAGGGCAGGATCTTTTCTCCTGCGACGTTTAAGGCATTTCTTGTCCCGGTACAGGGACTAACTCAGTTTCTTTTTATTTCTAGTACCTGTAGATTAGGAATATCTGAGTTCTAAAAACATTCTAGTTACATTTCCTATGACCAATAAAGCTCCTTAACAATGACTTTTTAAATTTAACAGCGTGAAGAATAAATGAGCTTTGCCTGTGTGAGTGTGTTTAAGTCATGGCGGCATAAGAATAGCATATGACACTATTGTTGGAAAATGGAAATTAAGAATATTAAGGTATGTAGAGAAGAGTGTTGGATCATAGAAGAGCTGCAAGTTTTATTTTCAACTCTGTTGCCCCTCTTTAAGATGCTGCGGCTTAAGAAGGATTTGTACATTTGGAGAAATTGAATATACGTAGATAATGAATACAGACAGCACCTTAGAATGGAGGCTGCTTGAACCAGTTACGAGCTCAGACCTTGCTGTCACATTGCCTGGGACTGAATCTTACCACTCCCACTTGCTATTTGTGTCACCGGGATAGGTGACTTAATTTTACTAAGCCTTGGCTTTGTCATCTATAAAATGGGGACAATCGTGATGCTTTATAGGGTTGTTATGAGGATTATGTGAGATGATATATATAAAATAAGCAATTTTACATCGCAAATGCCATATAAATGGTGACTCTTGTAATTAATGTCTGACGTCACACCTGTGAATGCCAGGCTGAGGCATCTGGAGGCTCGAGCACTTAGGTGTGGGCACCCCTGGCAGCAGTCATCATTTTAGGAGCTCCCCTCCGTCACACTCCCCTTTCTTACTGGAGAGAGCTGTTTTCTGCGCCCTCCTACCCCAACAGCCTCCTTAGAGACTTGTCTGGACAATAATCCAACCCCACAAGGGTAGAAAGTAAGAAAGCTATGCATAAGGAGGGAGCGTATCTAAGAAAAGATAACAGTTACCAGGATTCGTCTCACACACACACACACATGCACATGCACGCACAAGATAATAAAATGATAGGAAACCAATCAGTTATTCTCCACAGACGATGGTGCAGACAAGTCCCAACCTTACAGACACCCGCCTCAGGCACAGCTAGCTGCCTGCTTCAGCCCAAACCTTAACGTGGTCTCCACCCTCGCCAGCTTTGCTGACGGGAACTGGGACTGGGGATACCTGGGACTCTATTTCTCTCTCTTCCTGTCTCCTTGGCCAACACCCACGACCCAGTCCTCCTTCTGTGACCTGTAACAAAGAAAGCCATTTTCCCACTGTCTGTGCTACATTCAGTTTAAGCTTGTTTATTGCTCGAATCCAGACTTGAAACTGGAACACCATTTTCACAGAAAAGCAATGTGTGAGTGGCTATGTTCTAGAAATATTGACTTTGCAAATACAAGTCAGACAATAATGATGTTAGTAATATTTAACATGCTATTATTTAAGAAGAGCCTACTTTTAAACAAACACTGTCCTAAATACTTTGCATACATTAAATGATTTAATCCTCACAGCAGGTCCATTTTACTCAGGATCTCACACCTTGCAGAGCCAAGATTTAACCTCAGGCAGGCCGGCTCCAACGTCCACATACTCCCAGATGTAATTTAGAAGCTGCCTGTAGTTGAGGAAAGTGCTAGGTTAATTAAAAGCAAGAATTTGCCAGAAGCAAGCTTAAAACTCTAAATTTTATTACAAGGAACAGCTGTAGGTAGTCCTTTGGAAAAGGTGTACATTTTCTTCTATCTTACAAAATTAAATTAGAGCTTTTTTATCACTTGATGAATCATGTTCATGTAGTCATATTAAATTTGTAGGAAGTAATGAACCATTTATTAAAAAAATATATAACCAGGTTGACAAATAGCCCACTTGTCCCCTAATATAAGATATTCCTCACGGAACATTAGAAAAATGTTTATCTGTCAATTTATGTTTTCTAACTAAAGGATGCTGGAGAACTTTTTCAGGAGTCGGATACAAACCCTCCTTCTCTTTTCTCTTTGGTCCTCTCGGCATATGACCTACATTTGACAAGGTAGTTGCTTTGCTGGTAAACCACATCTTTGATCCTTGGTTAATGTTATTTGGTTCCTAAATAACCCTTTAAGTTTCACCATATTCCTTCTTGTAAACTCCCAGAAATGTGTCTCCGGAGAGAATCCAGCACAAAAGTGCATAAAATTCATTATATGATCTGAGAGACAAAGCTATTAGTTTCCTTTTTGAAATGAACTCATTTCACTACAAAAACAGTCAGTTTTATCTCGGGCATTGGTCCCTGGAAGAATGCTTTTTACTGGAATTGTTAACACCAGCATTAGTTGTTCTGGTGTTCCAGAATAGAAACTGATACTAAGAAAGACAGGGTCCCTTCCGTCCCAGCTTTCTTCATGTCTCAGCAGCAGAAATGGGCTCCAGAAAAGCCTCATAATGTTTCTTTTCAGGCACTATTATTTATAATACCTGTCGTTTTTCACTGGCAAATACTTAATTGAGCTCAGAAGTCAAATTAAATGGAATATGGGAAACACCATTTCTCTTGCTATAAATTAAAATCAGAAGTTCTTTGTCCAAATTAACATGTGCTGTATTTCATGGATACTGACACTTCCCAATTGAATCTTTTTTGCTCTTAAAACAACAAGTGTGACATGGAGAATGTGGACATGGTCCCAGAGAAAGGAAATAAAAATATTAAAGGGCTTGGATGTGGCCCTGAAGAAAGCCCCTCCGGAGGAACAGCTGGGCGGATTTAGCCTGGTGCAAAGGAGGCGGGGAAGGAGAAGTGGCAGGGACGAAGCCTCCACCTTCCTATCTTTAATTATAGTCATTTACTTTCCTGAGCCCAAGGCTGTGCTGAGTGCTTTACAAGTATTATCTTATTTGAGCTTCACCATTACTCTCTGAAATGGGTGTTCTCTTTTTTCCATTAACAGCTAAGTAAAGTGAGGCTCTGAGAGGTTGAGTGATTTGACTAGGTCACACAGCAAAGAGGTGATGGAACTGAACATTAAACCCAGAGTGACTCCAGAAGGCATGTTCCTAACTACCGTATTTTATATATAAAACGTGGACAGAAGTATCATATAAGTGGACATAAGTGTTGAGTTTCCACTGTTACTGAGAGTAATTTCAACGGGATGGAGCTAAATTAGACATAAGGATTTTCTTTCTTTTTCTTTCTTTCTACACATCTTGAGGTGAAATGTAGTTTTAAGAAAAGTGTGTAAAATAGAATGTAATTGCACATAGCACCCAGATCTTGATTTCTAATAACATTCTTCAATAAAAGAAAGCAAAGCTCCTTGGAGAAATGGCTGATTCCAGGACTGGGGCAGGGAATACACAAGATGAGCCCGGAGCATCTTGTGCCAGAAATTAAAGAAGCGTTTAAAACACACACACACACACACACACACACACACAATAATGAGGTTATGTCAGAGGAACACAACAGCCAACTGAAAGAGCTCGCAAAGCTGAAACAATTTAAACAGCCTCAGTGCTATGAAATTATCACCTGAAGTATTGAATAAATGTCTGTGAGTCCACATACTTAAATGATAAATAAACAAATTCTTCCCGTGCAGAAGAATTCCAACTAATTTAATAATTTAGAAGTAATTTAGATACTCTGCCCTCCAGCAGGTAGAACGTAACTCCTTACTCCTTGGGTGGGTTGCATGTAGTGACTTCCTTCCCAAGAGGACACTATAGAAAGGGGTTAAAAAAAAAAAAAGAAAAAGAGTAACTTTACAGTGGACATGACCAACACTGCCTCAGCCAGTCACTGTCAACAGGGATGCGTCACGTTGGTAGGGTACTCCCTTGACAGGGTGTGATGAGAATGGCACTCTGCCTCTGTGGTCTTCCTCCCCAAAACCCAGAACTGCAGTGGAATTATGAGAAAAATGTCAGGCAAATTCTAATTGAGAGACATTCTAAAAAATACCTGACCTGCGCTCCTCAAAACCGTCAAGATAACAAAAACAAGGAAAGTTTGAGAAACCATCATGTTTAAGAGGAGGCTAAAGAAGCCTGATGGCTAAATGTCATATGGTATCCGGACGGGATCCTGGAGCGGAAAAAGCACATGGGGAAAAACTAAGACAATCTAAATAGTGGATGGACTTTCATAATAACGTATCAGTATTGGTTCATGAATTGTGTCAAATACACCATCCCAATGTAAGAGGTTAATAATAGGGAAAACTGGATGTGGGGTATACTGTCTTTGCAATTTCTCTACAAATCTAAACCTACTGTATTCTAAAATTAGAAGTTTTTTTAAAAACTAATGTATTTGAATATTCATCAAGTGAATGCATGTGTAACTGCCACCCACAGTGAAAACATTATCCGCACCTGTAAACCCCTTGTTTCCCTTCTCGATTCTGTGACTCCCTTTCCCGCAGAGAAAAATTTGCTACTGTGAATTTCATGATAATACATCCTGCTTTTCTTTATCAGTTTACCACTATTATACATTTCTAAACACTGTAGTGTAGTTTTGTCTGGTTTTGGAATTTACATTTACGTAGATGCGATCATACAGCGTGTGTTCTTGTGTCTGTTGCTTAAGATTTGTCCATATTGTTGCACGTAGTTAGCTATTGCATGTTCATTTTCATTGCTCTGCAGAATTACATTGTATGAATACATCAAATTTTATTTATACATTTTATTGTATATTGCTGGACATTTGGGTTGTTTCTAGTGTGGGTTATCTGAAAAGGATATCCTGACCATCAGATTTGTGAGATCTCTTGTAGATTTCTCTTTTAAGAATGTTACTTATGGAGGCAAGGAGGAAGAACCTGCTGTTTGAAAGCAGGAGTGGGCTCTTGCTCCGGGACGGGGATCTGGACTCAGAGTCCAAGCAGCCCAGTGCTGCTGCTCATGCCTCGCCAAGAGGCAGTAGGCCGCCACGTGCCTCCAGATGATGGGAGCATTCCTTCCCAGAGATGCACGGACCAGCTCCTTCTCAATTTTATCCACCACTTTGCTAGTGATGTCTATGGATCAAACAGCAGAAACCTTGATCCCACTAACAATTCTACGTGCTTCCAAGAGCGTGAGTCTCTCTTGGGCACATTTCTATCAAGGTGGCCAGATAGAAAGGAAGCAATAAAGTCTCCTAGCCTTCTCCTCAGACCCTCCTGGCCTAATAATCCAGCTTCCTGACTCAGGGAAGACAACTTGCTAAATTTCTAAGCAAACAAGTCCTTTATGTGCACATGTGCTGGCACATGCACACACACACACAATGAAAATCTAAGGTTGAGTCAAGGAGAGCTGGTCTCGCTTGCCTGGCTACCGTGACAGTATTTCCCAATGAGTGTCTTTGCCCTAATCATTTTTTATTTTTAACAGACGCACTTCTCAGGCCAACTTATAAGGAAAAATAAGGAAAGGAACCATTAGATCAGTTATTGTATTTTTAATACCAACAACAATAATCTTCATTACGTATTTAGTTTTCCCTCTTGTGTCAGGAACTGTGTTAAATACTTTACACACATTTCCGCACTTAATTTGAGCTACTTGTGAAGTAAGTTTTCTTACTCTTTTTTGTCTATGAGGAAAGTGAAGTTCAGAAGGGGTGAATCCCTTGCTCCAGGTTACCCAGCTCAGAAGAGGCCTACCCAACGCAGTCTTAAGTCTTGTTTTGCCTGTTTTAGCCCTGTTGTATTCAGTTCCTGACTTTTGTTTATGATCAAGTAGAACGCAGATGAACCTAGTGATAAAGATCTCAGGCTAAAGAGTCAGACAGACGAGAGTCCTGCGTTGGGTAGGCCTCTTCTGAGCTGGGTAACCTGGAGCAAGGGATTCACCCCTTCTGAACTTCACTTTCCTCATAGACAAAAAAGAGTAAGAAAACTCACTTCACAAGTAGCTCAAATTAAGTGCAGAAATGTGTGTAAAGTATTTAACACAGTTCCTGACACAAGAGGGAAAACTAAATACGTAATGAAGATTATTGTTGTTGGTATTAAAAATACAATAACTGATCTAATGGTTCCTTTCCTTATGCCTGTGGTCAGACACACTGCTGTATATAAGGTTTTAGAATACAGCTATAAAAAATTACTCTCTGACTTTTAGCATTTTATGTTTCCTATGCTAATTTGAATTCACTGTGGAATGAAAAATGATGTCCAGAGCTAGTGAAAGGATTTGTGTTGTTCTCACTTCTGATTATTAAACAGATCAAATTTGTATCTTTTTCCATCAGGTTTATAATTGGAGATTTGCTAGATTCTGAAAATGACATCTTTGAGCAGCCCAAAGAATGGGACCCTCATGGATCAGAAGAGCCACAGAAGGCGTTTGACCATGGGACAGAGCTCATCCCGTGGTACGTGCTGTCTATCCAAGCTGATGTGCACCAGTTCCTGTTGCAGGGGGCCACGGTCATCCACTACGACCAGGACATGCACCTCTCTGCCCGCTGCTTCCTCCGGCTTCAGCCTGACAATAGCACCTTGACCTGGACGAAGCCCACCACTGCCTCCCCAGCCAGTGCTAAAGCGAAACTTGGTGTACTTAGTAACACGTCTGAGCCTGGTAAATTCCCGTTACTGGGCAGTGCTGGATTAAGCAGCCTGGTGGAGGGGGTCTTGGATCTGTTTTCAGCAAAGGCTGTGTACATGGGACACCCTAGCATTGATATACACACTGTGTGTGTTCAGAACAAACTGGGTAGCATGCTTCTCTCAGAGACTGGTGTAACGCTGCTCTATGGGCTTCAGACCACGGACAATAGGTTATTGCACTTTGTGGCACCAAAGCACACAGCTAAAATGCTCTTCAGCGGATTGTTGGAACTCACGAAAGCTGTAAGAAAGATGAGGAAGTTCCCTGACCAAAGACAGCAGTGGCTGCGGAAACAATACGTCAGCCTCTATCAGGTAAGGGGTACAGCCTTCCCTCTCTTCTCAGTGACATAATTCTCAAGATACAGATCTTGTAAACACACGCTTGGCAACTAGACCATCAGAGTTCATTCTCCTAGCTCTGTCACTCACTACCTGAGTGATATTAGGCAGCTTTTACCTAACCTCTGTGCCTCAGCTTCTTATCTATAAAATGGGAGTAATAGGGCCTGGCCCCATGGATGAGTGGTTAAAGTTCCACACACTCCACTTTGGCGGGCTGCGTTCGCAGGTTTGGACCCCAGATGCAGACCTGCTCTACTCACCAACCACACTGTGGAGGTGTCCCACATACAAAAAAATACGGGAAGGTTGGCACAGATGTTAGCTCAGGGCTAATCTTCCTCAAGCGAAAAAAAAGAAAGAGGATTGGCAATGGATCTTAGCTCAGGGCAAATCTTCCTCAGCAAAAATAAAATAATAATAACAATACCTATTCCTAGGGTAGCTGTGATGTTTAACTGAGTTAATATGTGTAAAGCCATAATGCAAATTCATATGTATAAAGAATAGTATCTGGCTCATAGTGTGTCTTATTATTATTTTGTATGAAAATAGTGACTGTGGTCATTGTACTTCTCACTTCTGGAAAGAAACCAGTTCATATAAGCATTTTCACTTACTCCAGGTTTCAGGTGAAAGTGTTGTAATCCGAATGCTTTTATTGTTAATTAGGGACTAGCTGATACATTGGGAACCTTCACTTTGGAAATTGAAATTCCGATTCATTGCCTAATATGCTACATGACTCTCAGAGCATGTGTGTTAAATACGGATAGTACTTCACTTAATGGTATTGCTGCCTAACTGTAGAACTACTAAGATTAAAAGAAGCTTACCCAAGGGGGCTGGCCCCGTGGCCGAGTGGTTAAGTTCGAGCACTCTGCTTCAGTGGCCCAGGGTTTCGCTGGTTCAGATCCTGGGCGCGGACATGGCACCACTCATCAGTCCACGCTGAGGCGGTGTCCCACATGTCACAACCAGAAGGACCTGCAACTAAGATATACAATTATATACTGGGGGGTTCGGGCAGAAAAAAGCAGGAAAGAAAAAAAAAAGATTGGCAACAGTTGTTAGCTCAGGTGCCAATCTTTAAAAAGAAAAAAAAGAAGACGCTTACCCGAATGTGGGAGAACTCATACATGGAGCTCTTCCTAACCAGGTTTGTAGTGGCGGCAGCCTTTAGGGGGAAGTTCTCACAGTGGGCTGCTTTAACTGAGTGAGTTTCTTATTAACCCTAAATGTTCAGGTACTTTAATAGCCTAGCTAGGGGTGGTGCGGAACTGGGCTGAATGAGACAGTGAGAGAGACAGAGGGGCATGCTGTGGGGGAAGGAGGGCAGGGATTGCTTGGAAACTGAGTCGCAGACCCTGCCACACTGTTGAAATGGTGCTGTCAAATGAGTTGTATGAAAATATTCAGCTTTTGTTTGTTATACTTTTTGATCTTTTTGGGAAAAAATTATCTTTTTTACTAGTGTCACAGAAGAAATAGAACGATGACTTAATACTCAAATGACTGATTTCCTGTGCTTTTTACAGTTCTAACATGTTTCTGACAATTAAAAACATTTTTCCCTCTGGGATGTTAGTAGAAGCACATATAATGCCTCCTTTTTCTCCTGTCCCCACATCCATGCAATAACTATGGGTAGAGATCATATCCTGAGTCACTAACTTGAGTAATTAATTAATAAGCACGTAGGCCTATAGACACAACTTTGCTAATGCTGCACAACACCAAGCCAGTTTTAGTTAACTCATCGAAAACAGAAACCAAAATACCTGCTTCCTGTCTGCTCCACAGGGAGCTTTCAGTGCAGTCAACTGCTTGGAAGAAAGATTTTCAGAGCTATTATGAATATTGATTTTTTTTCCTCCCTAAAGCCCCAGTACATAATTGTATATTCTAGTTGTAAGTTCTGAGAATATTGTTTTTTAATTACAGCCATTCCTCAGTCTTCTAGAATGATGAAAATTCATTCAACCTGGATGTAAAGCAAAGTCTTTGAGCTCAATTACAATCCCTGTCATAAAGCCTGCGTGGTGTATTTGTTCCATGTGTTTCCTTCCCAATCTTATAGCATAAAGTAACTGAATTAACACATAAGGTGTCCTTGATTTCTCGTTTCCCCTGGCAACCCTCAGTGTTTGCTGAAGGAGGCACCAGGTGAGACCATAACCAGCAGATGGGAAGAGGTAAGAGGTGCTGCTGAAGCAGAGCCAGAGGAAGTGACCTTCAGCAGACTCAGTCCTGCCCAGTTACAAGCACAGCTATGTGCCTCCCTGCCCCCAGCCCCCAGCCCTCCTCCTCTGAGTGGAACCAAGCCTCACACTGTAAAGGCACAGCAGCTCCGTGTACCCCAGTCACTTCTGAAAACATGGGTGATGTTCTTCCTCAAGACGTTGTTCTACATGAGCCGCCCGGGAAGACAGGAAACGTGTCTTAGAAACACACTCCATTTCTTTCTTTAAAAAAAAGTGAAGGGCTGGCCTGATGGCGTAGGGGTTAACTTTGTGCAGTCTGCTTCAGCAGCCCAGGGTTCACGGGTTCGGATCCTGGGTGTGGACCTACACACCGCTCATCAAGCCATGCTATGGCAGCATCCCATATACAAGGTAGAGGAAGATTGGCACAGATGTTAGCTCAGGGCCACTCTTCCTCAAGCAAAAAGAGAAAGATTGGCAACAGGTGTTAGCTCCCCCCCCAAAAAGTGAAAAATGTCAGTGGACTTATCGTTTCCCATCATATGGACCAGTTCCCAAACTGTCTCAGGGAACGTCCAAAGGATGCTAATTTGGTACTTGGAGAACAAAAGGTCAAACAGGCATCATGCTAAATGCCCCTCTTGGTGACTTAGAATGCAGCTTAGCATGTTCAAGACTCTGAGAAGTCCTAAAGTACAAAAGAAAACAATTGAAATATATCTATAAGTTAAAGACATTTATGAGAAGTCTTGGGTTCTTCCAAATTTCTATTAGGAGCTCTATAACAATATGTTTTTATCTCCAGTTTAAGTGCTTATATAGAAAGTAATCTTTGTGATGTCAGAGCCCCCTTGTGTGATGAATGTATGTGAAGTTACTTTCAAGTGCAAGTATTTTATACTGGTAAAGATAAATCAATCCAATGGAAATAGTATCAGGAGATAAAGCAAAGACAAGAAGAAACAGTGACGTTTGTAACAAAGCCTAGGAATACAGGAAAATAAAAGAAAGTAAACTGTGCTGAGATTTGATGTGGGCTGTGGAGGAAAGACTGGTGTCCTGAGCTTTGACTCGAGCTTCTCGGGGGCAGAGCTGAGAACCCCTAATCCTGGGTATTTGGAAAGATCCCTGGGAAGCTGAGAAGGCTAAATACAGGATTAGCAGATAAACTTCTATGGTTGTAAGCAACAGAAACAGATTCTATCTGTCTTCAAAGGAGAAAAAGGATTTATTCAAAGGATTAGATTAGTTTAACAGTCTTCAAGATATCATTTGCAGAGATATGCCAAGAGGCAAAAGTGCAGGAATATTTTCTAAGGAATCAATTTTCTAATCCTCATCTTCCACATGAGCTGTTCTCTAAAACTGAGAATGTGCCTTCACTCACAATAGTCCTTCTCCCAAATTAAAAATAGAAGGTATATCCTTCACCCATACCAAACAAATTTATTGTTTTATATAAAATGAACGATTCAAAGTACATTTTAGTTCCCAGAAAGTCTCCTTTAAAGATTAAGCAAAGGCATCCTGCCTTTTCCAGACCTAAAATATTTCCGTTAAGAGTAAAGCTTGCCCCATGTTGGGATGTTCTGAATTTAGAAAAATCAGAGCAGTGGAGGTGAATGGTGCTGGTTCTTTTATGTGTACATGGCAACAGGTCTATTAAAAATGTTTGTTAAAGATTTTATTTTGGGTCTAGCCCGGTGGTGCAGCGGTTAAGTTTGCAATTTCCGCTACAGCGGCCCGGGGTTCACTGGTTCGGATCCCAGGTACGAACAGGGCACCACGTGGCAAGCCATGTTGTGGTAGGTGTCCCACATATAAAGTAGAGGAAGATGGGCACGGATGTTAGCTCAAGGCCAGGCTTCCTCAGCAAAAAAGAGGACTGGCAGTAGTTAGCTCAGGGCTAACCTTCCTCAAAAAAAAAAAAAATTTTAATTTAAAAAAAAAAAGATTTTATTTTGTGGGGCTGGCCTGTGACATAGTGGTTAAGCTCACATGCTTCACTTTGGTGGTCCTGGGATTCGAGGGTTCGGATCCCAGGCACGGACCTGCACACTGCTCATCAAGCGGCACAGTTATTAGCTCAGTGACAATCTTCCTCACCAAAAAAAAAAAAAAGATTTTATTTTTTTAGAGCAGTTTTAGGTTTACAGTAAAGTTGAAAGGAAAGTACAGAGATTTCCCATAAACCCCCTGCTTCTGCACCCACACTGACGTATTGTAATCACCCAAAGAGCGTAGTTTACCTTAGAGTTCACTCTTGGTTTTGTTCATTCTTTGGGTTTGTACAAAGTTATAACAACATATATCCATTATTGTAATATCATATGGAGTATTTTCACTGCCCTAAAAATCATCTTTGCTCTGCCTGTTCATCTCTTCCCCCACCCTACCCCACCCTTTTCCCTCGCCCCCTGCAGCCGCTGGTTTTTTTATTGTCTCCGTAGTTTTGCATTTTCCAGAATGTCATATAGTTGGGATCATACAGTATGTAACCTTTTCAGATTGGCTTCTTTCACTTAGTAGTATGCATTTAACTTTCCTCTATGTACTCTCATGGTTCAACAGCGCATTTCTTTTTTCCTTTTTTGTTTTTTTTAAAGATTGGCACCTGTGCTAACATCTGTTGCCAATCTTTTTTTTTCTTCTTCTTCTTCTTCTCCCCAAAGCCCCCCAGTACATAGTTGTATATTCTTGCTGCAGGTCCTTCTAGTTGTGTTATGTGGGACACCACCTGAGCATGGCCTGACGAGCAGTGCTAGGTCCCCGCCCAGGATCTGAACCAGTGAAATCCTGGGCCACCAAAGTGGAGCGCACAAATTTAACCACTCAGCCACAGGGCCGGCCCCTCATTTCTTTTTATTGCTGAGTAATATTGCATTGTCTGGATGGACCACAGTTTACCCACTCACCCCCTGAGGGCCATCTTGGTTGCTTCCAAGTTTTGGCAATTATAAACAAAGCTGCTGTAAACATCCATGTGCAGATTTTTGTGTGGACCTAAGTTTTCAACTCTTTTGGTTAAATACCAAGAAGCGCAAGTGCTGGATCGTATGGTAAAGGTATATTTAGTTTTGTGGGAAACTGCCAAATTGTCTTCTGAAGTGGCTGTCCATTTTGCCTGCCCACCAGCAATGGATGAGAGCTCCTGTTGCTCCACATCCTCACCAGCATTTGGTGTTGTCAGTGTTTTGGATTTTGGCCATTCTAATACGTGTGTAGTGTTATCTCGTTGTTTTAATTTGCATTCCCTGGTAACATATGATGTAAGAGCATCTTTTCATATGCTTGTTTGCCATCTGTATGTCTTCTTTGGTGAGGTGTCTGTTAAGGTCTTTGGCCCATTTTTTAATCAGGTTGTTTTCTTGTTGTTGAGTTTTAAGCATCCTTTGTATATTTTGGACAACGGTTCGTTGTCAGATGTTTCTTTTGCAAACATTTTCTCCCAGTCTTTGGCTTGTCTTCTTATCCTCTTGATAGCATCTTTCACAGAGCAGAAGTTTTAAATTTTAATGAAGGAGTCTATTAAATTTTTAAAGATATGTTGGTTAAAATTCATAGATAAAATTTTGCAAAGTTTCTTTCAGATTCAGAGTATGTTATTCAGTAAGGTAGTTAAAACCCATTTATGAAACAGTGTCGTGAAATGTTTATTCCATGTTGGAGTCAATCATAGTGACTTGTTAGGGGACTTTCTTCAGTTCGCCTGCGTCAAGTGGAATGATCTCCAACCGTTTTCATTCTCTGTATCTCTGCAGTCAAGATTCATTTTCCAGAGAGGGAGATTCTGATTGGCTTATTTGGATCCTGTGCCAATCATTGGTCAAGGGAGGATGTTCCTCCTTGATTGACAGACCCAAGACTGTATCCAGTGGAAAAAAGATAAAGTAAAATTGGGGTATGGTTAGAGAAGAGAGAAATAATTAATGGACAGGAATAAGTGGTAAATATCCACTACCAGAGATCACCAAAAAGTTTCCCACATCCAGTATCCAAGTTACTCAGCATCTTGGGATCCGTAACAGGATGCAGGAAGTGGGAGGTCACAACTCATCATAAAATCAGACACTCACTGAACATTAGGATAAAGGAGCAAGCACAGATACACAGAGCCTCTTTATTATTTGCATATTATCTACAACAAAGCAAAATCTATCTACAAGCACTTCTTTGGAACTGCAAAGAAAGACCAGCCTTAAAGTTTTGCAGAAAGTAAAGACAGTAAATGGAAATTAATTTTAAAGGGCCCTTTTATACAACCTATGAAATATCAATATTGTCTTTAACTTATATTCGACTTTTTGTAGTTTTATTAACTGGCTTTCCTGACGTATTGGGAGAATCACTGGCCTTTGTTTAATTAATAAATGCCTACTGCTGCTCAACGCATGTAACATGGAGTTGCTTTATGAGAAACAGCTATTGTAAACCATAACCTGCCCCTTGCATGTGTTTTTGCTCACAGCATCATAATATGTATGGTGTTCTGAGTCCCCTGGGCTCTCTATCCTTGGATACCAGTCACTCAAGAGAATGGCAGCCCAACTATTTCAGTTGCTCCCTAGAGCCCTCCCAAGTGAATTTCATGTATGCCGCATACCCTATATTTCAAGTCAGACTATCCTAAGCATAACATAGATGAAAATCTACCTGGAATGATGCAATAACAAATAGAACTTGATTTTACTTAAATAGACTCACACACACATACACACATACACCCCTCAAGTCCTCCAAAGCCCTAATTTGCAAAGTACATTTTAATGAATTTTCCTACAGTGGTAATTCTGGAAGATAATCTTTGAAACTGGGATGGGAAATTTTTTTTGTTTAAGTTGAATTTGGCCCTATGAAAGCACATCACTGGAACTCAGCAGGGATGTGGCCAGGACTGCAGAGGACATGATGAAATCCCCAACAGAGAGTCCTGATAGTTAGAAAACAGAGCCACTTGGGTGGCCAGATCATTATTCCTTGGTGGCTGCCTTTGCTCTTCCACCTCTGGGAATTTACTGGAAGTCATTAATCTATTAACTTCCCCATTGCTTGCTGTTCCCTTATGTGTTCAGCATGTGGTTCTTTTGCAGGAAGATGGACGGTATGAAGGCCCAACTTTGGCTCATGCTGTGGAGTTGTTTGGTGGCAGACGATGGAGTACTCGAAACCCCAGCCCTGGGACATCAGCAAAGAGTGCCGAGAAGCCCAACGTGCAGAGAAACAACACCTTGGGCATAAGTACCACCAAGAAAAAGAAGAAAATCCTGATGAGGGTAGAGTGTTGCTTGTTTACTAAGCATCAGACCCAATCTATCCAGGACCATGGTATGGTCTACTTAGGTCATTTGGGTTAGGGACAAGATGAGATATAAAACAAATGAAATTCAAGGGCTTACCAAGTGCTTCCTATGTGGCAGGCCCAATGCTAGGAACCAGGCCCAATGCTGAATCAACACCAGGAAAAAGTCAGGGTCCGTAGAGGGACACAGACATGTTAACAAACACAGTGAGATCTAAATAAGAGTCATCGCCAAGCTGCCTACAGAGTGCTGTGGCAGCAGAAAGAAGGCAAATATAGGGCTGAGGGGCAAGCAGGGAAGGCTTCACAGAGAAGTTGACAGATGGGTCTTGAAGGATATGTAGGAGTTTACCAGACAGAAAACCCAAGGGAAAACGCCCCTGGCAAAGGAGGCAGCAGAGAGGCATGAAAGATTTGGTTTGTTCTAGGAAGCACATGTAGTTCTGGGGTCATGCCCCAAGCTGGAGCATGGGCTCTGTGGTGGCCGAGAAAGGACTAGAAAGGAAGAGGATCAGGTTATGAAGGTTTTAGAGGGCGAAAATACTAGATGTAGGACACAGTCTAAAATATATCATCACTGGAAGCAACCTAAATGCCCATCCACAAATGAAGGGTAAAGAGTGTGGTATATACATACGATGGAATATTATTCAGCCTTAAAAAAATAAGGAAATCCTATCGTATGTTACACTGTGGATGAACCTTGAGGACATCCTATGTGAAATAAGCCAGTCACAGAAGGACAAATGCTGCATGGTTCCACTTATGTGAGGCACCTAGAATAGTCAAACTCCTAGAAACAGAAAGTGGAATGGTGGTTGCTGGGGGCTCGGGGGAGAGGAAGAAGGGGAGTTGATGTTCAAGGGGCATAGAGTTTCAGTTTTGCAAGATGAAAAAGTTCTAGAGAAGCGTTGTACACCAAGGTACATATAGTTACCACAGTTCTACTGTACACTTAAAAATGATTAAGATGGTAAATTTTATGTTATGTTTTTCACTATAATAAATATGTCATGACCGTATATTATATATTGCACTCTATATGTTATCATTATTACATGTTAGTATATGTTCTACCTGGTTATCTAGAAAAATTCCCACTCTTTATATATGGAAGGCTATTGATACCTAGGTTGACCTTCGTCTGCTTCATGATTCTGTCTCTACCCGGAGATCCCAGGGATCGTATGCCTCCCCTTGGCGGCCCCCTCCCCTGAGGAGTGCTGCTTTATAGGGAAGAACAAATGGATAATGTCATGTAAGCAGAGTTGATCAGCCTTCACCAGGGGGAGGCAGTGTGAAGGTGGCTCAGTCTGCAAGAAGAGACCTGCCTGAACTAGAGCCATGCTGGGAGAGAAATACAGAGTGAGAAACACTGTGAGTCTCGTGTTCCCAGGGTGAGAGTGGAGAGGCAACCGACGATGAGATGGCCACCCGCAAGGTCAAAGTGCACAAAGAGTGTCGGAGCCGGAGCGGTTCTGACCCTCAAGATGCTAATGAACCAGAGGAATCAGGTAAGCAGAATAGTCACATCTGAGAGGTTTTTCTTTTTAATTTTACGGAAGAAATATGCGTTTTCTTTTAAATTGTGACTTAAGTATTGTAGGCATCCTTAACAAAACTCTGTATCGTGTTAAATATACTTACCTTTGTTTTTAATTAGATGGTGTAACCCAAGAGATATTTCTGCAAGCACAGTACTTGGGAGAAAATTTCATTAATTACCTTGCCATTATTGACAGGGGGTATTAGGTATACAAGATACAATTTGATGGATTAGACCAGTGATTCTCAACCCCAGCTGGATATTAGAGCTTTTAAAAAAATATCTGGACGCCCTGGCCACACCCCAGGCCAGCCAATTCGGACACCCTCTGGCTGGGACCTGGAGATCTATATACTTTTTAAGCTCCCCAGATGATTCTAATGTGTAGCAAGGGTTGAGAGTCCACCGGATTAGTCCATTCATCAGAATATTTTGATTCTTGTTGTATGGAAATTGCCTACATAGATTGATTTGCTCAGACATTCAGAGGCATCTTTGGTTTTTATTTGATTTCTGAGGGAAAGTATAACCAGACTTATTATCTCTTCTGCCTTTCACTCTCACAGAGGCGAATGCCATCACGAGCCCTCCGAACCCTCTCCCTTCCAGAAGAGCCCACTCTTTGACCACGGCTGGGTCCCCTAACTTGGCTTCCGGGACGTCATCTCCCATCAGGCCAGTGTCCTCCCCTGTGCTGTCTTCTTCAAACAAGAGCCCGTCCAGGTGGGGCCTTAACATGATAAAACAGAAGGACCCTTCACAGCATTCACGTTGTGTAGAAGGGCGTCCTCTTCCAGTGCTCTATGGAAAACAATTCCATTAAAAACTGAAGAACCCCAAATTCTTAAATGCTCCTAATTTTCCTGATTTTGTTCTTCTACCTTCTCACATTACTATAATTGCTCCTAATTATTTGACAGACCAACTCTTCAAAGGTCAGTAGCAATAATAAAATGCAAGCAGTGACTCTCTAAATCTGCACTGCCCAATATAGTAGCCACTAGCCACAGGGAAGAAAAAAAAAAAGAAGTAACTATTTAAATTCAAATTTTAATAAATTAAAATTAAATAAAATTTAAGATTCAGTGCCTCAGTCACACTAGCCACATTAAAAGTGTTCCATAGCTCCATGTGGTTGGAGGCTACTGTACTGAACATTGCAGATATAGAACTTTTCTTTTCTTTTTTTGTTAAGATTTTATTTTTCCTTTTTCTCCGCAAAGCCCCCCGGTACATGGTTGTGTATTTTAGTTGTGGGTCCCTCTAGTTGTGGCATGTGGGACGCCTCCTCAGCATGGCCTGATGAGTGGTGCCATGTCTGCGCCCAGGATCTGAACCAGTGAAACCCTGGGCCACTGAAGCAGAGTGCGCAAACTTAACCACTTGGCCACAGGGCCGGCCCCCTATAGAACATTTCTATCATTGCGTGGCTCAAAATTGAAGAATAAATTGTTTTAATGTAATTTGCTTGACCCTTTGCTAATGAGTGAAATATATTTAATACTCTTCTCACATATAACATATACATGCCTAGAGAAATGAATGTATTACAGCAAGTTGGGTATGTTTAGATATAATTCTAAAGCTGCCACTATAGTAAATTATTCTATAAGGTCCATGCAAATTGCAGATTTGAAACATCTGCCCTCTCAGAAGAAATATTAAAATGAAACTCTTCTAAAGGAATCAGAACACTACACCATCTCCCTCGACCCAACACTAAGGTTTAAGAAATGCAGAGGTTCCAGACAGAACCAAGATAAAGCAGCATTCTTTACTTTATCAAACAGAGGAGTGGGAGGAGGAAATGGGTCTGTGCGGACAGTGGCTTTGGAAACATTAATTACACACACACACACACATATAATCTCTCTCTCTCTCTCAAGAAAGCTTGCTATTGATAAGAGCCCTACAGTGACTCATCTTTTATAAGGAAGCATTCTTTCACAATGGGAATAATGAACATAATGTATGCTTTATACATTCAGATGTCTACACTTGGCGAAAGTGAATCAAGGGTACATGGGAACTGTTTGTACACTCTTGAAACTTTTCTGTAGGTTTAGGTTTGTAATGTAATTAAAAGTTACAAAGAATCAGAATTCTTTACATTATATTTCAGCCTGTATAGCATCCCAGGTAAATAAAATCGCCAGAAAACTTGGGTTAAGTGGCCTTTCCCTTTGTTTCAGTCACTCATGAGCAGGAAAAGGAAGGACAGAGTAAGAGGAAAATCTTCTCAAAGAGGTAGAAGTGGAGAAACTAACATTCCAAATGTAAGATCACAGGGCCCCATCACAGGAGGACGGGGGTCCATGCCCACCAAGTATTCTAAAACAGAAGAAAAAGACAAGGCAGGGGGAGAAGAACCAGCCCGAATGCTGTTCAGGGAGAAAGCAAGACTGAGCCCTAGAAGGGGAAAGAGTGGACAAATAGTTTCCTAAAGTCAGAGGGAGATGGGTGCCTGCAGCCAGCAGCTGAGGCCGGAACAAAAGGCAGACAGGGAATGTACATGTTTAAATGCAAGTGATAAAGCCTCTTTAAATGACCTTTTTCCTCTTCCCGAACCTCTGCCCACTTTCCCACACCACACTGGGCATCAACATCCTATGCCTACAAGTAAAATAAACCTATCCTTCTGTAATACTCTTCCCTTAACCAAGGTGACCTTCAGATGTCCACACAAAACAATTTTCCATGAGTAAACATTGTTAGCAGCATTAGGGTAAACTGTTTATTCATTACAATATTCTCTATACTTTCTTTTATATTTGAAATATTTCTAAAGGGAAAAATAAATTAAAAAAACAAAGATGAAAAGAAAGATCCTGTTCACTGATAAAAACCCCATAGTCGAAACATTTCTCATACTATCCCGTCAGGGAACCAGGGTAGAAAATAAAAAATGGTGTCACACATTTTTGACAGCGTTGACTGATATTTTTATGTTGACTGGATACAGCCTTGGCAGGTGCAAATAGAATCCTAGGCAGAGTTGGCTTCTTTCCATTCTTAATATTTTTCTGACTCACATTTTCCATTAATATTAAAAGCTCTTCCCTGTTTTCATCTAACTGGAAAAGAAGACACTGATACGTTCAAGACTTTCTTCTTAAATGTGTTTCTATAATTTAGAATATAAGAAAGAACCTGCATAATTTTCCACAGATTATGATTAATTTTGAACTTTTTTTAGATGACTTTTCTTCAAAAACACTGAATTTATGTTTTTCTTCCCCCATTGACCTGTGACTTCAAAGAACTGTTTTGATTAGTAGAGGAATATTAACCTCAGCCTTGTGGCCTTATTAAATAGGCTGCAAACATGAAGTGGTTTCAATATCTAATATATTTTATTACCTCTAACACAATATAGACTAATTTTGAGAGAAATGAAAAGGGAATCTAGAAAATACCCTAAACCTTAAATGACTTGCGATCCATCTTTTTGCTCGTATTGCTAATCAGAGAACGTCTGTTGGGGCAGAATGACCAGGCTGGCCCCAGTTTTGCCCATTAAGGCCGTATCTTTGTTGCAGTGCTTGGAGCAGCAGCAGCTGGCACGGGCGGATCAAAGGAGGAATGAAGGGCTTTCAGAGCTTCATGGTTTCAGACAGTAACATGAGTTTCATTGAATTTGTTGAGCTGTTCAAATCATTCAGGTATGGCATGCTTTCTTCTCACCCTTTCTCAGCTCCACATTTTTATAACAATACTCAATGTGAGGTCTTTTCCATTCCTCGCAGTGTACGGAGCCGCAAGGACCTGAAGGATCTCTTTGACATCTATGCTGTGCCATGCAACCGAGCCGGCTCTGAGTCGGCCCCACTCTACACCAACCTCACAATCGATGAAAACACCAGCGGTCTTCAGCCTGACCTAGGTTTGTATAACAATTTATTTCGCTTTGAGATCTTTCTATCTAAACATGTGATCCAATCGCACAAACCCTCAGCCTGTCCCACGTGGCATGCTGTTACCTGGAGGCTGGTGAAACACTTAGAGAATGATTTCAAGGTGTCATGGGGACAGGTACTATTGGCATTTGAGGCAAGGAAATTCATCATTGTGTGGGTCTGTCCGTGTATTTCAGAATATTTAATCAATAGAGCCCTCCAGTCATTCTGACAACCAAAACCCTTTCCCACCCATTTCCAGATGTCCACTGGGTGTGTGGTGTGTCCCAGATGAGAACAATCAGTCTCTTCTCTGCCTTCTTCAGGCAGATGGGTGCTCAACCCCAGGGTGGGAGCTGTCTGTCCTTTGACAAGGAAAATCTTTAGTGACCTCAACAGAGCATTCCTGTCCTATCCAGGATATTTTTCCTAATATGTAAACCAGAATGTCTAATTCTTCGGTCCCACTCACACCACCACCATTACCATCACCACCCATGCATTTTAAGCCTATTATTTTTCTCCTCTGCTCTTGTTGGAAACTATAAAGACAAAAAAGCAAAAACCAAAAAAAACTGTCCTCTTGTATGCAGTGGCTTTCTAATTATTTAAAAACTTATATTGTTCTTAAGCTAAGAATATTAACCTTTTTCAACTTTAGTCATAAAATGTGCATAATTATGGATTAATCAAGTAGTTGCACTTTTTAAAAATTACTAGACTTTAATTTTTTAGAGCAGTTTTAAGTTTACAGAAAAACATGAATGCAAAGTACAGAGAGTTTCCCAAATACCCTTCTCCCACATACATACAGTTTCCCCTATTATTAATATCTTGCATTAGTGTGGTATAGTGTTATAATTGAGCCAGTATTGATATGTTATTATTAACTGAAGTCAACAGTTTACATTAGTGTTCACTGTGTTGTACATCCTATGGGTTTTGAGAAAAGTGTAATAACATGTATCCACCGTTACAGTATTATACAGAATAGTTTCACTGCCCTAAAAATCCCTTGTCTTCGAGCTTTTCATTCCTCCCACCCTCTGTCTGAACCCTAGGCAACCATTGATCTCTTTACCATCTCCATAGTTTTGCCTTTTCTAAAATGTCATATAGTTGGAATCATACAGTATGTAGCCTTTTCAGACTGGCTTCTTGCACTTGGCCATATGCATTTAAGGTTCCTCCATGTCTATTCATGGCTTGACAGCATATTTCTTTTTATTGCTGAGTAATATTCCATTGTATGGCTGTATCACAGTTTGTTTTTCCACTCACCTTTTGAAGGACATCTTGGTAGCTTCCAAGTTTTGGCAATTATGAATAAAGCTGCTTTAAATATTTGTGTGCAGGTTTTGTGTGGACATAAGTTTTAAACTCATGTAGATAAACACCTAGGAATACAATTACTGGATCATATGGTAAGCCTACGTTTAGTTCTGAAAGAAAATGCCAGACTGTCTTCCAAAGTGCTTGGAATTAAAATGACTGGCCGTATCAAAGTTGGTGTAATGCAGAGCAACTGGGACTCTGTTGGTAAGAAAATGGAAGAGCCGTTTCGGAAGAGAGTCTGGCAGTTTCTTACAAAACTAAACATACTCTTACCATACGATCCAGAAATTGTACTCCTTGGTGTTTACCCAAATGAGTTGAAAACTTGTATTCACTCAGAAACCTGCACACTATGTTTATAATTACACTTTTAAAGTGCAGAAAAACTCTAATTTTAAGGGTACATCTTCAGTCTTTGCAAACATAAGAATGTAGAAGTAGTTATTCTCGAAAACCAGACTCTGAATTCAGCCTCAAGTCCCCAATTAAATGTACATTTAGTTCCCATCTAATACCACAGCTTGTGGGCTTTCAAGATCATCGACCTGGCTCTTCCTTACTTTCTTTTATTTAGTCATTGATTCGCTATTTTATTCCTTCAATTGTGCGAAGCCAGGATAAGCACTGAGTTTGATCGCTTGTTTAGACAAATTAGTGAAGAGTTAATAATTAATAATTCCACAAAATAATATAATAAAATAATATCTCCAAAATAAACTTTGTGAAAGATGCTGGCTAGCTTGTCCATGTTCTGTGGGTGATTCTGTTTCAGATTTGTTGACCAGAAATGTCTCGGATTTGGGGTTGTTCATTAAGAGTAAACAGCAGCTGTCAGACAACCAGAGGCAGATATCCGATGCCATTGCTGCTGCAAGTATCGTGACAAACGGCACTGGGATCGAGAGCACGTCCCTGGGCATATTTGGGGTAGGCATACTCCAGCTCAATGACTTCCTAGTGAATTGCCAAGGAGAACATTGCACTTATGATGAAATCCTCAGCATCATCCAGGTTTGTACCCCTTTCCTGTGCACATGTATGTATAAAGCCTCTGACTATTCTAATTATTCTCTGCTAAACGTTTACTCTTTCTACACTTCTTTCCAAAGCCTTTAAGTCTGGGGCAGAAATAAAGGATTTTGGGGGCTTTCTTGTGAAATATCAAATTTATGTGTTCTTATTTAACATATAATTAACGTGGGTCCCAATCCTTCTCTTACTCAGTGACTATTAGAGGGAATCGGTACATGATTCCTTCTTGTTGTTCTAGCACATGCAATAGGATTGGTCATCTAGGTTTTCAACCTCTTTGATATTTTAACAAATATTTATTAGCTCATACTATGAGCCTGGCTCTGTTCCAGGACCTGGAAGTACAACAGTAAATAAAATCAAGTTCTGGCCCTCAAAGCAGCTTATATTCTAGTGGGTGAGGCAGACAATAAACAAATAAAGATGTAATTTCAGGTAATAATGAGTTCTCAAAAAAATCTAGCAAAGTGAGGGGATGGAGTGATGCAGGAGGGCTGTGAGGAGTAAGCAAAAGCCACTCTGAGGAGGTGACACTTGGGCTGAGCCCTGAATGAAGAAGCCCTGTGAAGGGCTAAGGAAAGAGCATTGCAGACAGGGTATAGCAAGCTCAAAGACCGAGGCAGGAGCCAGCTCCGGGTTTATGAGGAACAACGAAAAGGCTGGTGTAAGGGAAGCCCCATGAACCAGAGGGACAATGGTAGACCTGATTCCACACAGGGAGGCAGGGGCCGAATCCTCTAGGCATTTTAGGCCATGGTAAGGAGTTTGACTTTAGTCTGTGTGAAATGGAAGCTATTGGAAACTTTTGAGCAGGGGAGTAATATGATTTGATTTATGTTTTTTAAGAGGTCACTCTGGCCCCATGGGAGAATAAGCAGGAATAAACAGTGCTGGGGAAGGAATAGAAGCAGAGAGATGGGCAGGAAGCTTTCACAGTAATCCAGGCTAGAGAAGGTGATGGCTTCAACCAGAGGGTGGCAAGAGATAGGGGGTGAGACCGTCCAGTGTGGCTGCGTCACATGGAACAGAAATAGTCTAGGTTTTCAACCTCCCCTGTTACCTGAGTGGAAATCAGTGGCTTAGCTGTCCAGCAATTGGATTGGATCGCTGGAAATGCTAAAGATGTAAGATTATGATCACATGATTGTGTGCGCACTATAGCGTTATCGAGTACGAGCACCGGACTAAGTGTTCTGTGCAAATCCTCCCATTTCACCTCCCACCAACTCTCTGGTAGCTGCTATTACTATCCCCATTTTCACCTGTATAAACTGATACAGTTTGTTTTCGTATAAATCAATCTTATTCTTTTCTCTCGCTCTCCTTTTTTCTCTTAAATAAATATGCTTCGTATAATAAACTCACACATAATAAATGTTTTCTTTTGGACTAAAAAACTACATCTTACCACTACATAACTGAATTAGTTCAAATATTTGGTTTAGATGTTTCCTGATGAAAACAGAACAGCTTTAAAAAATGATGTGGTGGTTTTTTCCCCTTAGTTTCCTTTACCTAAATAACACTCTTTTTGGATCCCTTGCAGAAGTTCGAGCCCAGCGTTAGTATGTGTCATCAGGGCCTAATGTCGTTTGAAGGATTTGCAAGGTAACTCTTAAAATGTCTTTTGCCTGTCATTTAACTGTGTCTCTTTTCCCCAGGCAGTCTAAGAAAATTTGTTTCCTCTAGGTTTCTGATGGATAAAGATAATTTTGCCTCAAAAAATGACGAGTCACAGGAGAACAGTAGAGAATTGCAGCTGCCCCTCTCCTACTACTACATTGAATCTTCACACAATACCTACCTCACAGGCCATCAGCTCAAAGGAGAATCCTCAGTAGAACTCTACAGCCAGGTACTAAGATTCCACTTGGAATGTGGTTTCCATTAAGCCTTATTTATGTAACCCCCAAAGTCACAAAAACCTGACCCCAGACTCTGAAGAACTTATAAACTATTACATGTGAAATGTGAGGACACATGACGTGTGGGGAAACTGCCTATACCTCCAGTTGTTTTCTTTACTTCTTTTTGTTTTCTTGTTTCCCCCTCTGTCTATACTTAACCTTTATTCTAGGCAACAACAACAAAAAAAGCATTTGTTTGAAACTCATAGCTTTTAGACCCAAGTTAGTCTGACCTACTCCTACTAAAATTAGATTTTCCCATGGGAAGATTTCCTGATTGTTTCCCTAAATGCTAAATAAATCAATATATTGTAGTGGGAAGGCATAGTAGGAAATCCAACTTTCTACAAAGTTATTCCCAAAATATTGTTTGTTTTGCTTTGCAATTTCTTAGAAAATCAATCCCTCCCTATGGTAACGAACTCAAGAAAAAATTCTGCACAGAATGTAGGCGTGTTTCTTCACGCTTAAATTCATGGGAATGTCCTTGGGAACTCAGTAGGTTCTCTGGACTGGAAAAAGCACATCCTTTTGACCTAAACATCCAGCTCTCAATGATCTGCATGTCAGTTGACTCTCTATTACATTTTCTGCAACTTCCTGGTCTACGCTGCCTGTTTTCTGAACTCCCACAAGAAGAGTTAATTGGGAAGGAACTAGGCTAGGTCTAGGGAATATAAATGTGTGAATGTGTGTGTGAGTCCAAGTGTGAAAATGATAATTGTATTGTTTTCGTAAACCCATCAGACTTGAAGTTCGTTTGTTCTCCAGGTTAGTCCAGATGTCCCTCAAAGCATGGGTCAAATTTCTTTCCCAAATCTAGTATGGAATATGTATCTATAATGGAATGTATATTTTAAATTTAAAATATAAGGTACTTTTATTATGAAATGATGATGTGTCCTTAGAGTAGTTATGATTTTCAAAAGAGGACTTCTGTCAAGGGGACTTAGTTGCTGATGCTGAGATGATCAAGCAGTAGAGTAGGAAGGGTCCCTTACCCTACCCCCACCGCAGCTGCAGGCCTGCTTTTTTAGGTGCTGTACACATTGGCCTTGCACAGAGAATTCCAAGGTTAAAAGTAATTTGAAATCCATTGTTCTAGGGGAAAGAAATGAAGTGGGTGTGTGTGTGTGCATGCATGCATGTGTTGCTCCCAAGAAAATAAGCAAGGACCAATGTCCTCGCTTTCATTCCTACTTCACTTTCCTATATGACTTCAAACAGTTTTTTTTTTAACTCATTAACATTACACCCCAAGTAGAGATTGTCATAGCCTTTGAATAAGGCACAAGAACCCCTCAAAGAGACTCAGACATGATTAAACCTAGTATGAAGATCCTTTTCTTTTATTTCTTATCACCCTCCCTCTGCCCTCCTAATTACCTCCTAACAGTACTCTGTAGGGCAGAATGGGAAGTGAGAAAAAACCCTGTTTTCACCCAGAAGTTTCAGCCCTGGTTTCCCTTTTCTATCCATATATGGAGGTCTTAAAGTCATGCAGACTTTGATAAAGACTTTTGGTCTTTTCATGCTGGAGAACCATCCAATCTGCCTCCAGTCAGTGAATGTTCTTCCCAGTATGGCAGGCTCACTATAGAGATGAAGCAGCCTCATGTTCCAGCTGTCATATTACACAACAATCTCCAGGCCAAAGCGATATACCTGTAGATACTCCAGCTGATGAAAGAAGCTGATAGATAGCCTTGGGATTCTAGACGAGAGAATCAGTCCACCTGGGAAGATTGGTCACCCAGGAACATTGGATGCTGCATACTGTGCAATGGGAAGAATCTAGCAAGTATCTCATCAAAAATATTAAAATAAGAGGGATGCCACTGTCTGAGTTTTGTGGCAGCAAGTCCGGTGGCCACCAGCCCTTAGTATTAGATTGCTGTCTCGTGGAAATAGTTACGTGGATTCTTAAATCAGTGAGTCAGCCCATTCACAGATATATCCGCCTCTTGGCTTGAGTTACCCTTTCACTATGCAGAATCTTTTACAGATAGATTCTGTGGAGGAAGACATTGCTCCAAGCAAACATTACAAAGCTGCAACCCAAGCACGTTGTGTCAGGAGCTCTGCTTCCAACTCTAGATCTAGGATAGCAAATAGGTATCATCCCATCTGATTCATTGGTGGTGTTTCCTAGAGCACTATGCTGAAGAGTTCATGAGAGAATATATCAAAGCTTAGGGGCAGGTGTGCTGTGATTGATTACTGACGTCTGCTATGTGAATGGGAGAGGGGTGTTTATGGATTATTTGCCATCTCTGCTCTGGATGCTGTTCTGGGATTAGACAGCAAAGCAAATCCTTGATAACTCCTTGTTTCTACTCTTCTTAAATGCTACATGGTCATAGCAAGGGGATTAGCTGGTGGCAGAGTTTGGATCTAAATGGAGGGGATTTTATCCTGACTGGCTTCATGTAAATGTTTGGCCAGTTCATTTAGGAATCAGTGGCCTCATTTCCTCTGGGCTGCAGCATCAGCAACTTGACCTCCACTGACATCTGCCCAGATAGAGTACTAGCCTGGCTCTCTCATTTCAGGATATGCCATGTATAGGTCCCTTGAGGGACGAAAGTTGCTGGGGAAATGGTCAGATATTTTTGCTGTCAAATTTTACCTTCCAATAGTATTCAGCTCCCGTAAGCACTCTTTCCACCTGAATCTGTTCTCTCTACCCTGATTAATTGTGGCCTGTGGCCAAAATGCAGCATTTATTTTAGATCTTATGCCCTTCTGTGTTAGCCCTGAATGTGAACACTGATATGTTAAAGCATGTGCTGGGTTTAATTTGAGGCTTTATCTCCATTTGGTCATGTGAGGTGGATTCATTCATTGATCACACAGGTCCTTCTGCAAGGCTGTAGGAGCATAGAGTTGGACTGCTGGGATGGAGATGATGGGATGCCCATCATTTATCATGGACATACCCTGACAACCAAGATCCCCTTCAAGGTAATACTTCATAACTTTCTTTAAATCAAATCATGAAGTCATTGTTTTCATTCATCGTTTAAATCAGTGATTCTATCAAATTATACCTTAGGTCAAGTGTTCTTATCCTGGGTCTGAAGACTTCCTGAGATTGTTTGCAGTATTGATTGTGTAGCATATGCACATATTCATTTTTCTGGAAGTTGATCTATAGAACTCTCATTAGATTCTCCTCCAACCAAAGTTTAGTAACTCTTACCTTAAATTAGTTATCATGTAATGGGGTTGTTGCCATATGTCATAAGATGACATATAAAAGGCAAGGGCTGGGGCCGGCCGGGTGGTGCAGCAGTTAAGTTCACACGTTCCACTTTGGCGGCCCAAGGTTCGCTGGTTCGGGTCCCGGGTGCAGACACGGCACCACTTGGCAAGCCATGCTGTGTTAGGCGTCCCACATATAAAGTAGAGGAAGATGGGCATGGATGTTAGCTCAGGGCCAGTCTTCCTCAGCAAAAAGAGGAAGATTGGCAGCAGATGTTAGCTCAGGCCTAATCTTCCTCAAAAAAAACAAAAACAGCAGGGGCTGTTCTCTTGTTATAGGAATTAAGGGTCATTTGTCCTGGTTTCCTGCTGACAAAGGCCAACATCACCTGTTAGAAGATGATTAAATAATTAAAATTATAAAATAATGAGAATTAGTTCCACGTCGGGGAAATTGGTCACCCAGGAAGACTGGTCTTATTGGATTATTGTTTCAGATGCTAGGTAGTTTATTAATTCGTTGTACTACCCTCTTTCAGAGGGTCTTTGGCTGTGTAACATCATTCTTCTCTGAACTGTGGTGGGGCTGGGAAGGCATACTATTATTTCTGTCTTATTTGTGAAGATGGTGGCTAAAATACATTTTCTCTTGAACTCAGTTTTTTATGCAGCCCTGTTAAATCTCTTGTACTCTAGATAGAGGGAGGGAGTTGATAACTGGTTTACATATACACATAAATATATGCCTTATTGCCCCAAGAAGATTATACACTGCTTGAAAGTAGGAAAATATCTTACGCCTCATTATTTTTCATGCTGTAACTAAACCAGTGTCTTTTACCTATAGTATACTGAATATATATATGTTGATTTGTTAAATTCAGCATACTGATAGCTGTTCCTTATAGTATGTGAGCAAAACTCAATATGAACAGTTTAATGTCTTTATAGAAAATAGCCTTGTTCTCTTGCTTAATTTGAAAATATGTTTGAAAAGGGTAAAAACCGCTTTGGCCAGAGTCTTCTGAAAACAACAAATTAGATGCTTTCTGTGGCTATAAGTACCTTGCCTTCTGACACCCTGGACAGATACTTGAATTCTGATGAGCTGTTTTGGCTCTCATAGGAAGTGGTTGAAGCCATTGATCGAAGTGCCTTCATCAATTCTGACCTGCCAATCATCATATCAATTGAGAACCACTGTTCATTGCCTCAGCAACGAAAAATGGCAGAAATTTTCAAGGTAAGCTTTTAACTAAGATGTATCTTGGCATCGTGGCCTTTGTCTTGCAGCTGTTGTTGAGTTTTATATGGAGCCACCGTGGACCACACCACAGCTGGACCTCAGCCATGAAGCACATACAATTAGAGTCTCTCAGACCTGAGAAATGGAGATGCTCTGGGAGCTTGGGCTCTCTCAAATGGTCCACCTTTTTAGCTGGAGTGATAGGAGCATTGTTCTGTGGTCTCCTGACCATTTCCAGAAAGCCTTAGGAGATAAGGACAGACCAACTCTCCAACATTTCTGGTACCAAAAATCAGGGGTGCCAGGATGTCACCTGTCAGTTTTATGTAGGAAAGCTAAAAATATCTCAGGGCAAATAAGTCAAATCTTCTTGTGCCCACACTACAGATGAGGGATCCACATTGGCAAAGACCTTAGACTGGCCAGCACAGTTGCTGTGTTAACCTCGGCCCTTCCTGACACAAGGGAACTATATGCAGACAGATGCAGGAGCAGGTATTCCTTTGAACTTCCCCCTCCCTCCCTATGGCTCTCAGTGGGAGGGAGGGCACTGCCGGGGGAAGGTGTCCTCAAATACTAATGCCAACAAAACTAATTAGCCTTTCATATTGTCTTTCCTTTGCCATCATTTACTAAACCTTTTTTATTGTATACCCCTGCCAGTAAAATACTATAGCATGTATTCTTATTATACATTTATTGACTTATTTATAAATTATATACATATCCTACTTAACATATTTTATACATTTATTAAAACATGAAAAAATAGAATATAAAAGTGAATAGCATAGAAAAGATGAAGTAAAGAATTATTTTTAATACTATTATTTATTAATGGTACAAAACCCTTTTTGCTCTCACAAAAAAAATTGAAGTAAATTTATTGTTGATTTATTACTTAAATTTTTAGTGGGAGTAATATGATTGAATATGCTTTTTTATTTTTGAAATTTTTGTTTAAACTTTGTGATCAATGACTTGGGTGTCTGGTGGTAAGTTTAGTTTGTCATTTTGGTATTTGGTTTTACTAGCTACAGTAGCTGATTAAGATACCTTACAAAGATACGTGTATCCAGATGGAAAAGGGGCGTCATTAGCTGTGCTTGCCAAATCATGGTACTCATTTCTCAAATCCATTAATGATGCGAAGGTTTTTGTTGAAATTTGGCTAGACAGTTTGTATGTTTCCTGGTATCAATCAGTTTTTCTTAGAAACTTATTGAAAAGGTGTTGCCTTTTATATTTTTAACAAATGAATTCAAACTACACAAAAACCCTTCATTTGTAAGATTTTTTAACCATTAGAAAGTCTGCTTCCATGTTTCTTAAGTGTGCATATATGAGAGTTTTTATGTTAACATACATGGTTTCCTACAACAAAATCATATCACAATGGGAATATTTTTAGACATCTGCTTTTAAAATACTCCTTCCAGAACACAAATTTTGTCTAAAAAGCAATTACTTTCTCACTGAATGTTAGAACATTACCCTATCATACAAGACCAGATTAAATGTAATTTTATTATTTGCATTATTATTATTATCTGGTAACCACGAAGTATTGCCACCACTGCAAACACAGAATAATTCAGAAATTTTAGGACACTTTTTTTTTTTTAAAGAAAAATGTGTAACTTAGAAATACTCCTTTAACTACTTTTTCATGATATAAAGTGTGAACTTCTGTGCGGTGTAAGAGATTTTCATAGTCACTTTTCATCTCTTTATGAAATAGAATAGTTTCGAGAAAAGTCTTTTTATGAAATTAACCACAGTGGTGACGTCCTGTGGCACCTAGATTGCAATCATCCCAATCAGCTGGTAGCAAACTAAGCTGGGAGGGACGCACTGTCAGTCCCTGGGCGTCAGGACGTTCCCCCTGGTGGCTCAGGGACGGCTTCTTTCCTCCTTCTTCTTCCTAGGATTTTTTTTTTTTTAAAGATTTTATTTTTTTCCTTTTTCTCCCCAAAGCCCCCCGGTACATAGTTGTATTTTCTTCGTTGTGGGTCCTTCTAGTTGTGGCATGTGGGACGCTGCCTCAGCGTGGTCTGATGAGCAGTGCCATGTCCGCGCCCAGGATTCGAACCAACAAAACACTGGGCCGCCTGCAGTGGAGCGCGCAAACTTAACCACTCAGCCACGGGGCCAGCCCGCTTCCTAGGATTTTTTAAACAATTCAACTGTGCTGAAGTATCTAGTTGAATTATAGATAAAAGGCATTGCTTATGTGTTTTTCTGTATTCTTTTTAGACTGTTTTTGGAGAAAAACTGGTGGCTAAATTCTTATTTGAGAGTGATTTCTCAGATGATCCAATGCTTCCCTCACCTGACCAACTTAGAAGAAAAGTGCTTCTTAAAAATAAGAAGCTGAAAGCCCATCAGACGCCAGTGGATATCTTAAAGCAAAAGGTACTCTCCTGTTATTAAAGCGGCTAGGGGTAGGCTGTGTGCACAGAACAAAGAAATTAATGTCATTCTAAGCTTTTGGATCACCTGGTGGGAAACTAGTGTTTGAAGATTGAGTTTCCTTGAAGGATACATTTGATTTTTGGCTTTTCATTTAATAGACCAATAAATATTCTCATCCCACGCACCTTAAATTTTATTTTGTGAAATTGACTTCCCATGTAGAATGTACTTCTGTTATTTAATTTACTCTGAGCAGGATAATGTGTGACTCTTGTCTCTGGACCTGGGTTCCTGGCTGTCAATCCCACAGTGGTTGCTATAGTGCCCTGTAGGGAGAGCCCCCTGTGGGGAGAGACTTGGACATGGGGCTGTGACTCCTGTGGTCGATGGTGGAACCCCAATAGCAGCAGCCCTGTGGTCCCAGCATGGAAGGTGGCAGAGTGTATCACTGTGGCATGTGGACTCCAAGGCACTCCCATACCTGCCTCACCTATGGAGATCTGCACCCCAAGCACCACAAACCCACTTATGTAGGATGGCCCTCAGCCCAAGGATCCCTGAAAAAGTTTAGGTCCAGGACCACAAGTCCACATGCCAGGTTGCACTTACTTATCCCCCAGAATGGCAACTGCTAAAACTCTTTGTCCTATTTAAGAGGGCACTGTTGGCCATAAAACACCACTTTTGAAGCTTACAGCAACCAGGAGTTGCTGCATGAACCTCAGCACCCTGCAGGGGTAGAATGGTGCAGCTCCAGCCACAGAACAGTCCAGAGGTAAAACTAGGTGGCATCCTATAACTTTTAATTTCTCTCTTTGCCATCACCTCTAAGCCTCCAGGCCCTGCTCCAGTCCTGCTTTAGTGGTCCCCAGAGAAAAGAGAAGGCAGCAGAAGGATTCTATGAGCCCAAGATATTTGGAACCTTTGCCCTAAGTCATTAATAAAAATGTCACATTGAATTGAGTCAAGTGTTTGACCTAGTTGAGTAGTCAATTTGGAACAATCATCAAATCGTCTAAAAGCTCTAATTTATAGAAATCTCGGGTAGGGCCTGAGTTTAAAGCCAAAGGATATATAGCTTGATATTGGAGAAAGAGCATTAGGTGGGGAGCTAAGATGCCAGGTTCTAGCCACTTACTCTGTCACAAACCTGCCATGTGACCATGGGCCAGTCAGTCTTTCTGGGCTTCCATTTCTCCATCTATGAAATGGGAATGTTAAGGTAACTAGCCTCAAAGAACCCTTCTGACGCTAAAATCTCACAATATCTCTCCCGAGATGAATTGTGAGACCCCTGTCAGAATTGCAGACCACTCTGTAAACATTATATTATCCCACTTCTCTGGCTCTAGTTCCAGTGTTTCTTGCCATTCTAGAACATTACTGCTTCTCTGAGAGGCCCTTTGGAGCATCTTGTCATCTGCTGTTCTAGTAAGAACCAGGGAATTCCCAGATTGTCCGGCTCACCCACGGCGGGATTCCAGGTGGCCCAAAGTCCAGGCGAGTGTTAGGGGCTTATGTTATATCGCTTAGTAACCCTGGTGATTCACCAAAAGCCCGGATTACTTCAGATGCCCTAGAGTGGAGAATGAAGGGGAGGCCAGAGGCTCCATCATCTTGAGACCTACGCTTCTGAGCAGAAAAGCAGATATTTACAGAAGGGACCCTGAACCCATTCAGCCCAGCAGATTCCTATGATCAGGTTTACCCTAACTAGAGTAGCTCAGGCTTATCAAACTTTTTTTGCTCAAGGATCCTTTCAAAGAATTTTGAAAAACTATGTACCTTTCTCATACATTTTTCCCCCTTATACATTTTTAAGGTGACATGAAAAATCTTATCACAAGTTTAAATAGTTGCAAAGGACATTTTTTCAAACATATTATTTATTATACATAAATATATCATAGATAACAGAAATTACATACAAACATAATATACAAAAAACAGTCCTTATAAATAAATCAGTCCAGTCAGCTAGACTTACCTTTGGTCAGAAAAAGTCTGACTTTATTTTTTCAATTTATAAACATTGTATTATAATCCCTATGATGACCATCTCAATTTTTAATTTTAATTCTAAGATAGATGGATGGATGGACAGACAGAGGAAAGAAGGAAGGGAAAGGAAGAAAGATATATAGATAGATAGGTGATAGATAGACAGACAGACAGATAAGGCATGGAGCCTTGCACATGTTTGGTGCCTGGATGAAATTAAATGCTCCCATTCTTTAGTTTCTCAAGACTGTCTGTCAGGAGCTCTACATTCTTTTTTTTTTTTTTAAGATGTTTTTTTTTAATTTTTCCTTTTTCTGCCCACAGCCCCCCAGTACATAGTTGTGCATTTTTAGTTGTGGCTCCTTCTAGTTGTGGCATGTGGGATGCCGCCTCAGCGTGGCCTGATGAGCGGCGCCATGTCCGCGCCCAGGATCCGAACCGGCGAAATCCTGGGCCGCTGAAGCAGAGCGCAAGAACCCAACCACTCGGCCACGGGGCTGGCCCCCAGGAGCTCTACATTCTTAACTGTCCTTTTGCTGCCTTGGGTGCTTTTTCACCTCATCTCATGCATCACAATAAGATTGTTGATTGATAGTGAGAGTTATGATTTCCTTTGTAAAACAGGAGAAGAGCAATTATGAAAAGAAGATGCGAAGGGAGAACTAGCTGACCATAAGCTTGTTCTCAGGCAGGATTATTTCTAGAAAAGTACACATAGATGTGGAAAATCTTGAGTCTAGAAATTGACTCCTTTAAAAATATATGAACCTGCACATCCCCAGAATTCTTTGCATACCCTGTAGGTACACATGACCCATTTGAAGATCACACACAGCTCTATGCCACGAGTTACAAAATCAGTCACCTTCAGGGGCCAAGCGGGAAACATAAATATGAGGAGCCAGCTGGATATATGACAGTTGGAAGTGGTGAGGACATGAGTGGAGCGTGCATGCCCTCATAAATGAACAGCTCTAATTAAATTCTTTTTAAAACACGACACCAGCCAAACTAGTCTGGCCTGGAAGTGGTCAGCCCCGAGGACCTCCAGTTTGAGGCCTCAGCTAGGTCTACCTTTGTCCAAATCTGTACTCTCAAAGCTGCTGCAGAAGGCCTGGCATTTACTTAGGTTCCAGAGGCCATGAGACCTATGGTTATGGGCTGTGTTATGAAGTCATTTGACTAAAATATTAGCATGTGTTCCCTAATGCCTGGCCCTCCTGAAGTGCTGCATCAGTAACTGCCTGCCCATTGGGCACTCTTTCTTCTACCACACTGTTCCTCCGTGCTGTTTTCTTTATCCAGCAACTACTGCCCACTCCTCACTGCCAAGAAGATAGAGCTTCCCTTTGCATACCTCTGTGGTCTTCCAGATGTGTTTGAAGTTCTCGTGGCTGTTGCCTTTCCCTTTCCTTTCATAGTTATTCACAGTTACTTCTGCAGCCTCCCTTCCACTAATGAATAGATCGTGTTGTGACAGAAGTCTCCTTTATGTTGAGCCCAAATCTTCCTTCCTCTTCCTCCTACTCTTTGGCACTGCTTCTTCCCTCTGCAGCTGCACAGACTAATTCTGTATCTAGAGAGCTAGCATGTGTCTCCCCACCAGCTTTTCTCTTCTCCAAGCTAAACATTCTTGTTGTGTCAACTGTTCCTCAAAGGATGTGGCTGCTAAGACTTTTCACTTTCCGTTAAAAATATTTTGATATTCTTAAATTTGTGGATATTCTTGGATTTGTCAATCTTAAAACATGATTTCCAGAACTAAGTTAATGCTCCAGACAGGGTCTGTGACAGCATGAGGACAGTGAAACCATCACCTCTTTTAGTTTGAACTTTATACCTCAGTTAATGCAGCCTAGGACTAGGACTATTACCACTTTTAAAATTCTGTAACACACACCAGGTTCATGTCGAGTTTGTGGAAAACAAAAAGTATTCAGTTATTTTCACATGGACTGTTCTTATGTCTAGTCTCCTCATTGTCCCAGGTCTACACTTAGTTTTAACCTTCTGTGTGCAGGAGCCTCATATTTATCTCTGTTATATTTGCTCTTCTTGGTTTTGGTACGTTATTGCAGCATACAGTGTTCTTTGTGAATTTTGATATCTGTCATCCAATGTGTGTATTTGCATTTTTTCAAATTGTGCCTTCATCCCAAGGTGCCCTTGAGCCAGGCAGCTAAGTGGAGAGCCCTGTGGCCCTTCTTATAGAGCGTCCCTGGAGTTTAAGTGATGAGCCCTCCTGTCTACTGCTCTGCTCTCTCACAGCCCCCATTTCTCCAGAGTCCACTTCAAATTCTTTAGGTATAAAATAGAAAACTGAGATCTGGCCACTTATGTGACTTTCTCAAAGCCACCCAGCTCATAGTGGCAGAACTAGAATTCAGATTCAGACCTTCAGGAAAAGACATTTTCAAAGGCAATACAGGTTTCAGAATACATTAATAGGAATTACGGGGACACTTCTGAAAACATAGATTCTTGGGTCCCAAATCTGCCCAACTCAATGAGAATTTCCACAAGGAAGGCCTGGCAATCTGTTTATTTAGAAATACTTCTAATCATCCTGGAAGTTTGGAAACACCACTTATCTGTTGTTTCCCACAAAGTGAGTTACCTTATCCAAAAAGTCTAAATAGGTTACTGGATAGATTTGTTCTTAGTAAACTCATGCTAACTCCCGCTAACCACCTCTTTTTCTGTGTTCTCACAACCAACTAATTAATTCATTCTGAAATTTTGCCCAATATCACCTTGATACTTCCTCCTTTATGATTTCCACAACTTACCTCTTCCTCTTTCTGGAAAAATGGGACAATGTAATGCCATTTCCAGATGCTTATTTAAGATCACTTCCAATCCCCATGATTTCCTCTCTGGACTGACAGTCGTATCTATAAGACCTTTTAGTTGCCTAGCAGGTTGTGGGTCTGGACCTAGTGATGTTAGTTCACACGAGGCTGGGTGCGCACAGACGGAACCCCTAACTTAGAAGGCCTGGGTCATTTCCACATAGGGAACTCCCCCTCAGCAAGGCTGGACTGACTCAGATCGGGATTTATGAAGCCCTTCATCTGCCTCAGGCTAGTGCTGAGGCTCTTACAGATGCTCCCTAACTATACTCCACCAGGTCTCCAGTATTCTCACCTTGGTATCCCTACTTCCACTCTGCTAGATTCAAACAGTTCACACCAGATCACAGGCACTGTGCTACGTGCTGGGGGAACAGAGCAGAGTAAGACATGGCTCCTGTCTAGACCCATGTGAGCCAGTCTCCTCATCTGACCCCTCACTCTAACCCCCTGACTTATATCTGAATTGCTTTTATTCAGAGCTGGGGTCCTGTTTTTCTGCCTCAGAATAAATAGGATATTGCAAAGAATAAGGATGTCAGCTCCTGGCTGTTCATTTGGCCACTTCTCCCATACTTCCATACTTCCTGCACTGGTGGAAGGATTTGAGCATCTAACAGACCTTGCACTCCACTTTCTGACATTGCTAGTCTGTGAGTCTTTGAATGGCACCACGCCTAGCATACAGTTCTCACACTTTTCTGCCAGTGGGCCCACCAAGCTCTTTGCATCATCATTCCCAGCACTCGGCCTACCTTGAATGCTCGCTACGTCAAGGACTTTCTCTTATCCATGACAAATAGCCTTGCTTTTGTGGCTCACTTGTGCCTAGAGCAGATTTCCCAGACTTTTGAAGAATGCTAATCCTATGAGACACTCTGAAAAAAGAAAAGAAAATTCCCTGGTTCAATAAGCGTGGGAAATGCTGCGCTGAGATCTTTGAAGAATCATGATGTGCTTTAGCATATTAAATGATGGCTATGTGAAACGCTGTAGTAGGAATGCGCTTCAGTTTGTTTAAGCTGCTGTTTCTAAACTTCCATTGTGTTTTGTGGTTACTTTGTCATTTTTTACATAACAGCTATTAACACCCACGGACATAGTGTTCCATAAAACCCACTTTGAGAAATCCCAGGCTAGACAATGCTCAGTTATCTGGAGTGGACTGCATGGTCAAATATTTATCTGGCTGTAGACATAGCCTAAATTGTATCTTCCTTATGTGTACATTTTTATTGTAAAGGTAATATAACCACATTTCAGGAAATTTAGGGAACAGAGAATTATTTTAAAACATACATAATTCCAAGACCAAACACAACCTATATTTCAGGGATTCTTAGCCTTGGTAATATCCACAGAGAGAATTCAGGGGGTCCATGAACTTAGATACAAAAAAAATTACATCTTCATTTTCGCCAGCCTCTCGCTGAAATTTAGCATTTCTTCTGATTATAGATGTAGGGAGCAAACCACAGTAATGTTGGCAGCACCCATCTATGTCTTTGTCACCAATAGAAATCACAGCTTTTTCATATTATATCACAGTAGTTGCTAATATCTCTGAGAATTATTTATGTTAATCACTATTTCAAAAACATTACTTGACCTACCATTATATATTTTTTACTGTGTTAATAAAGAAACATATATTCCCATAGCACAAATTCATTTTTTCCACCATTTGATAACTGTATTCAACATTCTTTTTTCCTTTGTAATCTTATGTATTTTATGTATTTAAAACGTCATTCTGAGAAGGGATCCTGCCTCACCAGATTGCCAGAGGGGTCTCTGCCACAAAAACAGGTCAAGAATCCCAGCTGTGGACCCGGCCTGTGGCCAAGTGGTTAAGTTCGCACACTCCGCTTCGGCAGCCCAGGGTTTCAAGGGTTCGGATCCTGGGCACGGACATGGCACCACTCATCAGGCCATGCTGAGGCAGCGTCGCACATGCCACAACTAGAAGGACCCGCACCTAAAATATACAACTATGTACTGGGGGGATTTGGGGAGAAAAGCAGGGGGGAGACAAAAAAAAAGAAGATTGGCAACAGTTGTTAGCTCAGGTGCCAATCTGTAAAAAAAAAACAAGAATCCCTGCTATATTAACATTTAATATCCAGCCTTTTGAAGCATGTCATTTTATATTAGTACAATCATTATACATAGACAGAGAGATATATATAGATACTGAACAAAGAATATAGAATGGTATATATATTTACATAGATACATGTATATATGTATATATCTACATGTATAAATATTATATTTACACACACAATTCTGGAGCCTTTGTTCAGTAAATATATATCACAATTCTTTTTTCATGGCTCATTCTCTGAAGCAGATATACCATAGTTTACTAAGTTCACTCCTCTACTGTTGAACTTTTGAATTGTTTCCTGTTTTTAATTCAGGCAAGGAACGTTTGTATATTTCAGATTATTTCCTTAAGCTAGGTTCCCAGACCTATATTTATTCTTGTGTCCTGTGATATCCCATCACAGTAATTCTAGTCGGATGCAGAGGCACATGATCTCCCTGGCAGCACACATCAAGTTTTTGGAAGTTTCTAAGCCTATTTTGTTCATCTGATTTATGGTTTAGATGAAGTCTGTTGAAAAACTTTATTTAAACCAACTATTCTTTTGGTCTCTTTGTCCATAGGGATTCTAACATTTTTCTCAAGGTCAGGGGCCTTTAGATATTATTTTAAGAAGGAAAGAAAAAACTGTTTCCTAGCAGAGATTTACTTTTCAAAATTGATGGGCCAATTCACTTCTTTATCATTTGGGATTGGTGGTGGTTCTCTGAAGCACCAAGGGTTCTCCTGGAGGGTCTGCCCCAGGGAACCCAGCTGGCTGGGCACCACACGCGATTCCTTGTGATTGTTTCTAAAAGCTCCAGGATTCCTCCTGTAAGAATGTTAACTTTCACCCAAGTATTAACCTTGTACTTTAGGTGAATTTAGATTTTTATGTCCTTTCCCAAATGAATCAAAATAGGATAAGCCACTTTTAATGACTGTGGTAAGCATTCGATGGTCATTTGAAAGCTATAAATGAAAGGTCAGTAGCTTAGCATCTGCAGTCTTTAATTATTGACATATCTTACAGGCTCATCAGTTAGCATCCATGCAAGCTCAGGCGTATAATGGCGGGAATGCCAACCCTCCACCTGCTAATAACGAGGAAGAGGAAGATGAAGAGGATGAATATGATTATGACTATGAATCCCTCTCTGATGGTAAGAGAAACAGAACCCTATGCTATGCACAGGGAAATGCCTGGATGATTTTCTGGTGGTTTCATTGGTGTCATGTTTTTTTAAAAAAATGTCTGGCATTCCATAGACTAACAATACAAATTGTTGTAATATTGTCCAAGAGTTTCTGAATCCTGCCAGTTAGCGAGAAGGACCAAGCAAGGAAAGGGATTCTGTTAGCCACTACAGCCACCACTCAAGGAAAGAGGAGGGTGCGGGATGCAACACAGGGGTCACCCTAAGTGAATTTCTAGAGGAAGAGGTGGAATTACAGCCGAGAGACCCCATTCTCACCTTTTCAGTTTCTGGCATGCCTGATGCTCTTGGCAGGAATTGTAGACTGTGGTGAATCTTTTCTTTCTCCTGCACCACCTGCAGGGGGCAGCGTCACGTTTCTGAGCTGTCTGCCCCTCCCTTTCACCAAATTCACGTCTGCTTTCTAGGAGTATGGAAAAGAAAGAGCATCATTTCCCTCTCCCACCCCCCACCTTCCTGGTTCTCATATTACTAAGCCAACCAGGCATCTCCCTTTGGCCCCACCAAAGGGACAAAACATGGGTGTTGGCTAATGGTGCAATACAAAAAAGTCACATGAATGATGTTATCTGCAGAATATAGATGAAGGAGAATTAGGTTTCAGGTGTGTTTCGTTTGCACTAAATTAGCGTCGTTTCTTATAGATTGCAAAATGTTTTCTCAGGTACTATTACTAATGATAGCCTGTTTCATTTTGGCAACTTCTAAAAGAAAACAATGTAGTAATGAAAAATGCCAAAGTTTGTATTTGCATAAACATTGTATTTGTAGGAAATATTACTTCTGTGTAGGATAATTGTTTTGCTAATATGCTAATATGCTCAGACCAGCAATCATTTGCCATTGGCATTAAGACAGCCAAGCCACGCTCCTCCAACTCTCTGCTTCTCACGTTCCAGGACGGTCTCCTAGTCATGTTCAGTTCCACGAGCTGCCATCATGGCAGCAGTTACTGTCCGGTCTCTCTCCGCCCCCAAATACAATACTAGTCTATGTCCATTTAATATGTGTCCTCAGTAATAGTTGATTGCGTCATACCATCAACTAAAAGCTAATTTACTTGACTTGAAATCCTGTCACATAATACAAGGGGCATATTCTCTAATGGGGAGTTAGAGAGAGGAAGAAAATGAAGAAGCGTCACGATAATTTCTTGTATCCTATTCCTGAAAAGTTATGGGAATATGAATATTTTTATACTGACTTATTCTTCCCCGTGAATCTCAACTACAGTCGTGGTGATGTTGTCCCATAGAGGAACAAATTCATTCAGATCAGAAATGAAAACCACACTTAAGAAATGAATCAATCCAGATGTCATTGCCCCTGTAAGAAGTTCGTACAGTGGGAGATAAACTCACTCTATCATAAAGTACCCCTGTGTTTTTTTCTGTACTTTTGAGAACAGAAAGGTGAAGGCTTTTCTTAATTATTAGTAGCATTATTATAGGAGTTTTTGATATGCAAATAAAATGAACAGGTAGAGGAAGGATCTTTCTGACTTATTTTCAGTTAACAGAGTAAGATTTAAACCCTCCTCCACTGAATTTCTCTAATAGTTGCATGCTTTTTTAAAACCCGTATGTGCTGGGGTGAGGTACATGGTAAGGGTCCCCACCAGGTTCTGCTCCAGTGGACCGTGCGACCTTAGGCAATGTCCTGTCACCACTCTATGCCTTAGGTCCCTCAGATGTGTAATGAACAGGTTCTGTTACACATTGACTGATAGTCTCCCTTCTTCTAGCACTAACATTTATGATCTGTGATAACTTAAATCCACTACCACCACATGATTATCTCCCATTTCATTGAAGGATTCCTCTGACTGGCTAATTCCCAAACAGGCCTTGAAGTTATGCCATGACTTGTTTAAGCTCGTTGTATTAAGGCTTCCTTATGCTACTGTTAAATGCCCTTTCAATCTTGACTTTTGGTTGTGGTTTGTGGTGCCTCACTCATCTCTGCTTCCCTCTACCATCTTCACTTTCTGCAACTGAGATGAGAAGAAAATAGCAACCTACCTGCTGTGGGTAGGACCATTGCCAGCTTCTTAGGGAGACCTCAAATGTTTCTAAGCTTCTTGTAATGATGGGTCCCTTTGAGGATGAGACGGAAGCTGTGATCAGAGAAATACACATGGTCTCAAATTTCTGCATAAAATTGCAGGAGTTTTCACAGACCTTCTGAGGCCCTCGCAGGCATCTCAGATTAAAAACCCGTCTCTAGAATCTGGGTGTCCCAGTTTATCTCTGTGAAATCTCTAGTCCTCAGTTTTCACATCTATGAAATGAGAGAATTCGTCTAAAGCCTCTTTTGGCTATAAAATGTGATGATTTCTAACCACAAAGTTAGTTCCAGAAAATCTAAATTAAGTTGCAAATGAGGCTCATGTATTTCAGAAACTGCTGGTCTTGCTTTTTTGGCCAAGAAGTTCTTAATGAATATTTAATTAAATTTCATTAAAGAAATATAGATTAATTTTTCCCCATCTTGCTGTTTATCCTAACTAGCTTTGAACATGCACTGGAATATAGATTTGAATTTTCAACTTAATATAGACATATTCTATGATAAGATTGCATGATTCTAACAAATTAATCAATTTCTATGCATTTGACATAATGTA
Organism: Equus quagga; assembly: GCF_021613505.1. NCBI lineage: Eukaryota > Metazoa > Chordata > Mammalia > Perissodactyla > Equidae > Equus > Equus quagga. The sequence goes on from NC_060268.1 coordinate 150,233,270, forward strand.
TTACTGGGAGTATTATGACAGTCAGTAACTACAAGTATGTAACGTGAATGTGGCTGCCTGATTAACATTAGTAATGTGTGCACTTCTTTTATAGCTAGCCCTTGCATCCCTTAATAGTCAAAATGTTAAATTGATGGAAGATTTCTTGTTTCATTTACTTTATAATCTAAGCTGTTGTTATTTGTGCTTTGCTTTGTACCTTAGTTTAATTTATCTGGCGTTTTGTCTTATTTTCCTTACTTTCATCCCTTTCTGATTCTGTTTTTCTGTAGCAGATGTCCTTACTGCTTCTCCTGCTCCTAACAGTCAGGAAGGTAAAGCCATTTGAACTGGCATTTTAACTGCATGAATGTCGGTGTTCTGTTTCCATTTTCTTAGGCCTGATTAGCATGAAGTTGTGACACTTATGTGAATAAACATGTAAAAAAATGATTGATCTCATTTACTTCTTGGCAGTCTGCATGCCCTGATTTGACAGAAGGACACTGTGGTCTAAGCGTTTGTGGTCTTATGAGATAGTAAATCTTGGGTGAGAAATGAGCTTTCTTGTTTTCCATTTTAAAAGAACATAATCCTAATATAGCTCTAACACCTTTAAAGTACTTTTGAATAGAAATATCAAAATAAGAGCAAAGTATAAGATTATCTGTCATCCTTTAGGGTTTTTTTAGATATATTTTAATTCCTATCCTTAAGATTTTCACTTAATAAATCGATAAACAATTATGAAAACTTTACTTGCCAGTTAAGTATAATTGCATTGCAGATAACAATGTCTCTTTTCCCCTGGTTTTGACATTTCTAGAGATAAAGGAAGCTGATAGGTTCATTTTAAAGTGAGTGATTAAATCATGTATGCACCATCCAGAAGTGCTTCAACCACTAAATCCTTCCCAGACTCGCGTGCTGAGAGCTTCCGGACACAGGGTGTCTTCCAGAACGTTGGCACCGTTCCAATCATCTGTATGCAAATGAGCCTTCACCTTTAGATTATGTCTGTATGGTACCAAAACTACCAGTAAATGAGTCCGTTCAATAAAAAATAAATATATCATTTAACAAATTTAAAAAATTATACTTTAAGCCATCCTTTTGGTAACATGTAGCCAGAGCTTCCATCTGACAGATAAGCACGAGTGTCTGGGTATCCTTGCAATGATGTAGGCGTAGCCCTTAAGTGAAGCATTTGGTTCTTGTTCACTGAAGCCTGCCAACTCATTTTCAGACAACATTCTAGAAGACAGACCTGAAAATAAATCATGTAATGACAAGCTTCAGTTTGAGTATAATGAAGAAATCCCCAAGAGGATAAAGAAAGCAGATAACTCTGCTTGCAACAAAGGAAAGGTAGGTGAATGGTTTCTGATAAATTACACTTGGACCACGGTACTCTTGTAGGTTTCTCTCCCTCCCTGTCCCTTCCCTTCACCTTTCCCCTCACTTTCCCTTAGATGCCAAAGCCCACATGGTGATGATATGGGACACCCACCTGCCATTTGTAGAAGGTTAGTCATTGATTCATCCAACCAATACCTACTGAAGGTACATTGTGTGGCAGGCACTGAGGTGGCGCAGGAGGTGGTTTGGTGATGGAGACAAACATGTAAACAGCGCTTGTAGATAAGTACAAAGAGCATGATTACACAGTGTCATTCGAGCATCAGGGAAGATGATGTTGGAGAAGGAAGATATGGCCAAGCAGACAAAAACAAGGCATTCAGGCCAAGAGGACAGCGTGGTATGTTCACGGAATTGCTAGAAGTTTTAAAGTTGTTTGGGATGACCAAGAAGATAAACAGGGCCCAGCTTGTGAAGTGTTAACAGAGGAATGACACTGAGAATAGAAAGAGAAATGAAATACCCAGACCCTGTTCTCAAGTGCCTCACATTATATAGACTCTGAGCAAATCTACAGACATAATTACAGTGACACTGTTGAAGAACAAAATAATAAAATATCTCAAAAATTTGAGCCACAGAAGATACATAATCAATCATCTATTCATTCAACAAACATGCTTTGACTGTTCCACATTTAAGACACTGGCCTATGCCCTGAGGGAAGATGAAGGGTGAGTTAGACTCATCTCTTGCTCAGAAAGCTTTTGTTCTAGGGTAGGTGTTCTGACATGTGTAAGGACAAATATAGAGCAAGGTGAAACACCCAGATGACATGAGAGGGGAACAGAGAAAGAGCTTTGGGGATTCAGAGGTGGGTGGCATACACCTTCCGTGCAAACTGGTATCGTTTTTCCCTTAATAGGTTTATGACATGGAACTGGGAGAAGAATTTTATCTTCCTCAGAATAAAAAGGAAAGCAGACAGATTGCACCAGAGCTTTCTGACCTGGTCATCTATTGCCAAGCAGTAAAATTTCCAGGTAAGAGTAGGCAATATCATCTATGACATTTAAAGATAGCAAAAGATCAAAAATATGCTATTTATTTAATCGGGCAATGTGAATGCTCTCAAAATACCTAAATTCTGTTGCTGAAATCATTGTTACAATACCTTCTAAATATTTATTTATTTATTATTATTTGCATTGATGCCTATGAGGAAAATACTATAAAATGTTCATTTTTCCAGGTCATATCATGTATTTTCATAACAGTTAATAATAATGATAATATTCAAATATCTAATAGCTGAAATTTATTAAGCAGTTAAATACCAGGATTTGTGCTAAGTATTTTACATACATTATCTTATTGACTTTATAATAATTCTATGAGGTATGTGGATTTATCCCCATTTTTAAATAAAACAAAGTCTGAGAGAGATGAAGTAATTGCCCCAAGGTTTCAGAGTATATCAGTTAAGACTCTTTTGTTTGAAAGTGGCAGAAATGGACTTAAAGAGAAAATTTATTGGCTCATGTGTTGAAACATGAAGAGATACACAGGTTTCAGGTACAGCTTGATCCAGGGCTTTCCTCTCTCCCCACTTCTTACTTTGCCTCCACTGTGTTAGCTTTATTCCCTTTGTGGTTGCAAGGCGGCCACAGCAGGCTGGCACTATGTGTTTCCAGATTCAGCTTCAGTGTAAGAGTCTCTTCCAGAACTTTCAGCAGCAGTTTCATTGTTTTTTGTGGGTCCTTTGCCCATCTCTGAACCAGCCCTGTGGCCAGGGGCATGCAGTGCTCTGACAGTCTGGGGCCTATGTCACATGTCCCATCCCTGAGCTGGGTAGCGAAGCTCCACTCAAACCACAAGGACCAAGAATGGGGTTTTAGTGGGAGAGAAGATTTCCCCAATTTCTAGAAGTACAAGGTGGCCTAGTGGTTAAGATTCAGAGCTCTCGCCACCCGTGGTCCAGGTTTGTTTCCCAGTCAGGGAACCGCACCACCCATCTGGGAGCTGTCGTACTGTGGCGGCTGTGTGTTGCTGTGATGCTGAAAGCTATGCCACTGATATTTCAAATACCAGCAGGGTCACCCAGGGTGGACAGGTTTCAGTGGACCTTCCAGACTAAAACAGACTAGGAAGAAGGACCTGGCCACTCATTTCCAATAAAATTGGCCATAAAAAGGCTACGAATAGCAGCAGAGCACTGTCTGACAGAGCACTGGAAGATGAGGGATGACGCAAAAGAGCAGGCAGGGTTCTGCTCTGCTGTCCGCAGGGTCGCTAGGACTTGGAATTGACTCCATGGCACTAATAACAAAGTACAGTGAACTTATGCTGATAAACCACTTCCTCCCCAAAATGTGCATTTCAGTTACTAAGTGGTAGAACTATGATTCCGGAGCCTCTCTATCTCCAAAGTCCTGCCTGCCCTTAACCATTGCACTACCCTGCCTCTCTTGTTAGGAGTGCTTCAGTGAGCTAAACTGATTGCGTGTCCCACAGATGGGACAGTGAGAGGTGGAGGGCAGACAGGAAAGCCATAAATATATGGAAGTCAGAAAAATTCATCTCATACTAAGAACAAGGATTCCCCTGCATAAGATTTCTGAGGACAGGAAAACAGCTGGAATTGGGAGATCTGTCTAAATGTTAGTAAACAGGGTATATAAACTTGGCCTCAAGAGGGGAGTTACAATACCAACCCTCATTTTTTTCAAGATGGTCTGAACAGCTCCTGGCTTCCAGAGGCTTATCTTAAGCACCATTTCTCACACTCTGCCCTGCAAACAGGACAGAGGTGTCGGGCTATTAAAAACTAGGTAATAGTCATCTTTCCACACACCAAGTGAAAACATCATAGATAGAACTGTCTCAATTTGAAATTTTCTCCTGTGAATTCTTTTGAAACTTTTGGCAGCTGCTGCTGTTTATCTGCTAGCAGATTCTGTTGCGGAGGACGCGAATGAGTAAGTAGCAAGCAGCGATTTCAAAGCAGCGCAAAAACCTAGCCGTTTAGGTTTAGTTTCACAGATTGTGACTTTCTGTCACACGAGTACAATATGACCCTATTTGCAGCCAGTGAAACTGTCCTTAGGATGGAGTAGAATCCTCTTCCTGTCAGTCTCATGGCCTGCATGTCCTCCATCATGGGAACAAACGTGAGGACCGCTCGTCAAGACTCACACGCTGCCTCTCTCGTTCTTTATCAATTCAGCCAAAGCTGTACCCAAACCATTTTGCTGGCTTTGTCTTTTCTTCTCAAGCACCGAGTAAATAAAGAGCACGAATTCCCAAAGATAGTTGAAGTCACCATGAAAGATAAAGTTTCTGTACCGATAGAGAATGTGGAAGCGTCAAAAGGTCATTTGGCCCAGCTTCTGATCTGAGGCGCAGGCTAAGCAGGGGCTTGTCTGGCTTGTTTTTAAAATTCCAAGCATGCTGTTTTTCAGAAGTGTTTATATAGCACACATTCTTTATAGGTATATTTTAATTTTTTTTTTTAGTAATTGAAATTTCTTACATTTTTCTTTCCCCAAATTTATTTCCTTTCTCAGAATAACTAAATTGTGTTGCCAGAATCATTGTTATAATACCTTCTAAATATTTATTATTATGTTTTGTTTTGACACTCATGAAGAAAATACTATAAAATGTGCATTTTGCTACGCTATTGATTTTACGTCTGCTGCGTCATCACCGTTAGCTGACCTTTCACCAACCCAGTTCCCTTCCAAGGAGCCACATGCAAAAAAGTCTTCACAGCGGTGAGGCACCGCGAAGATCACATGGCAGGACCTCCCCCAGAAGTAAAGTAAATTCCCCAAGATCACGAACCTGCGGCAGTGGCCTTGACTCCTCAGTGACCTTGACTAGGGCAGTTATATAACTTCTCTGCTCTTCACATTCCTTATCTGTAAAACAGACATAACAGTCCCAACTTGCAAAGTTGTTGTAAAAATTAGCCGTAAAGTAGAGACTGTAATTAGCACACTATCTGGAACCAGTTGGCTCTCCGGAAATGGTGATGGTTGTCATCGTCCTTGGTAAACAGGCCTGCGGGGCGGATGAAGGTTCTTGGTTGCTCCTTCGGTTACTTCTCTGGGCCTCTGCCGATTCCTTCCGCTTTCCTGATCACCCAGCCCTTGTTTTGTTGCGTCCTTGCCTCACCCCAAGAAAGCAACCAGGCTCTTCACAGGAGGGCCCACATACCCCTGGGGGATGTGGACATGTGCCATGATGTGTGCAGAAACCCCAGAAGGATCGCAGCCCCACACTCTGGCCCCTCATTCGTTTTACCTGGGAGAAAATCCATTGTTACCTCATTGTGTAGTGGGCAGAATTCACACAAAATCTTAAGATAAAGCATGAGAACTGACCAGTCCAAGTTTGTATGTCTTCATGGTTTCAGATGCTTCAGAGAAAAAAAATTTAGAAGCCCCACAGCTGCTATGAACTCAGCACTTTCTCTGAACAAGATACTCTCTGAAGTATGTATATATATGCATTCTCTCATTTAATCCGAACCATAACCCTTTTGCAGATGAAGAAGGAGTGGTTCATAGAGGTTAAGTAACTTGTGTGAGGGCGCACCTCTAGGAGCAGGGTTTAAACCCCAAATTCTCCATTCTTATTAAACACTCTGTTATCCTGTCTTCCCTGATGATGTTCTCGGAAGGTGTATTTTCATCTCAAAGAGGACCCCCTGAATGCTGCTTCAGATGAAGAAAATACTCTAATGGTACAATTGTAGACAGTGGGAGTGGCTGGAGACAACTCTGGCTTCCCTGGTGCCTTTAAATCGCTCCCCCTGCACCGGAGCCAGGCCTGCGTGGTATGCATTCATTTCCTCATTCGGCAAATATCTATGAAGTTCCTGCTGTGCACCAGGCACTGTGCCAGACAGGAAGGATCCAGGGAGTGGCTGGACTAGGAGTGAGAAAGAGAAGCCGTCAAACATCATTAGCATCATAATATATTTCCCATTTTATCCTCAGACCAACCCTGTGAGTGAGTTCCCATCACTAGACCCATTTTGTAGGTAAGGAAACTGAGGACAGACAGGGTAGATGTTGAGTCAAAGCTCCTGCTGGCAGGAATGGAACCCAGACAATATGACCCTAAAGCTCAGGCGCTTAACCTTTCTTTCATCTCTCCAAATTGAGTAATGAGGCTGATAATTACATATAGACAGCAGCACTTTCTCTTCATGTAATTTTTCTAAATCTTTCTGGTGCACAATTAAGTGGGTGATTCTGTGGTCATTCCATCCTAATTATGCAGTTCTTGTCATATTTGCCTACAGAGATTAAAAACTTTGCTATAATTGCCTACAATGCTATTATTATCGGTGCTAAACATGCTAGTAGGTCTTCTGTACGAGGTTACGACGGTGTAGTAGGACTTCAAAATAAACATTAACAGGGATGGAAAATGTTGAGTTCCCTTGCCTGTAGTTTTTGGCTTATTTATTTTCATTTTATGGGAACAGGCCTGTCAACTCTAAATGCATCTGGCTCTAGCAGAGGAAAAGAAAGGAAAAGCAGGAAGTCCATTTTTGGCAACAATCCGGGCAGAATGAGCCCTGGAGAGACAGCATCGTTTAACAAAACATCTGGAAAAAGTAAAGTCACCTTCTGACAGTATCTTTGCTTGATTCTGCATGCTGGATGATTCCCATATTTTACTGTCTAAGCACTTCCTTTGAACTTTTTAATTCGTTTTTTGTTCTCGTGAATGTTCATATTATCTGTATGATATAAATATTATGAGTTTACACTTTTCACATCCTAAAAAATGGCATTTCACTGAAGACGTTCTAACAGTGTTTGCCTCTAAGGTAAAAATTGGAGCCACCTTGGAAAATTCTAGTGGTTCTTGGAACTGCCCTGTTCACCATTATAACTCCAGAAGATATATCCATTTTATTTCTAATTACTTTTTATTATAAAAGTAATAAATACTCATAGTTAAAAACTCAAACAATACAGAGTATTATTAAAATTCCTTTCCATTCTCAATGTCCCGGTTCTACTCCCCGGAGGTAACCACTGCTAAGTTTATTGTGTTTTGTTCAAGAAAAATGAGATCCTTTTTAAGATAATCCAAATGGGATATAACTCAACATACTTGGATAACTTTTATACTTGCTATAACTTTTCACATAGCTTTCTGCACATATATCGACCTCGTTCTCCTTAATGCCTCTGTGTATTCCATTGTGTGGATATATCGTCATTTATTTAACTACTTCCTCACTGGTAGAAAGTTTGGGTTGCTTCCTGGGTTTTTTGTTGCTGTTCTCTTTTTTTTCTTTTTTTTTTTTTGGAGGATGATTAGCCCTGAGCTAACATCCACCGCCAATCCTCCTCGTTTTGCTGAGGAAGACCAGCCCTGAGCTAACATCCGTGCCCATCTTCCTCTACATTATATGTGGGACGCCTGCCACATATAAAGCAGTGCCTGAGACTGCACCCGGGATCCGAACCGGTGAACCCCGGGCTGCCAAAGCAGAATGTGCGAACTTAACTGCTATACCACAGGGTCAGCCCTGCTTTTCTTTTTTTTGCTGTAAAAAACAATGCTAGAGTGAAGACCCTTGTACGTACATTGTTGTGTATTTGTGCAAATATATCCACAGGACAGATGAGGTACTGAGGCGAAGGACTTCAGTCATCTAAGTTAGTGTTGCTATTCTCATTTGAAAATTCTCTAGCTATCATTTTGTTTCAAGGCAGCGGACTCGCTCACAAGTAACACTCCAGATGTTTTCTGATGTTTATGATTGTTTACTGGGATGTCGTTCAGGTTTATCTTTCTAAAATATTTAACGTTTTCTGTACTAATCTGAGGCTAATCTTTTGGGGGGTTTAGGTTCCTATGAAGGAATGCGACAGGCCTGGGAGGAATCATCTTCCCCCCTCAACCCAACCACGTCCCTCAGCGCTATCATTAGAACTCCCAAATGTTACCATATCTCGTCGCTGAATGAAAATGCCGCCAAGCGTCTGTGTCGCAGGTATTCCCAGAAACTGATCCAGCACACCGCCTGTCAGCTGCTGAGGACTTACCCGGCCGCCACCCGCATCGACTCGTCCAACCCCAATCCTCTCATGTTCTGGCTCCATGGGATACAGCTTGTGGCCCTCAACTACCAGACAGATGGTAATGGGCCTGCTCCACCCACATGGGTCCCTCCTCCCCTCTCTCCTTTGTGTCTTATGTTTCAGTAAACGTAGTTCAACAAACCACGTTTTTTTAAAAGGGTCAGGATGCCAGACTGGGGTACACCATATGTGAGGGTAAAAATACAGATGACAGAAAACAGAAGTGAATTTGATACTGAATTGTGCCCTTGATGTTTCAGAATTGAGGCGATAGAAAAAACCTTGACGGATTCCCTAAGAGGCTCTTGTTCCCGCTCCCTTTTTAATGCACTTTTTAAACATAAGACATCTCTGGATAGGGCTGTGTCCAGTTTGTTTTTAAAGACCTTTTGGGGCAGAGATTGCCTACTACCACTTAGTCTTGCTAAGCTACTGTTCTCGCAGTCAAAAAGTAGTGTCACTCCAAACATTTTGCAAGTTAAAACCTTTTTAGCTTCTTCTCATCCCTTTGAGACTAAAATGGAGAGTAACGGTCAGCACTCAGTTCTCTGTGAGTAGCCAACACAAAGAAAACGAGGATGTGAATTCCCCGAACAGGGAAAGTCGTGGTGTTTCTCTGCGGTCGATGAGACGCTCATAACAGGGGTAACTGAGGAAGCCTAAAAGTCCAGGGGAAGAGCTCCCGTTTATTGCATGCTCTGTGTGCCAGGCACCATGCACAATTCTTGACCCATGGTATCTCACTTCATCTTGGCAACAACCCTGAGGTGGTGCCTTTATGATCCCCTTTTCTCAGATGAGCAAACCAAGCCACAGAGCGATTAATTTGCTCAAGGCCACAGAATAATAATAAATTATAATACTAATAATAAATTTAATAATAATATTAAAAATAATAAATTTTAATAATGAATTCAAGGACTCTGGGAGTTTAGAGGATAAAGCTTTCTGCTTCCACTTGGTTATGAGAGGAGGGGAGCTGCAGAAGATGATGAGGAACGTTTCCTAGAATCTCATTCAAAAACAACAGTCTTTCCTTTGAGCAATCAAGCAGCCTCCCATTCCACTCACGTGAACTCAACCAGATCCTAACTAACTGTGCTGACCCACCGACCACAGCAGAGCCCCGCCTCCAGCCAAGGTCAAACCACAGCTGTAGCTCTGGGACCAGCTAGCCATCTGGTACTGGCGCCAGCAGCACCCATTTGTGGCTGACTCTGCAGACGTGTGGTTAGAGATAGCAGTCATATTTTTTTGCCCTTGTTATATTTGCTTCTTTCAATTGAAATTAAATAAGATAATGCAGGTGAAGTAGCATACTTAACCTAGTGCCTGGCACAGAGAAAGCGTTCCACAAACGTTAACTGTCATTAAGTGTTTTTGATAAGTTATGAAAACAGTATGATTTGGACTCACAAGTGGAAATAATAATGAAATATTTTCAAAGTTGTAAAAATTCCTTTTCGATCTGTCCCAAGTGGCTTGTGGGTTCACATCTCTGGCCCTGTCTGTAGCCCTGTGTCCACTGGCGCCCTTCGTTATTATGATACCAAAATATTTTAAGTAAAGTGAAATAACTAGCAAAATGGTTTTCTCAAGGAAATGGAAATGCATTTGGTTTTGGATGTGCCCTTTCTCCTGAAGTGCCGAGGCTGGTGCAGACACACTGGCTCCACTGATGGCAATGGGAGGCACAGCTGAAGGGGACAAGGGAATTGCCCCTCCTTGGGCCACCCCACCATCCAGAAGTGCACACTGAGGCTGCAGCTTGACCTCCACTCGCCCCTAAAGCCTTTGCCTCTCTCCCAGTCAAGCCGGGCATGCCTGTTCAAGTGCCCCACTCAGGGGAGGCAGATGGCTGTGTTGTGTGCTTCATCCTCAAGTTTCTCTACAACCTTTCAACCCAGGAGGGAGGGCTGCCATATAACCTCTCTTGATTCAATGCAGCAAGCAGTGATTAAACATCTCCCCTGGACAAAGCACAAGCGACATGCAGTTTCAGTGTGTTCGTCTGTAAAAATGGTCTTCATTCCCACAAACTGAGCGTAGAACCTGGTCAGTACCTTGCACACAGTAGATGCTCAATAAATGCATGCTGCACTGAGCTGAAACAGATTGTCCCCACTGCAAGTGGAACCTGTGGTTCTTGATTTTTTATCTAGATCTCTTCTAGGTACTTCTCTGTGAATTGCAAGTCCAGATAGACAGATAAGGGTCAAGGTTGGAGTCAATTTTAAATTTTTGAAAAGAATTCCCAGATTAGGGAGAGATTGATTTTCCATAAAACATCCCAACCAAATAACAGAGAACCCTTTTCCAATGTCCCTGTAGCCTCCAAATATGTTCCATGGGTCATCTGCCTTACCACTTCCTGAATTTCAGGGGACCCTGATGCCCCAAAGGGGTGTTCCTGGATTTAGGGTCATCTCATCCCAGGATTTCCAATGGTTCCATCACTCCCAGAAGGTCTGCAGTGATCTGGAACCAGGAGTAGCCCAGGTCTACACTCAATAAAACCAGCTCTTGAGTTTGGAATCTCACTTGAGCATGGCATGCAGACTCTGGTTACTGCCGGCGACAGTCCCTCAAAGTTCTTTCCTCCTGGGGTAGAATGATTCCTGCCTCATGTCCCAGGCCAACAAGTAAGTAGACACACAGCCCCAGTCAAAAGAAAAGCTCCTATTACTATTTATCATGCTTTCTTGAATAATTGTCACACTCTTTGTGATGACTTTCTCAGCCCCCAAATATAGGGATAATTATTGTGAGAATGGTGTCTACTGAATGCAGCATTTTGAAATGAATAGAAGATCATAAAGGTAACGATATGCTTGATCTGCCATCACATGCATTGACTAGAGGGATGATGGGGTACACAGATTCATGCACACTTTTTTTTACTTTTATATTTTTGCTTGAGGAAGATTAGCCCTAAGCTAACATCTGTGCCAATCTTCCTCTAGTATGTATGTGTGATGCCGCCACAGTATGGTTTGACAAGTGGTGTAGGTCCCACACCTGGGATCCAAACCCGTGAACCTGGGCCGCCGAAGCAGAGTGTGCTGAACTTAACCATTACACCATGGAGCCGGCCCCCATGCACACTCTTTCACTTGGTTAGAACAGGGGTTTCAAAACTATAGCCCTAGATGAAGTTCTGGGAGCACCCCTGGGGGACAGGAGGGCTAAATTTGAGGTCCCACCTTTATTCCAAACTGAGCAGCTCCGTATGGATCTGTTTTACATATGGCATCACAAAATGAGATTTTAATTAAGAAAAAGTGCTTTAAAGTTTTACAAAGCTACAAGGATAGACACAATGCTAATGAAATCAGACTTCAAACCCAAATGAGCATTATCATAATCATAATTTAATAGCTTCTGCTTATTGAGCACCTTCTATGTGCCAAATGCTGAGGTAGGGACTTTCCCACATTATCTCATTGATCTTTATGACATCCCTGTGCGATCTACATTATGTGGCTCAGTAGTTAAGATTGGGAACTATGGGTCAGGCTGTCTGGGTTTGAACGCTAGCATCCACCACTTACTAGCTATGTGCCTTGGGTTTTGTCACTTCACGTGCCTTAATTTCCTCATCTATAAAAATGAGGATCCTAACAGAATTTACCTCATGGGTTATTGGGAGACACCGATGCACGTAAAGTGCTTAGACTGGGGCCTGGTACATAGTAAAAGGGCAGTAAGCGTGAGCTGCTATAATTTTGTCAGTAATACATATCCGTTTCACCCTTACCCACACTGTCTGAGCTAGCCTGCTTCACTCTCTTAGCCATCCTAGCCCATGTCTGTGCTCCTCTGTCACAGAGTAGCCTGGGAAGAGAATTTTCTCCCATTGCAGGCAAGACAGCTGACCTCTTTGAATCAGTCATGTGGGAGCTGCAAGGGACCTGAGAGATGGGGTCCAGCACACTAATTTTATAGATAAGCAGACTGAGGCCCAAGGAGCTTTGATATGTCTAAGACATCTTACCCCAGGAATTCCTGCACATGGTCCCTGCCAACCCCACATACACGGAATAATTTTACACAGGAGACAAGCGGAGGCCAGCTTCTCATGGCTCCGTGGTGCTTACCACACTTTTCCTTGATGCTAGTCCATGTAGCGAAGTTCACTCTGCACATGGAAGGAATCGATCGGAGGGAACATTTGTCAGGTGTATCTCATAAACTTTTTGCTCATCTGGACAACTTTTATACAGACTTGCGCCATCAGAGGAGCATTTGAGTGTGGAACAGCCTAAAAACAGTGCAGGAATCCAATCATTCATCAAAACTCTGTGCCAGATAAAATTTGGCCTCAAAAGACTGGAAGCCGTTGTGAGGGTTCCAGAAGTTAGGATGAGGGGATTGTGCACATGATGTGAATCACATGGGATAACGATTTTTTTTCGTATTTAACTACAATAAAAAAAGAGGTAGAAGTATTGTAATTTATAGGTTGAAACTGAGATTTCAAGGAAAAGATATGTTCTTCTGGCTATTCTCCTTGTCTTTCTTAGATTATTAAGATTTACATTCGAAAAAGCAAGAATTGGTTATACCATTGTCTGAATGGTTTGGCTTATGGGGCTAAGAAAATGCCATTATTCTTTTCTAAAATTCAGTACAAAATGAGGTATTTCAAAGATTTTTTTAGATGGATGTTGTAAATTTTTATTTGCAAGAGGAGTCCTTAAGTGGCAGAACCTGGGCTGGAGTAGGAACTGGGTGTATCCTGTAGACTATGAGCCCCATAGAGACAGGGATTTTGTGCCTTGTTACCTGCTGTATCTCTGGTGCCTAATATAACCTGGCACATAGTAGGCACTCAATCAATCTATGGAATAAATGAATTGTTATCTCTTCTTCATGCTGAAGCCTAGGGAAAATCAATCCAAACTTCTTTTGAACTTTACAGTAAACTTATAAGATGACATTTCAGTGACAAAGTAACAAGCAATATTGACTTTGTTTATTTTGCAGATCTCCCTTTGCATTTAAATGCTGCCATGTTTGAGGCCAACGGTGGCTGTGGTTATGTTTTGAAACCCCCAGTTCTGTGGGACAAGAACTGTCCCATGTATCAGAAGTTTTCTCCCTTGGAAAGAGACCTGGACAACATGGAGCCTGCTGTCTATTCTTTATCTGTGAGTGTGGCCCCCAGTGTCAGAGTACAGTAAGCCTTCCTGAATATGAACTGGTTTTGAATTCAAGGTATTACAAAGTTCTCATGTCACAGTTTTTTTCATGCAGATTTAGTTCCCAAAAGAATTTCTCTACCTCTCAGAAGTGGCTACGGTTTAGGTACGCTGTCACCTGGCACCGTGTTTGCCAGAGCCCACAGCTGGGGTTAGGAGCTCCCTGCATCACCTACATACTGATGCTGGTAATTCTGTCTTCCAGGCCTCTCAGAATCATGACTATGAGTGTATCCCATAGAAGGGGAGCTCCTTCTTGGAGCAGGTCAACTTAACCTCTGACCAGCTTTCATAAGATCAGGCAAACAGGCATCAAAATAGAAATCAATTAAATATCTTTCCTCCTTACAGTTAACTTTCATCATTCCTGGGCCTTGCCTTACTCCTTTTATTGCCTAATTAACTGATTGTCAAAACTCCACAGGCTGCCCTTAACAACTGAGCCCCAGTAGCTCATCATCCAACTTTATTTCCCTGTTCTTTCACTCCCCCTTAAGCTGACACACAAAAAAACGCCCGATGGGTGATAGGAAAGACGCGAGGGACAAAGTTATCTCTTCTGTCCATCTTTAGATCTTGCTCGTTTACCTCCAAAGGAAGAATGTCGAGCTGCCTCTGCCCATGACACCTCAAACCCCTGGAAGAACCTCACTCACAGATTTCCCTACCACCCAAACTGCTTTTTCTCTTTCCCTAAGACTAAGGCAGTAGTGCCTTTTCTCTCTGACCCTTTTAGCTAGACTCGAGTATAGCTTCATGTTTACAGAGGCTATGAATTAATTTTTAACAATATTCCCTGTGACTTGCTCCAAAACTACACAATTCAAGAAAAAGACTTTGAAGTTGTAAAATACACACCTAAAACATTTTGGGGCTGGCCCGGTGGTGTAGTTGTTAAAATTCGCACCCTCCACTTCGGCTGCCCAGGGTTCTCAGGTTCAGATCCTAGGCGCGGACCTAGCACTGCTCATCAAGTCGCTCTGTGGCAGCGTCCCACGTAAAATAGAGGAAGAGTGGCACAGATTGGCTCAGGGACAATCTTCCTCACGAAAACAAAACAAAAAAAATATACACCTAAAACATTTTGAACAGAACGTAACAAATCTGTGATGACATCTCTAAGGTCTTCTTTTCTCGAGCCTTCTTGAGAAACTTAATTTCCTCTTAACTGCTCGTTTGAAGATACTTGAACATTTTGACAGTTGAAAGGTTATAGTTAGGCGAATGCTGTTGATAAAACAGACTCACCTGATTCCAGTCACGCGATTTCCTGATCACAATCGTTTACTTCTTAATAAAGCTAAAGCAGCTTTGTTAATCATTCACCTCATCCATCCCAGCGTTGTGTTTCTTCGTGGAGGTGCAGTGCAGAGCTGCCTTTGTTACTTTTGCATCTTCAGTGACTTTGATCTTTTCTTCGCCCCTCAGATTGTCTCTGGTCAAAACGTGTGCCCGAGTAACAGCACGGGAAGCCCGTGTATTGAAGTTGACGTCCTGGGCATGCCCCTGGACAGCTGCCACTTCCGCACGAAGCCCATCCATCGAAATACCCTGAACCCCATGTGGAACGAACAGTTTCTCTTCCGGGTTCACTTTGAAGATCTCGTATTTCTCCGTTTTGCAGTTGTGGAAAACAATAGCTCGGCGGTAACTGCTCAGAGGGTCATTCCACTCAAGGCTTTAAAACGAGGTAGAATAAAGTTGTCAAAATCTTAATAATTCTTGTAGCTAAGTGATGGATGCCCCAGAATTCATTATACTCTTCTCTCTACTTTTGTGTATGTTTGAAATTTTCATATCGAAAAATTTAAATGAGGTAGGGAGAAATAATACAAATTTGAATACTGCTTAAGCACGTCTTGAAAGAGGTTTTTCTTTTACGTTATTCTAAAATCTGAGGTATAGAGGACATCCCTTAGGAGAGATGGCCTCTCCCACCACTGCTGATGTCCGAGGCAGGGGTTCTTGTGCTCTCATTCCCACACGTCCCTTCCCAAGCAGCACCCGCCACACCCCTAGCATTTTTAAAGCAGCAACTGAAGGAAGGAGAGGAAACGGAGAGGAGGGAGGGTTGGGGGTGGTAGTGGCATAAGTGGGCCAAGGTTGGAGTCGGGACCCGGCAGAAGTCCAGTGTCGAAAGCTGAGGATGGGTGTTGGGTGCAGAGAACCCTGAGCAGAGGCCCGAGCTGTTGGCCTGGCAGATCCGTCCTTCATAAGGGACATTGTCAGTACCTCGGATTGGCTTTGCTGTGGCCCTCCAGGAACTTCAGCCTGTCACACCTGTCCAGAATGTCTGTGCATTGCTCCTCAAATGTTGATGTGCAGTGGAGTCACCTGGGCTCTTGGTAGTAAGATGCAGATGCTGATGCAGTAGGTCTGGAGTAGGGCTTCAGGTTCTGCTCTCTAACAAGCTCCCAGGGATGCTGACCCTGCCCATCTGCTTTGAGTACTAGGGTCCTAGTGCGTACTTCCTCCCACAACCACACCTAGACTGCCATCCTCTGAGCGCCACAAGCACCTTCTAGTCCCCTATGTTTTCTTCTTTTCCTGTTTCTCTTCTCCACTGTGCAAGTAGCACATGGTCACTGTCTAAGTATGCTCGGGCTGCTATAACAAAATAGCACAGACCAGGTGGCTTAGACAACAGAAATTTATTTTCTCACAGTTCTGGAGGGTGGAAGTCCAGGATCAGGGTGTCAGCAGGTTTGGTTTCTCCTGAGGCCTCTCCCCTTGGCTTGCAGATGGCCACCAACTCACTGTGTCCTCACATGGTCACCCCTCAGTCTGTGTGCACGGCAACCGGTGTCTCTCTGTGTGTGCTAGTCTCTTCTTCTAAGGATATCAGTCGTATTGGAGTGAGGCCCACCCTAATGGCCCGTTTTAACTTCATTACTTCTTTAAAGGCCCTGTCTCCAGATACAGTCACATTCTGGTGTACTGGGAGTTAGGACTTCAACACATGAATCTTAGGAGGCCACAGTTCAGGTTACAACAGTTATTACAGAAATATGAGGAAGTAGAGAGAAGCAAAACCAATTTTTTTTATTTATCCATTTTTCCATCTCTCCAAAATAATCCCTTTTGGTGTAGATCTTTTGCAGCTTTATTTCTCTGCCCATGTATATACATATTAGCACATAGTAAAAATTTTTAACAAATAGGCTTCCTACTAATCTTAATGTTTTGCAACTTACTGGTTTTCACTTCACTATGTATGTATGTAGTGAACAACTTTTCATGTTAATAGCTGTATATCTTCATTATCACTTTTACTGGGTGCATATTATTCCATTTTATACTTGTACAAACACGGACACTGGAACTTATTTTGCCAACTCTCTGCAGTTGGAATACTTTATTATCACTAAAGCTATTCTAAGATGGAATTTTGTAAAACAGTGACTGTAGAGATGCCTTGATACAAAAATGATCAGGTTTTCTAACTATATTTTGTTTGAATTTAAGATTTTGTGTTTGAGCCTAAGTTAGAAACAGTACCTGAAGATGTTAATTACCACTAGGTGGCCAATACTGTCCCCAGGGGCAGCACTCTCCTGGTGAAAAGGCATGTATGTGTTGGCTGCATGCCTGTTGCCACCCCCGCCCCCCCTTAAGGTCTTATTTCTGCCTGTCATTTATCGACCTCCCTGGGGTATCTTCTTTGCAGAGTTCTGCAGTGCATGGCTAACAAACTTTTCCCAATTCTGCATTATTCCAGGATATCGACATCTTCAGCTACGAAACCTCCACAATGAAATCTTGGAGATCTCCAGTTTATTCATAAACAGCAGAAGGATGGAAGAAAATTCCTCCAGCAATACTGTGCCGTCCTCTTTGGTAATTAAGTTCTATTTCACTCAATATGTTGGCGAGGATTGCTACGCTGGAGGTAGGCTTTCTGGTGGTACAGGAACATGGTCAGTTAGAGTCACTAATTAGGTAGCTATGGATATAATAATAATAATAATGGCTGACGCTTGACACTTTCTAAGTTCTTTACATATATACTGACTCACTTAATCCTCTCAATAACTTCATGAAATAGCTATTAGTATCATCTCCACTTCACAGATGAGGAAGGTAAGAGCTGAGTACATCTGACGTCACATAGCTGTAAACCCAAGTTCATCTAGTGCCAAAGCCCATACTCTTAACAGGAACAGTACAGTGTCTGCCAGGGAAGTGAGCCAAAATAACAACACGGGGAAAAGGCTAATTAAGCAAAGCCTTCTGGGAAGCATCTTGATACTTCTGGAAACTTCAGGTTGGACCAGGAAAATCCTTTGCTTCTTCAGTGGTCCAGGGGCAGATGTCACAGGTGAGCAGTGTTGGGGTGAGCAGCCAGGTGCTGCTGGGGATACGTACCTTGCACCCTGGCACGTGGGGAGAGGCAGAGTCTGTGCTCTTGGGTTACCTCTTTACATGTTTGATCGTCTGATCACTGTTGTGTCAACCTTATGCTTCAACGTAGTCCTAACAACCCTTGAAAAGGCGCCTTATATGCTCAAAGTGGTGCTGGCTTGACCACTGCCACTGCTGCCTCTAAATAGCCCTGCTGTCTTTTCTGCTTCTCTTTCACTTACCTTGTCAGTTTCTTCTCTCTCTGTCCCTGACCTTGTTTTCTTAGGTTCTCCTCTTTTTTCCTTCAATGCTTGGCCAAGGTTGAGAAGGGCACTTTGGCCAAGGTGGAGGGAGGTATTGCCTCCACCTTGTGCAGAGGACAGGGAAGTAGGCACGGGGTGCCTGGTACCTAAGAGCAGGAGTCAGATGTCTTCAGAAGGGCAACAAAGGGTTTACTGCCCAATTCTGGGATGGTTGCCCTCAGTACCTAATAGGGCTGAAGATTCTACACATGCTGTGAATGAATCATTCTTCCTCACAACACTTCTGACACCAAACGTGTGGTGTCTGTTCATACACTACTTCTCTGACTCTCTGCCACCAGCTCAGTGTCCTACCTTAGATCCCACAAGTTAAGGGCTCAGTCTCACAAGACTGACCCTGCTTCAGGTGCCAGTTGCAAGTCCCAGGTTATCCCTGGTACTTCTGACAGATCAGCTATATATTCAAGAGGTTCCCACAACCCCCTTCTCAGGTTCAGTAATTTGTAGAATGACTCACAGAACTTAGGAAAGTGTTTTACTTACCATTACTGATTTATTATAAAGGATACAACTCAGAAACAGCCAAATGGAAGAGCTACATAGGGCGAGGTATGGGGGAGGGGGGCTCAGAGCCTCCATGCCTTCCCTGGGCCTACCACCCTCGCACCATCTCGATGTGTTCACCAACCCAGAAGCTCTCAGAACCCCATCTTTTGGGGGTTTATATGAAGAGTTCATTGCCTAGGCATGATTGAGTACATCATTGGCCATTGGTGCTTAACTCAATCCCCAGCTCCTTTCCCCTCCTTGGAAATCGGGAGGTGGGGCTGAACATTCCAACCATGGTCTCTCTGGTGACCAGGTCTCATCCTAGAGCTACCTAGAGGCCTCCAGCCATCAGTCATCTCATTAGCATACAGAAAACACTCATCACTCCAGAGATTCCAATGGTTTTAGGAGATGTGTGCCAGGAACCACAAAGACCAAATATTTATTTTTTATTATATCACACCATGCCATCCTTGGTATATCCCAGGCAGGATTATATATGCTTAGTAAATATGTGGTCTTTGACATTGAAAGTCATCACCCTTCATTGTTCAAGCCAAAAACTGAAGATCATCCTAGACTTCTCTCTCTCCCTCTCATCACCCCACTTAAGACTTGGTAATTCTGTCTCCTTAGTATCTTTCAAATCCATTCATGTCTATCCAACCCTACCGCCTTGGCCCTCATTCATTCTCACCTGGTTTGTGGCAGTGGGTTCTTAACTGGTCTCTCTCCCTCTGTCCTCCTTTAGGGCCCCCTAGACAGATTTACCCCAAACTTAATCTGCTGATGTCACTTGTCTATTAAAAAACCTTTTTTGGTTCTCCATTGCTCTCAGGATAAAGTTTATAAGTAAGCGGGCTTGGAAGAGACTGGGAAAGCAGAGAGCTCATGGGTCGTTTAAAGGGGCAGCTGCTACCCTGCTCTCACTTCCAGCAGCTTGTTGCCATGCAGCATCACCAGATCTTTTGGTTTTCCAGAGAGTCAGGACATCTGGATTTATGTAAATGTTCGCAACTATTTCAACTTTTTAAAAATATAATGCAGGCTAAACCATACAAGTAAAATGTGTGCATTTTATGGTATTCAAGTCATATCTCAATAAAATTGATTAAATAATAAAAATAGATTGTGCAAGCATAACAAAACAGCAAACCTCTTCTCCCACCCTCCAAGTAAAAATAAAATGTATGATAAACAAAACACTTAGACCATTTTGCCCATTTCTATCTAAATTTTCTAGCCAGTTAGAAAAAAAAGACATACATGATTGTGCTCTTGCTTGCATCTCCAGCCTTTTCCTCTCCCACACTTCAGTCACAGAACTCACTGAGGTTCCCAGAATGCTCTGCTGTAGGCTCCCTCTAAGTCTTTGCACACAGGCTACACCAGTATTTGGGATGTTCTTGTCCCACTCTTCATCTGCCAAGTCACCCTGGACCTTGAAGATTTAGTTCAGATGATACCATTTTCAGGAAGCACTCTGACTTCCTCCAAACCTGGGATAGACCCCCTTCTCTGGGTTCCCAAGGACCTTCCATGCTTCTTACAATTGTCCACTTTCTCTTCTAGCTGTTTCTTTCAACTGAGAGTCCTTAAGTCCCATTTCTCTCTGAATCCCCAGGGCCAGGCATAATGCCGGATTCACTATCAGCCCTCCATAAATTATTTTTTATGGTCACATGCCACATAATGATGTTTCGGTCAACAACCGACTATGTATATGACATTGGTTCCATAAGATCAGTACCATATAGCCTCGCTGTGTAGTAGTCTATACCATCTAGGTTTGTGTAAGTGCACTCTATGATGTTCTCACAATGATGAAATTGCCTGATGACACATTTCTCAGAGTGTACCCCTGTTGTTAAGCTACACATGACTGTGTTTTGAATGAATGACTGTATCTTAAGATACAAAATGCTCAAATAGTTGTGAGTTACACACCTCCCCAGTTCTTCCTAGTGGAAATGCTTTGTGTATTATAATTATTTGTGTGCTTTGACAGTGAGCTCCCTAAGGCCAGAATATTTTATTTATCATCTTACCATCCAAAATTCTAGCCCCATGCCCTGAAGAAACGATGGAACTCAATAGACACTGCTGAATATCAGTTAACAAATAAGGACCAACATACATTTCAGATAATATGTCCCCTAATTATGATGGAAAGACATTGTTATTTAAAATAAATTAATATTTTGGTGGTATGCTACTAAATATCCTCAGTAGGCCATGAAGGAAGACGCACCATTGCCTCTTCAATCACAAAAAGATGCATCAGGTTATAAAAGGATGCCATTCTTTTGCATTTACATGTCCCTGTACATACTTCTAAGAACTAACACCTCTGTATTGAATATAGCCTAGAGATAATCTGAGAATGAGGATGAATGAGAAACCATGTGATCTTCCTTGACAGATGTTTAATACAGAAGAAAGAAAATGTTTGCAGACTCACAGAGTCACGGTGCACGGGGTCCCTGGTCCAGAGCCCTTTACTGTTTTCTCTATAAACGGAGGCACAAAGGCAAAGCAGCTTCTCCAGCAAGTAAGTCCACTAAGCCTTTTGTCAGTAACCTGTACAATCTGAGTGTGAAAGAATACATCAGTAAGAGTAACTATAATGACAGCTAGTGTTTATTGAGTCTTGTAATGTGACCGTGTTATACTTTATAACCAGAGCCTCAATCATAAAACAAAACAAAATTAAGAAGTTGTTAGTCTTACTGTTCCCATCTTATAGCTGGGGGAACTGAGTCTCCAAGTGGTTAAATATCTTACCCAACACTTCACAGCCAATAAGTGTTAAAGGCAGACCTCAGCCCCAAATCTGTCTGGCTCCTGAGCCTTGTCTCAGCTACTCTGTTTGACGGCCCAGAGTCAGTAGCCAACAAAGAAAACAGGCCTCTAGGCATACTTCAAGAGTTTATTGAAAGGAGAATTCTCAGGAACTTAGATCAGATGAGATTCGAAGGTGATTGTTTCCAACATAAGAAAAAGAGATGATTTTCGTACAAGTTGGACTAGGTTCTTGGCCCTCAGTCCTATGTTGCAAGATTACAAAGAGCTAAATTCATAGATTGAAAGATCTAAAGTTTTTAATTCAGTAGGAGCTCTCATTCCAGCACTGGGAAAAATAGTTATGCTGTCTGGGGATTGTGAATAAATTGTGTCGTTGCCCAGAATGGACATAAACAATCCTTTTTGGACATAAGAGAATCCTTCAATCTTCCAAAAGAATTATGCAACACTGCAGAGTAGGTTTCATTTATAAATTGCACATCAAACCTATCTGAACACTGTGGAAGTGGACTTTTTTTCTTTAAGATTGGCACCTGAGCTAACATCTGTTGCCAATCTTCTTTTTTTTCTTTCTTCTTCTCCCCAAAGCCCCCCAGTACATAGCTGTATATTCTAGCTGTGAGTGCCTCTGGTTGTGCTATGTGGGACGCCACCTCAGCATGGCCTGATGAGCGGCACCATGTCCACACCCAGGATCCAAACCAGCAAAACCCTGGGCTGCTGACTGGAGCATGCGAACTTAACCACTCAGCCACGGGGCCGGCCCCAGTAGACTTGTTTTGAATTAAAGTTTTGCCCACTCCTCAGAGGTGCGCCTAAATTTGGCTTTGCTTTTTCTTTAGATTCTGGCCACTGAACAAGACACCAAACCTATTGCCACAGACTATTTTTTGATGGAAGAAAAATATTTCATATCTAAAGAAAAGAATGAATGCAGGAAACAACCCTTCCAGAGAGCCATTGGTCCAGAAGAAGAGATCATGCAGATTTTAAGCAGCTGGTTTCCAGAAGAAGGATATGTTGGCAGGATTGTCTTGAAAACCCAGCAGGAAGTAAGTGTGTCCTGGCGCAGCCTATACAGTAACGCTCGGTTTGTAACTAACCGCCTCACCACTGGCCACCTCCCTCAAATTCAGAATTCCTTGTAATTGCAACTTGGTTTATATTATGCATCTTAAATGAATGTGGAGGAATGATTTTATTTTTCTGCACATATTCAGAATGTTGTCTCTAAGTTAAAGAAATTCCGTCTAAAAATCATCCCCTATAAAACAAAGGGAGCAAGAACTCAAAGGATTCCTCGTGCATGTCGTCAGCGCTGGGTCAGCATTTTGTCTGTGCGCGTGAGAAGACCTCGTGGTGCAGGCCACAGTACCGTGGGATGGAAAGCCTATAGGCATTTTGCATTTTGGGATCGGATGTCTTCCTGTTAGTGCCTGTTTAAGTTTTAGTTAATGAAACGTTCTGTGCTTATAAGTAAAATAAGAGTAGTTCTTTGAAAACATTCCATAACTTCACACAAAGTAAGACTCATTCTCAGCTTTTGTCAGAAGTTGTAAAAAATTATAATGTTCACTAATATTCCTGTGATCCTTCCCATAAAGGAAACAATACGACAACTGCCCTGTCAGCTCCAGATGGGTTGGCTCCTGTTGGGGTTTGTTGATGGGGCACTTTTTTTTTCTTAATAAACTGATAAGAACACCCTTAGTGCCATTTTTGAAAATGACATATAAGGTCATCGTTCCAGCATAGACAGTCATGCCTCATGATATGTCAATAGTGACGCAATTGAGTCAGCTCAAAAATCTGATTAAACGAATATTTACTGAGCACCTCATCTGTGCCGGGCCCTGTTCTGGGCACATGATCTGCTCCTTTTGGGCATGTAAGAGAGCCTGAGTGGTAAAATTTCCATCAGTGGCCTGTGCTTGCTGGGACACAATACAGACGATAAAGAGCCTATTTTCAGCATCATGTTACTTTTTCACTCTCTACTTAACTGTGAACATGGCCTGCAGCCTCTACAGAACTCCGACATCTCCTCTGGGAACCAGAGCCACTGCCTTCCCTTCTAACCTTGTCTTAGGCCATAAAAGGACACTTCATTTAAGCAAAGAAATGTAAGTGTCTCCCCAGCCATCTCTCCCTATCAGACATACAAATTGCTAAGACAGAGAAAAAGCAGTTCCAGTAATAATAGCTTTATGAGAAGATATCAGAGGGCTTAGCTGGACTTTTGAAGCCATCTTTAATTTCTCTCTAAATTTTTTTCCTATTTATAATTGTCTTTGGCACCTGTATAAAAAGTATGGGAAAATCTCAGTGAATAAGTGAATTTTTTAAACCATATGTTTGCGTAATGATTTACAGTGTTTAAAGCTCTCCCTCACTCACTATTTTGAATGATCTCATGAAGTAATGGAAACCATTTGCACGTAAGGAAACTGAGGTTCAGAGAGGTTAAATTGTGACACGGTCAGTAGTAGAAAGAACTCGTCTTATGGCTTCCAGGTGAGTGTTCTTTCCACCATCCTGTGCTGCCCAGGCTGGAGTGGTGTCAGTCTTCGTGGATCATCCGCACCCAGGCAGTGGGCAGGAGGAAAGACGAGCCAGCTATTGAGTGTCACAAAGGGACTTCATCGTATGACTGGAAGGCCTGGGGAGGTGAGGGATGCCCATATGCAGTTCTAAATGTACATGACAATGGGCAGTAGAGACATCAGGAATAAATGTCTAATAAAACTGGTGGAAGAGAAGACTTTTGAGAAAAAGGAAAACAAATTAGAAGGGAAGGCTAACAAGAATTTTCTGATGTGTAGAATATAGCAAGTTCTCTTTGATATGCCTTTGTTGGGAGGAGATTTTTTAAATGACTGAACTATAGCTCAAAAGATACCCAACCACATTTAATGCATCTAGGTTTCCCTGGTGCATAGTAACACACAATAACTGTTTACTGCTTGAATAAATGAATTCAGTAATTATTGTATGTTAGCAGACACTAGCATAGCTGATAGATTTGGGCTATATGTATTTCCATTCATTTTACTCTGTGGAACTAGTAAGATAATGTAAGCAGCTTGCTCATGTGTTACAAGTCCCCAAACTGCTATCTGTGACCTCTGATCTCTCCTGCCCTCTTTTTGTAGTTTCTTGTCTCCTGGGCTCTCAGGCTGTCAGGTATCACTTCTTCCCACAGTCACTATGCCCCCTCTGATACCTGCTGGCCTTGAAATCAGACAAACCTGGCTCTGCCACAAATTAGATGATCCTGGACAGCTCATCTGACTTCTGTAAATGTCCCTAATTCATAAATCTATAATGGAAACTACCCTGCTTGATTCAAAAAGATGATCGTGAGACTCATGCCAAACATGTAGACAAAACGTAGAAAAATGCTTAGTAAATTATAAAGGACAATGCAAGTAAGAGTTGTTATGGTCATGATAATATGTGGCTTCTATTGCAGCTGAAAACTCCTTAAAAATAAATAAGCTCTGAGTGAGGCTCTAAAGAGCTCTGAGAAGTAATGCTTAGTGCATGGGGGTTGGGATATTTTATGTGGCAACTTAGAACCTTTCTTGCTTTTTTCTTGCTTGCTTGCTTCCTGGTTTTCAGGACTCTGAGATTATACATTACGTCATGTGAGTTACCACCCAACCCCACTCTCTGATTGGTTAAATATATGATGATCAGTGCAGTGACATATTATGCTGCAGAATCTCCAGGAATTGACATGAAATGAACACCACATTCTTTTAACTGGGGAGAACAAACAAGTTGGAGAACAGTATATGCAGTAGAGTATGATCTCATTTTATGTAATAGACAATAACTCTCCCTCCAACCCATAATATAATGAATGAGGTCCAAAAACTTCAGTCATGTAAATTGCAGGGACCATGATTACAAGATTGATGAAATGATTGGGGCGAGCCTGTGCAGCTGGTTGGCAAGCTCCAGGAGCCAGTTCTTTCCGGTGCTGGCTGCAGTTTGGCGCCACCTAGTGGCAGTTATCCATTCTGCCTTTAATATCAATGGGGACAATTCTGAGTCCTGTGGCTGGTTGGAACCTCCAGGATAGGACAGCAATTCTTGGATTTTTCTGGGTAGTTAGCACCTTTCAGTGGCCTGATCTGAGATTAGGCTAGGAGAATGCTAGGGATCGGAGGATGTTCCTGCCAAAATGCTCACTTCCTGAGCTGAGGCTGCCTACTGTTTACTTGCCTTGCCTCTCCTTCCCCTTCATGCCTCCCCCTTGGAGAAGATAATTGTAATACCCTCATTTGAGAATGGACCTAACAAAGAACAGGAGCCATTTAGCAATCAATTATATCTAAAATCACATAATTCCAGGGTTTCATTGTATATATTTCTTAGCATACACAAAAATACATTTATATATCCATAGCAGATGTTTACGATATATAACCTAGTAACAGTGGGTTTTTTGTGGAGAGTAAGATGGGAGAGAGAAGGAAAAATGGTGAGAATGGGGAAAAGTTTGCCTTTTTATTGATATATTTCTGTACTGTTTGAAAATTTTTAATAAGAACATATCTATAGATATATCTAACTAAATATATAATATGTATAATTATATATGTAAAATTCACTGAAAGCCAACAGCCACTTAACCTGATGACCAATTCTCATAACTATTGAGAATTTTTTCAATATTTATTTCAGTGTTACTTACCTCCAGTCATTGTTTTAGCCTTTTCACTTTTGAAATGTCAATTTTGCATGTTTCACATTTCAGATGTCTAGCATTTCTTAAGTACTCAAGGTTTGTGTGGGACTGGGTGGGATTTCTCTTAAATGTAATTTACTGTGTTCTTATTTGACTTTTGGTAATTGGCAAAATGGTATGTTATCTTTTTACAAATTTATCTACAGCTGACTTGGACACAAAATTCACAGCTAATAGGAGATCTACTGGCTTGTTCTGGGCCAGACTTTATCAGCCTGTCAACATCAGCAGAAATACTTACAGTCCTTTCTTGCTCTCAGAAGACATGTAAAGTCTTTTAAAATAGTTTATGAAATATTAACTAGTGTATGAAATTTAAAGCTGAGAAGTTGTTCCCACATTGCCAAGATCCATCTCAAGTTTTTGCTAGAGTTTTCTTTCCTTATTCTATATGATCTTGCCATTTACTCAGACTTTTAATCTTTTCTAACATAGAACCTAGAAGAGAAAAACATTGTTCCAGAGGACAAGGAGGTGATCCTGAGCTCGGAGGAGGAGAGCTTCTTTGTCCAAGTGCATGACGTTTCTCCGGAGCAACCTCGAACAGTCATCAAAGCACCTCGAGTCAGCACGGCGCAGGACGTCATTCAGCAGGTGAAGGCCTCGCCCTCCTCATCTCAGTCCTTTCCTCAGTGGAAACAATTGGGACAAATCCTATGTCTATGCGCTGACAGCTCATTAGTTCATTCCTTCACTTACCTAGGAACTACTATGAGTCTGACTACCTATGAAGCACTGATAATAATGGACTTAATGAGACGGCTCTGCGGAGTAGTAATTTCATTGTCCCAGAAACGCCTAAGCCAATACCTAATGATTATTGACCAATGATCTCTCAAGGGTCCTTCAGAGGACATGCAGGAAGCCTACTCTGATACTCGCCCCTCCTCCAGCTCATGCTTCTTTGTGTACATGGTTTCAGAGAACTGTACTGCCCTCCTTCAAAGCCTTGTCCTGGTTGGCATCCATTAAACACCCATTTGAGAAGTGGTATATCATAATGCTTAACAGCACAGACTCTAGAGCAGCTTGCTCCAGGTTCAAGTCCCAGGTCTACTTACTAGCTCCGAGATCTGGGGCAAGTCATTTAACCATCTGTGCCTTAGTAACAGTGGTTAGCTGGTAAACTGGCTCTCTTTAAAAAAAAAAAAAAAAAAAAAGCCCTGATTTGTAGCATTTGCCAATTTCTGTTGTGCAAATACTCCCACCACGTCTGATTTCACTAGCCCATTCCAGTTGGCTCCAGCATACTAGAATGTGGTACGTTACCACATGGATAACATGGAAATACTGTAATAGTACTTTCTTCACAGAGTTGTTGTGAAGATTAAGTAAATATATGTAAGGTGCACAATGCCTAGCATATGGTGACTACTTAAGTGCTATTTGCTATTCTTATTACATGATAATTTGGTTAATATTAGCCTAGTTAATAGACTTTGAACTCCAAGAAGGCCCAGAAATATGTTTCCTTTGTTCATCTTTGTCTCCCCAAAGTCTAGTACAATATCTGGGACATACTAGGTTCTTACTAAACATTTGATGAGTGAATAAATGCACAAATGAAAGATAATCTTGTACTCAATGAGCAGTGAGACCAGGTAAGTTCTAAAATGCTTTCAACATCCAACACTGATGAAGTGGCACAGAGACTCCTGAGGGTCAGGATTCTGTCCCTCACTGTCTGCATGACCTTCATGTCTGAGCTTTGGGGCATGCAGAAAATCCACTTCAAGTCTTTATTCTATTACTTATTAATTGCGCATCCTCTGGAATCTGCCTAACTTCTATAAGCTTAAGTTTCCTTGTCTGAAAATGGGGATAATACCTAAATCATGGACTGGTGTGAAGCTAAATGGAGTAACGTGGGAAAGTACATTATAAGATACAACTATGCAAATCTAAGAGGAGGAGATGAAGTGACCTGAAAGATCCCCTCCTTCTCTAAAAGTCGGTGACATTTTTCCCCCTTAAAGTTTCATTGAGAATGAATCCAAATATTGGAGATACTGTCTTTATTCAGTTGATCATAACTTATCTTTCAGACCTTATGCAAAGCCAAATATTCCTATAGCATCCTGAGCAACCCCAACCCGAGTGACTATGTGCTTTTGGAAGAGGTAGTGAAAGACACGACCAACAAGAAGTCTTCTACCCCGAAGTCCTCCCAGCGGGTCCTTTTGGATCAGGAGTGTGTGTTTCAAGCACAAAGCAAGTGGAAAGGTGCAGGAAAATTCATCCTTAAGCTAAAGGAGCAGGTACAGGTAAAATTCAAGGTTATTTCGCTCTCTTCACAAATAATTTGATATTCATGACTACACTGTGTAATCAAATGTGGGAGTTAGTGAAATCTAGAAGGTTTCTGAGTCAAGGAATTTAGCTGGGAGAAAACTGTCTGGCTTTGTTTTCACTATGTGAAAAGAAATGCATTCCCCTCCGTGGTTAAGGAGTCCTGAGATGAGTGTCCATCAGCCCTTCTTTCCAAAGCTCTACGTACTAGAGAGGGAAGAAGAAAGGGCTCTTTCTGATATAGGGTCATGTGATTGAGGATTCTGGCTTTAACCTGATACCAATGGAAGGTTCTTTTTTCCCACAGGCATCCCGAGAAGACAAAAGAAAAGGCATATCTTTTGCCAGTGAATTCAAGAAGCTCACCAAGTCAACTAAACAGCCCCGAGGACTCACATCACCTTCTCAGGTCTTGGCCTCAGAAAGTGTCCAAAACAAGGAGGAGAAGCCTGTGGGCAGCTTGTCCTCCAGTGACACGATAGACTATCGACAGTGACCAAGGGTGGCGTGTTTTACCCAGGTATATACTGAGTCATTGCACCATTCCGAAACAGGTCTACTTAACTACTTCGCAAGGCATAGTTTGTACACTATCTTTTGTCTTTCCAAGAGGAGGATGTCCCCTGAAGGCAAGTAGGAATGGTACCTTAAACCAGGAAAAGGCCTCTGAAGACATATGTACCTTCAGCATTTATCATTTTAGACCTCCTTATTTTATAGATAACTAAACAAAGGCCCCAAGAGGACAACCAACTTGACCAAACTACTACAAGAGCCTTATTTCACAGACATAGACCTAGCTTAATTACAACTCACATGAACATTCTTGAAGGGCTGCTTTGTGTCATTCAGCTTTCGTTCCTTTGGATTTCTAGTTTTATGTTATTTTAATTTAGGTTTGATTTAGCCTCAACAACCTCAACTTCTTCTGCCATAATTAAAAAATAAAAATCTGGTATTCAGGCTGTGTTGGTTAAAAACAAAATAAAAAAGCAAAATAACATAGCCTCCATCTTGAAACTGCAGTAAATCAGGCCTTTGGTTGCCAACCCACTGCTTGGTACCGAGTAAATTTCATTCTATCTTAAAACAAATTATTTATATGGAAGCTGAATTAAAAAAGAAAAAAAAATGTGAGGAAACCGAACCTAGATTTCTTCTGTTCACTTAGTTTCTTAACGAACCCAAGGGATTATTAAAGCTGACTTTTCACCTGTTTCTCTGTAGTTCTAAGATGTAAAATTCACAAGAGACCAACGGCATAGGGAGACCTTGCTGCTTATTCTGCAGAGCTTCATCATCTGTCTTCACGACAAATCAGGAATTCCTTACATAGACTTGTAGAAGCTCACAATTAAAAAATTAATTGATACCTCCTGACAAGGCCAAATTTGGTTTGTAACAGACCCAAAGAAGACCTAATACATCGAGCCCGTGTTTCTACATTTAAGGAGGGACTCCTAAAATAATTGGTGTTCCATACTATACTTACAAAGCTCTTTCAAAACAACAGACAAGGCCAAACACAGGAAACCGCCCCTTTCGTCTGCATATCCTGCTATTCTGAGAGATTCGAGCTTGTTTAGGTTCTACATGTGAAGACTCATCAGAAAGAAATTTAAAGTATTGTCTTCTATATCAAGAGCTTAGCATCAAATAAATCATAAGTGTGATAATGTTATACACACCTCTATATTATAACCTCCATAATGATAAAGTGAAATTACACTGCACATTAAGGAGCCCTCATTGTGCTACCAGATTACATTAAGTACATAAGAATACAACTCCACTAGAAATTTGACTTAAAAATAATATGCTTGCTATAATGAGCATTACTAATTGCTTAAATTTTAGGTGAGTAGGGAGGGAGGTGGTGATCTAGATGAGTGCCTTTGCACTCAGTTTTCCCACAGCAAGCAGACACTGGGAAGCATTCAGCTGACCTCAGCTTGGCTTAAACTTGGGGAAGCTTCTGTTTAAAAATATCCATTGGTGCAACTATAGGAATATATATCCCATGTTATGAACTCCTTTACAAATGGTGTTTCCAAGAAAGAGCACTTGTGAAAAAGGAAGGGCCTTTCTGTGTATGCTCATAAGAAAGCAAGTTTAGTATTTTTATTGCTTTCTGAGTGACATATTTCATGTTATTTGTTCTGAAATTTTGACCTCTAAAGTTTCAAGGGTTACCCCTTAATAACCTAAGAATTTCTAAACAAGTAATTATCTACCTTGCTGTTATCTGAAGTAATAAATACAGTTGTTGAAGGAATTCCATCTTTTTTAAAAAGCTGAACAATTTATTTGATTGCGCTTTAAAAAAAATCTTTCTAAAAATGTGGTGTTCCAGGGCAGAAATAGCCTAACTTTCCACCTCCTGGAACATCATGTTATAACCTTGTGAGTTTATAGGAAATAGTCTCTCCCCTAAACGCAGTCACCAGAGCTGTGGGTTTCTGCTGGGTGAACAACACTAAACTCTTGCTACACTGTAAATGTTTCTGCTCCTTCATTTTAAATGTACTAATAAGTCTATGTATACAACTTTACAGGTGATATCTTTGGCAAGAAGTTAAAGTCAAGAGCGAACATGGTGGAAACAAATGTAATTTCCTTATTTTCATTAGACTTAAACTGGAAATTGATGATTTCTGAACTGAAGGCTTCTTCACACATGATGTGAGGTCTACACTGAGGAAAAGCAAAATGGCACAGGGCTAGCTGCCAACCAATTTCCTGATGAATGAAGCAAAGAAACCCAGGAGATTGCCATTTTACAAATGTCAACAGTTGGAAAAACAATTGCTAAGCTAGCAATAATTGACTTAGACCAAGGGTCAGCAAACTTTGTCTGTAAAGGGCCAGATAGTAAATATTTTAGGCTTATTGGCCATATGGTCTCTGTTCCAACTATTCAACTCAGCCGTTGTAGCGCAAAAGCAGCCACAGACAATATATACACGAATGAGCATGGCTCTGTTCCAATAAAACTTTACAGGCACTGAAATTGGAATTTCATATAATCTTGACGTCACAAATCCTCTTCTGGTTTTTTTTTCAATCATTTAAACATTTGAAAACTATTTTTAGTTCAAGAGCCATAGTAAAACAGGTGGCAGGCTGGACTTGGCCAAAGGGCCATAGTTTGCTGACCTGACTTAGAAAATTGGGAACAAGAGGCACAGGGGTCTGAAAACAAGCAAGCTAGTTTAGCTGCACATTTTATGGCTGAGAATTGGAAGCTTTTGGGCATTGCAAATGTAAATATGTCCTGTAAGATTCATTAAAAGTAATTCAATGTAGTTTCTGTATTGTGTACCATAGTGAACTCTTCTTTAGGAATTCTTTTTACATACAGAATAATACTAGGTTTTTTTTTTTAAGTAAGTTTATTGCTTATATATTCACAGAGTATTCCACTTTTGTTTTTCACAAAATGGGTTTAGAATGATGTATAATGTAATATCTACTGAGTTGTGACATCTTAACAAGAAACTTAACCTGTTTTTTAAAGCAAAAGTAGACTGAGTTGGTGTTTATTTATTTTTCAAAGTTTGTACTGACACTGTACTTATATATTTATTATACATAGCTTTCTTGGTATTGCTTATGGATTAGAAATATTAGTGGTTCTGTCTCACTATTTGAAGACAAATCTCCTAAAAAAGAAAATGTATGCTCTGAATACGTGAAATGGGCCAGAATTTCATGTGAAAAAAGCCTCATTTGCATTTCTGATTAACTGAAGAGCTATTGATCCAAGTCGTACTTGCCATTTAATGTAAATTATTTTTAAAATCTTGCTGTATAAAACTATCATGTAAGTGTAAAGGATTCTTATTCTTTGTATGAAGCAAATTAAGACTTAAAATGAAATGTGTTCCTCTGAAGTAAAATCTAAATTTTATCTTTCTATTGATATTAAAATTCAAGACATTTTTCTTCAAATTATAAAACACAGTAAAAATCTTAACCTTTGCTTTGAGAAGTTTTTTGCCAATTATAAAAATAAGTAAACAATTCCCTAGTTCTTTGCAATTCTAAAAAGAGAAGTGTTAAAAATACAGCACACACAGCTTTCATGTTATGGAAGTTCTTACCGACTCAAAGTCTTAATGCTGGACGAAGCACCATTTGCTTGTTGATAGAATGCAGGCTATTCCAGTTTGATGTATTTTGTACAGTGCTACAGGTTTCCTTAAAGCAATCAGTGTATAACAAATGCACAATGCTGCCCCATTGTTAAAAATATTCCAGAGACACTGTATCAAGCTTCTATAAACTCAGAGGCATTTTTTCCTCTGGTTTGGCGTACCATCTATTGAAAAGCAAGTTACTGGTCTAACTGGCTAGAGTCAAAATGAAAACTATGCAGAGTAACGAGATGCACAGCAAGAAGGGTCTCTCCAGGTTTATCATCTGGCCTTGACTCTTTCCAAGCTCCTCCCCACCCGACCCCACAGCCTTTAACATAGCTGATTCGGCCACAGAACAAAATCTGAAGCTTGCCGGGAGACTGAACGTGAGACTAGGTTTTAGTAAGTGAGTGTTTTAACAACAGCCTATTTGCCTCTGTTGCAACCCAACTTGGTTGGCCATTCCATTTTGAGGCTGTTCATTCCATTCTATTGTATTGAGTTCTTGGCGTTTTAGGAAGGATACGTTGCTCAAAAATGTAAAAGGTCCCGCTCTTCTATTACAACTAACCAGCACAACCCCATGTTTGCCAAAAACATGAAATTTTTATTTATAGCTTATCTGAATTATACAGCTATATTAGTATACCAAATGAAAGAAATTATCCTATTATTTAGAATGTATGTAAAACAGCCACCCAAACTATACCCATCACCACTTCATACTTTTCAGACTACTAAAAACCCAGGTAGCAAACGTTTATCAGTAAAGCTGATATGGAAAAGAATCTCAATATGCAAGCTGGGTTTATTACAAGATTTTGAGGAAAAATATTTTAAGCTGCTTCACTAAAAACAAGGAACATGAATTCTGTCACCTTGTTAGGGAGTGGCCAACTTTTAAGAATACCTACAGCTGGCAAGAAAGGCTTGGAGTCAGAATCCTGTGTGATGTGTGACGCGGGAAGAAATAGATTAACTTCCTCTCAGTCACCCGTTCATCTGGACCCGGCGGTTTTACAAATAATCTAAGATGACAAGAGGGCGTCAAGGAATTAAGGATAAGTGTGAGGATTACTCTGTAGGACGTAATAATACCATGTGGGCAGAAAGCGCCCTCTTGAGGGAAGGCCTCTTTTCATGTCATCCTTAGCAAGTAAAAATTATTTATAAATTCTGCAGTTGGGGTAAATATGGAGTCTAGACTCAACAAAAGTACATGTCAGGTGCCTTGTTTTTAACACAATTTGGGGATGGCTCTGGAGACACTTGAGGCTCACTAATGAAAGTGGGCCTCCCCTATTGTTACATATGAACTGTTGTTTTTTTAAAAACTACATCTTCCCCTTCTCTGACCTCTCCGCTTCCAATATCTCTGTAGACCTCTCCTCCCCAATCTGGATGGACACCCACAGGCCTTGCTTAATTCTGAAAAGTAACAAGAGCTTGCATACTGGTCTGGTAAAACTGAATTAACTCTAAAACACAAAGCTCCACAACTCTGCTCCCATGCCAATAGAAAAGTAGGATTTTCCTGGCTGGTGTGTGATCTTATACTTGGCAGAGTGAGAGGCAGCCTACAGGGAAAGTGCTCTCTAGGTGGCTGCCTCTGATCCCTTTCAAATGCTTCTCTCACATCAGCAGCAAGGCAAGAAGAGGTGAATACCTGGGCCCTCCAAAAAGTTAGCAGAAAAGGGAGATTGCCTCCTACACAAAGTCCATACTCGGGTCAACCTTTCCACAATACAGTGCATTGCTAACAATCTATGTGTCCTCTGCCATCTCTATGTATCAACTTCCTAAAAGCAATCCTTGGCTGATGGCTAAGGATTTTGAAATGGGAATACCTGAAATGAATGTTGTTGAAATACTCACTGAATCGCCAGGATTACCCAGCTATTCATGTACATCTCTTGGATCCAAAACACAACTATGCTCAAACCTGCCAACAAGCAGGCCTCTGAAACCTTCCCTATTTCAGATGACACAGGTCTCTGAATTTTGAAACAACTCACTCTGACACTGAATTGGGTAATGTCCCATCTTTAAAAAATGTGTGACTGAACGGACTCAGCATGCAAGATAATGGAAGACAGAGGCTATCTTATTACCCCACTTCACTTTTAAGTGTCAATTACAGGGCTAAGCACATAGTAGGTGCTGAATATTTGTCTAGTTAAAGAAATATTAAGGCTGTAGCTTAGTATAGCCTCAGGGTGTGTGTGTATTATTATTAATGACTACAATATTTAGTTCGGAAAATGAAACTCATCAATACAAGGCACAAAGGCATTTCATTCTCAAATTCATATAGGATATTCAAATACTAGATATATAATTTTTGGTCCCACTGCAATTCCCTATATGTGTAACAAGAAGGTTAAAAGCAGAATACAGGTGTGAAATAGTTGATGAATTTCTATTTTAAAACTGATTTTTCACCTAAACTACAGTTTCTTCTGCCAAAGTGAAACATAAACGTATCTGTATATGTTTGGAAAATAAATGATTTGTGACATGTATTGGTCACTCGTGCTCTGATGGGGAACCCTCCAGTCATCCAAATAACTATTCATAACATTCCTGGACTTTGTTTTATATCTAAAAGGTGGGTTAAAAGCCAATATTATATTTTGAATCATACATTTCTCATCATTAAATAATCAAGCCTAAAAAAATTGATCTTAGAAACACTTTTTTAAATCAGATATCAGAATATGCTGAAAGACTTACATGCACGGTTGAGCTGATAGCCACCACTCTGCTGGACTGATAGAGGAACTTTCTATTTTCACTTACTTCACAAGAAAAAAAGAGGTTTAGGCTCTTAGATCAAAATAATTGACTTATATAGCTTTGAAGAAATCACAGATCTATTTAGTTGGACTGCTGTGCATTTTTTTTAATACTCACTTGACAAGAATAGGAGGGAGAAAAAAGCAGCTGTTTTATTCAACTGTTCACAGTAGAAATATTTATAACCTAGGCAGTCAAACACATAATTCATAGGCCATTCCTAGAATATGGCAATGGCTGTTACATAAAATACTGCTTTTTAATTACATTCATAAGAATTGGCATTTTATCTGTGTTTTTAAAAAAAAGCCCTTCACTGGGTAGCCTTTATCCTTAAAACAGGATGGTAAAATATCAGACTTGGTTTTTCCACTTGGGAGCACTGCTTCCCCCATCACTCTCCAGAATATGTCAGCAAATGCAAAGAACTTTGGAGACTAGAATCACATTCAAACTTTCTTTGAAAGTAGTCACTCTCATTCTTTTTTTGTGTGTGTGAGAAAGACTGGCCCTGACCTAACATCTGTTGCCAATCTTCCCCCATTTTGCTTGAGGAATATTGTCCTTGAGCTAAAATCTATGTCAATCTTCCTCTATTTTATGTGAGATGCTGCCACAGCGTGGCTTGACAAGCAGTGCTAGGTCCATGCCCAGGATCCGAACCTGCAAACCCCGAGCCGCCAAAGTGGAGTGTGTGAACTTAACTACTACACCACCAGGCTGGCCCCTCACTCTTTTTAAAAAGGCCAAATTACCTTACTTCTTGAAGTACATCATCCAGCAAGAGCCAATGAACCTGGTATCTCATTTCAAACTATTTTTTTTTAATCAAAAATCTTCATAAAAATATACTCACTCAAATTTAAAATTTTTCTCACTTCTACCTATGGTGCTGCAATAAAAACAGATTTATTTGGTTATAAAGTGTATTTGGTTATAAAGAATAGCCACATGGTTAAAAGCAACCTTACAGTCTTGATTTTTCTGTGCTCTATGCTCTCATTTTAATCCAGCAACTGCATTTCAATAAGTTCAGTGAACAGATTTTCTAAAAACTATAATTTAATATGCATAGGGAGTTTTAAAAAGGCAACATCATTAAGAAAGAAATTTCCAAATAGTGGGTACAGGGGTTAAAGGCTTTAGATTCCCCCTTTTTTTTTTTTAACATTTTATTTAATTTGTTTATTTATTTTATTTTTCCTTTTTCTCCCCAAAGCCCCCTGGTACATAG
Organism: Equus quagga; assembly: GCF_021613505.1. Classification (NCBI taxonomy): domain Eukaryota; kingdom Metazoa; phylum Chordata; class Mammalia; order Perissodactyla; family Equidae; genus Equus; species Equus quagga. The sequence goes on from NC_060268.1 coordinate 150,270,096, forward strand.
TTGTGTATTTTTAGTTGCGGGTCCTTCTAGTTGTGGCATGTGGGATGCCGCCTCAGCATGGTTTGATGAATGGTGCCATGTCCGCACCCAGGATCTGAACTGGCAAAACCCTGGGCTGCCAAAGCAGAGCGTGCAAACTTAACCAGTCGACCATGGAGCCAGCCCCTAGATTCCCTTTCTTAATGAAATGACATTTTCAAAATTAGGGCAGAACCTGCACCACCCAAAGGGAAATT